>NW_022987469.1:4528186-5015686 GCF_902827165.1 Trematomus bernacchii
CATCACTCCTCTGGACACAGATCTCTATATACCTCATCACTCCTCTGGACTCAGATCTCTAGATACCTCATCACTCCTCTGGACTCAGATCTCTAGATACCTCATCACTCCTCTGTACTCAGATCTCTAGATACTTCATCTCTCCTCCTCTGGACTCAGATCTCTAGATACCTCATCTCTCCTCCTCTGGACTCAGATCTCTAGATACCTCATCTCTCCTCCTCTGGACTCAGATCTCTAGATACCTCATCACTCCTCTGGACTCAGATCTCTAGATACCTCATCACTCCTCCTCTGGACTCAGATCTCTAGATACCTCATCACTCCTCTTCTGGACTCAGATCTCTAGATACCTCATCACTCCTCTGGAGTCAGATCTCTAGATACCTCATCACTCCTCCTCTGGACTCAGATCTCTAGATACCTCATCACTCCTCTGGACACAGATCTCTATATACCTCATCACTCCTCTGGACTCAGATCTCTAGATACCTCATCACTCCTCTGGACTCAGATCTCTAGATACCTCATCACTCCTCCTCTGGACTCAGATCTCTAGATACCTCATCACTCCTCTGGACTCAGATCTCTAGATACCTCATCTATCCTCCTCTGGACTCAGATCTCTAGATACCTCATCTCTCCTCTGGACTCAGATCTCCAGATACCTCATCTCTCCTCTGGACTCAGATCTCTAGATATCTCATCACTCCTCCTCTGGACTCAGATCTCTAGATACCTCATCACTCCTCCTCTGGACTCAGATCTCTAGATACCTCATCACTCCTCCGCTGCTCCGGTACAAGTCCGGGCTGCGGTGGTTTGTTGATACATGTCGTCTTCTTCTGTTTGCTTTAATCGAGGCTACGTAGTTATGCAGCACCCCCATCGTCAGTAAATGGAAGTACTACAAAGAACCCCGTTTAGTGCCGTTATTTCACAAGTTTTGTTATACACAGCTCGGAAAAAAATACCGAGGTCTGGACCTCGGTGACCTCAATGGTGGATACGGCCCTGACCTCAATGATGCTTTAATGGGGTGAATAGAAAAGGGAGCTAGCTGTTTCCTCGATTACGCTCATGGTGAGCACCACTCACAGTGAAACAAAGCTACGAAAGGAAAGGAAAGGAAACAAGACAGGGAGACAGAATGCCTGGCAATAAGTGAGCAGATAAATCATGAATAAAGGCATGTCACCATCCAGGGAAATTCTCCAACAGGTCCACAGCTGTGAGGCTAACACCCTGTCGTCATGTCAACAGTCCAGATCTCTGCTTATGTGAACGGGAAAGACATATTAAAGAGTCTTAAAGCCTTTTATTTAACCGCATAAGGAGTTATCATCATGGGGCAGCTGGTATGTCCAACACATAGATCAACCATGGGTTGCTAAATGAGAGGTACTCATTTACTGTAAACAGGTAGATTGGCTAATAAGACAGCATTCTTCATATTGCCATGTTGACCTATTTAAAGGTTTCCTCTCTTTTTGCAGCAATTTAGAAGTAGTGTCACGTTCCTCCACGGTGGCCCTTCTTATGCTGAGATAAATGCTAAAGTAGTCAGGTTTGACCTTTCAGCTGGCGATTACAATTCAGTTCATGAGAACTACAAGGGTCTAACTGAAAACAATAATGGTAAAAGTACCATAATGTTCCATCTTCATTTGACTGTAAGGGTTGTTCAGCAATAGGTTGACCCTGGCTACAGAGCCACAGTATCAAGCACTCAGAATGGTACTTTTCTCAAAAAGTACTTCCAAATGTACAATGTGAGGAGAAGCTACCATTCTTGTTGTTCATACAAAAATGTATATGATAAATTGGCTGGAATCTGTTGGTTTTACTGAGACACTGAGTCATGTTTACAGCTTATGTTGTTTACTCATATGTGTGTAGCTTGTTTTCATAGTACACACAAATACTCATGTAAAACACATTCAAAATAAGATTGAAATGCACAGTGAGTGTCAGACTGACAGCAGACCCCAACAATTTGGGGGGTAGAAAAACTAGAAAAACACTAAAGGAAGTTAGGAGAGTGGGGAAACTTGTCGAATATTAATTTTCTATGAAAACTGGCTCTCACAAGACAGGAATATAGGCAGCCAGTGACAGGCAAGTGTTTCAGATGTCAGAGTTCAAATCAGGAAGCTGTGACCTGGAACAGGGGGAAGAGACAGCCAGCGACCAGGGAGGGTTCTGCTGATCAGAGAGTGGACTGTTAAAGGTCCCATGACATGGCCATTTCTACTGATCATAATTCCATTGTTGAGGTCTACTAGAATAGATTTACATTGTTCAATGTTCCAAACTCACATTGGTTTCTCATACAGCATCTCTGTATAGCATGTGTATTCACTCTCTGTCCTACACGCCTTGTTGGAGCTCCTGCCCCCACCCTCCCTGTGAGCCCAGTGTGCTCTGATTGGTCAGATCGCCCACTCTGTTCTGATGAGTCCACCACCGTTACAGCGGAACATCAGTGATTATGTGTTACAATGGCGTTTGTTAGCAACCAGAAAATGACACCAGCAATGACAAACAGATGAGAATGCTGCGTGGGGTCTGGGTGCCGTGTTGGGGGGACGTTGCGGGGCTGAGAAAAGATAAGGCTGAGTGAGTGTGTGTGTGTGCGGAAATCCGCATTTTAAAAGGTTTTTCGCCTGCCATCTTGTCTGCACACTTGTCAAAGCATTCATTCATGGTTTAATAAATAGATAAGCCCTAATCAGCTAACGGCTGATGTTTTGGGACATGTTGATGTGGTGATGGATTGACAGCATGTCGAGGATAACAGCATATGTATATCCGTTGTTAACATATTCCCTTAAGATTTCCATCTCTTCTTCCATTCTTTCCAACTCAGTTTAAAATTCGTGCAGAAATATCTGAATAGTACCAAACAGGAAATAGGGGGTGCTTTCGGCCGGGTGCTGACCAATCACGAAGCGTAATTTCTTGACTGGCAGCAAAAACAACCAATCACAGCAGTGCTTCTCTGGCTGGCTCTGTCCAATCACAAGCAAGAAGAGTTCTCCCTAAAGGAATACCCTTTCCGTAAAAGTTGAAATGCTGTAGTGTTTTGTGAAATGCTGTAGCGTTTTCTGAAATGCTGTAGCGTTCTGTGAAATGCTGTGGTGTTTTCTGGAATGCTGTAGCGTTTTGTGAAATGCTGTAGTGTTTTGTGAAATGCTGAATCATTTTGTGAAATGCTGTAGTGTTTTGTGAAATGCTGAAGCGTTTGTGAAATGCTGTAGTGTTTTGTGAAATGCTGTAGTGTTTTGTGAAATGCTGTAGTGTTTTGTGAAATGCTGAAGCGTTTTCTGAAATGCTGTAGTGTTTTGTGAAATGCTGTAGTGTTTTGTGAAATGCTGTTGTGTTTTGTGAAATGCTGTAGTGACTTGCACTTCAGGGCCACCGTAGTTTTATAGTTAAAGGGAAATAATTCATGAAAGGCTTAACTATCGGCAAACTGTATCCAATTAAGGTTTTGATGTGAAACAGTAAAGAGCAAGAGAGCATTTTGATTCACATTATGAAGGCTAGGGTATAAATACATTTTTTTTCAACCAAAGGGCAATTGGACAAAAGTTGGACTCTGAGCACCTGGACTCCAACATATTGAAAGAACCTGTGGTAAATAGACTTGGGTGTCTAGGATTCATTGGCTCAGCTTATTGCTAATGTAATGGCTAACGAGTCAGTTAACATGGAGTCATCTAGAGGGAAAATGGTTTCACATATGTTGATGCAGGTTCCTGTGTCGGGTCAAGGTAAGTGGATGGTGAAAAATAGCAGGGGACCACATGGCTCTTGGCGGTAAAATGGGAAAAGGCCCAGACATTGTGGGACATCCCAGCCATCCATCATGTGGTGGAGCGGGAACCCTACCTGCCCATAAATCCTGAACTCAGAGGGCTGAGACTGACACAGCACTTTCATCTGTGCTTACAGGGTCAATCTTACTTCCAACCTTTAGCACTGTTAGTATTATATTTTACAGTTGACTTTATGAACGTATTTTTACATTTAGCATTCATTCATAGACACCTCTTTATACAATACATACATTGAATATATTCAAAGTGTCATTAATCCATCTATCTATTACATCTGCTAACTGCTGCGTCATAATCTTACTCCAGAAACGTAGTCTTGACAATAAATAACAGATTTTTATTTTTTAATAAAAAAAACCTATAGTTTCCTTTGCTTATTCTTGCATCATGCAAACCGGCTTTATGAGATGTGAGGTACATCCAGAAGAGACTTTTGAATAAAAAAGATGAAAAGAGGAATGTCGTTCAGACAGAAAGTCATTATGTCTTTTGAAAGTAGCACAGACAAGTTATCGCACCACAACTCCTCAGAACAGGTTCTTATCCTCTCTCCTATCAACATTCAAACGTGGTTTCTTTGAACCCTGACCAAAACATTTCATTAATGTTAACCAAGTTAAATTCAACATTAAGCAACCTGAAACCCAGAAAGGGCAAATTAGAAAACATCATCAGTAAGTATTGGAGTGCAGCATATTTGTTCTGAACTCTGAATGAGGGTTGAATACACCGAGCTGGTGTAATTGCAGGTATGTTTGAAGCCTTAACAAAGCAATAACACTGATTCCACTGTCAACCATGTGAATGAAGGCAGGAGTGTGTTCTGTTGGTGAATCAGCAATGAAGTCCCAGTTCCTGATACCCTCCTCACAATGGCAGTCATATAGGTGGCAATGAGCACCCACATTAACAAATATGGGTCAGCGGCGCTCAAATATTATGATTTATTTTGCTTTTGTGAGCCTGAGGTCCTAATTTATCTGCCGCTTTCAGCTCCAGAGATTGCTACGCTGCCTAACTCAAATCTCCCCCGACACAATGTACCTTTGAATGTGCTCTTGCAAACACAGACATAACCGCATGCTGAGCCATAATTGGCCTGCATCATTTGCATTTGAATAGAGCGAAGCCATGCATTGCAGGCCTCTTCGGGAGAAATATTTGTCTCACTGTTACACCGAGCGCAAGGGTAGAGAGAGGAATGGGGAAAGAGGAAATTAAAGAGGGCAAGGAAGCAGAGTTAACAGAGACAGAAGAAGGAAGTCAGAGGAGACTCCGGAAAGGGAAAAAGGTAATCAGGGAAAAAGTGAAATCAACCAAAAAAGTGATGGAGAAGAAGATGAGGCCAAGGAGCAGTGCAGACAGAAAGAGAAGGTCGTGTTCTCAGGGAATATGAAGGGGAAGCTGTGATTTGAGGAGGTAATAAATAGAATTCTGAAGGAAATTAAAGATTAAGGCCCCAGCTCCATGGGAACGCATACGGCAAAACGCATCGGAGTAACGCAAACGCAACCGCAAAAAACCTTCCGCCCACACGCAATATACACCGGATTGTGTCAAGCTCCACGAGACGGCTCCATTTACATCCAACCGCTGGAAAAGCTGCAGTACATATGCCGAGCCTGTACGTGGCGCTGTAACTTCCTCCACAAAAGCAGCAACTTCCTCCACAAAAGCAGCGAAGAAGAATGGTTGTCATGGCTGCACTTCTGTTTATTCTCCGCGGTGGGGGCCGAGGGATCCGGGCAGAGTTTTTCGCCGGTCAACGTGTGTTAAAGTTTAAATCTTCCGGACAAAATTATAAAAGTGCCGGTCAAAGGTCTTCTTTGTTATTTATTGAGCTTTAAAACAAATGAATAACGACTCTATATAATGATATATGACAATAAAATACACAGAGCCTGTCTCTTTTTCCTCTCTTCTCACAGCGTCAGTGTCTGTCTCATGCAGCAGCTGATCCAGTAATGATGACTCGACAGTAAAAATAAACATATTTATAACTAGTTTAGGTAGTTTGAGAGGTAATTAAAATAGCTATTGTTGTTGTTAACGAAACACATCAGCAATGATGCGGGGTACGCGGAGAGGTGGGAAGAGGTGGGGAGAGGTGGGGAGAGGCGGGGAGAGGCGGGGCTATGAAACGGATGACCGTATAGGCAACCCCACGGCCCCGTTGGACCCCCCAGAGCGCTCCGTTCCCAGATCTATCCACCTTTGGACCCGTTGTCGTTTGCGGGGTCTGTTTCCACGTTTCCGTTACGGCGTCGTCGAGCTTAAAGGGCTATACGCATGAAGAAATATGCGGATTCAACCCGTTTCGTCCCCGTGGAGCCTAGGCCTAACTGAGCAGTAATCCTACACCTGGCAGACATAGGTTAAACTTATCAGTGGGACAATGAGGAAGATTGAACTATTGATGTTTTTTTGGCAAATACATTATAACCCAAGTCTCCCCTTTCTACTACTGCCATATTCTGTCAGACTGGATTTTCAAATTGTAATTTCTTATTTAATTTTAAACTTAGAAAAGGAAGGTCCCGGAAAAACCTGCGCTGTGTGTGATTGTTAGCAGTGCCGGAGGGGGCACCGAGGCACAATGTAAACAAAGAGTAGTTTATAAGCCTATATTCCTAGGATAAAGCACATATTGCTGCGGTGGCATCCAAGAATAAGCCCACTCTTTGGTATCTGAACTACCCAATGTTGACATGTTAAGGTATCTGAGCTATTCAATGAGCTTCAGCTGAGAAGCTGATTAGCTACCTGGCCTGGAAACATTAAATTCACTTGATTGATGTTTGCTTGATAGCACAATCAACAAGCCGAGCTTCAACAGAGGATGTGAACATTTACTGAAAGACACAAGCTTGAAAGCTAATGTGGGTTGTTGTTTAAAGGTTTATTTTATGATGTGTTGCAACTTCTCTTGGCTCAACCGCATCCTTTATAAGATTGACGTCACAAATATTCATAGAAATCTAGTGTTTGTAAAGGCCTCGCACTTTCGAAACTGATTTCTCAAAAGGGACAGCAGGACATTTTCATTTACAAAATAAATCTGTTTATATACAATTTAAACATTGAATCAGCACAGAGCAAGACCATATGTAATCAGAAAATATCAGCATTGATTTTGCAAAGAGTTGTTGATGACCCTTCCTGATACATGTCACAAAAGAAGGCTGTTGCAGTGGATAGAGAATGTGTGTCAGTGGCTGGGGCTGGAAAAGAGGCCAGTGACTGCAGGAAACACAAACTAATGTCACAGTCCAGAAAAAAAAATACACAACACCACTTGATGCAACACAGCACAATTACTCACTCACACACACAAGTAAGTCCCATGATATAGTTGGCCAGCTGTGTAAAAGGCATCCTCAGAGAGAGCGTCCTCATCCCCACCACCCTACCCCACCAGCGTCACCTGGTCCTGTCACAGCCAATCAGAATGGCCATTAATCACGCCCCACGCATGCAATGTCACCCCTGCTGCAGCTCCATCCTAAACTGTAGGATAGTTTGGCCATTATAATGCTTTTTGATTCGATTTCTAGAGAGAAGTGTACATTCTACTTTCAGAATCTACGTCCAGGGGATGTGTAGGATCTATAGTTTGATAGCTCTGATTATTTCATCGTCTAGCAAGGAGGACGTGTATATACTACGTATGTTAACCATGGAGGTTGCTCTGCACGCACCCCAGAGTTTTTGCCGGTCAACATCTCCGTTAAAGTTTAAATCTTCCAGACAAAATGAGAAAAGTGCCGGTCAAAGGTCTTCTTTGTTATTTATTGAGCTTTAAAACAAATTGATATGATTCGATATTAAACAAACTAATTATAGTAGATTAACTACATTATTCAAAAGTGTACAGTAACTTATAATAACACGGGAATAATAAACGGAGCGCTCTCTCTCTCTCCTGACAGCCTGTCAGTGAGAGCCGGGCTGCATTTCCTCCTGTCGGATGTGATACAAAAACAAACCGATTATTTTTGTAGTTGTAAACTCACGTGGATTAAACCACATTTGTTTCGTTAAATAGAAACGAAATACGATTTTTTTTAAATTATTAAATGTATCTTATTCAATGCAGAATATGATTATATCCGTGACAGTGGGAATACAAAACGATATGCTACAGTATAGTAATAGTAACAGTACGATATGCGTAGTAAGTAAGCAAGTGGGATTTTATAGTGATAAATCCCACTTGTTGTACCTGGCAGAGCAAGAAACACTCCAGCCTTTTATTTAAACTTGTTTAAAACATATCTAAATAAATATGTGTGTCCCAGGCCATAAATGTAATTATGCTGTCAGTTTTCAGATAAAGCCACGGCATCACAATTCTTCTGTATTCTACAATATAGTTATTTTCACCTCCCGTATTGCTTTCAACCCACCAGCTTTTATGGAGAAAATAAGTTATATAATGATTAACCAGAGGGATGTTTCTCACTATTTTATGCATAGAAACAACAGGCTACTGTGTGTGTGAGGAATCAGCTGTTTATTTCATATGAGTTCCATTGTGGCAGCGTCCATCACTGCTCTCCCTGGTTGCAATACACAAAGACAGCTAACTGGGTAACCTTTGGTCTTTGTTTAGGCCTTGGTTCACACAGTATGTTCCCTGACAGTAGTAGTTGACTTCTCAGCTTTTCACTCAGAGGGGGTGGGGGCTGGTGAACGGTAAGGCCAATGTTTGTTTGTTTAAAAATGTTTGCAGTCGCGAAAGTTCTAAGCCAATCAGACATGGACAAAAACAAAGATCAGTCTATGTGTCGAGGGGGAACTAGACACCCCTCTTCCTTTACAGCCATGGTCCGGTCTGACAGCGCTCAGCTGTCTGCGGCAGAGAGGAAGAGACAGATCACTGCATAAATATGCAAACCCAAACCTACAGTTAAACTTTACTGCTGGAGAAGAGAGATCAGGGGGGGGGGGGGGGAGAGCTGTGGCTGATGGGCCATTAGGTGTGTAAACAAAGACAGTCACACACAGCTGATCAGCTGATCACCTGAGAGCTGCGGAGTTTCATTCAGACTATTTAAAAAAACAACGGTCTGATTTTATCATTGCACAACAATTAACTCAATGTGTGATTGTTATAGCAGTAATATTAGACACTAATAATACAGTAAACTATTAACACTGTAAATATTATTGTTTGCCCGTGGTGAGATGACGAGGCTCCATTAAAAATAAACCTATTTTTAGTGAATTACTGAGTTTAGGCACGTTAATAAAGTTTTAATTAAGTTGACTACAGCAAATTCATATTTGTTAGTGCTTTCATGTCAATTTGGCGAACATATGATACATTAAATGATCGTGAGGATGATGATTACAAATCGTTTGTTTGAGCCGGGCTGCATTTCCTGATGAAAAAACAAACTGATGGTTTTGTAGTTGTAGTACGCCAACGTGAATTAAACAACATTATTTTTTTTAATAAAAACATGGTGATGTTTTGTAAATGATTACATGTCTCTTATTTAGCACAGAGTATGATCCTATCCGTGACATATGGATCTTAACAAAGATCCGCTATATCAGATACCTGTAGATCTATCAGCTGTTTATTTCACATGAGTTCCAGTGTGGCAGCTTTTTAATGACTGCTCCCCCTGGTGGATCCATGATCCATTGCAGCTGGTTTCATTATAATTTATCAAGGGGGCGTATCAAGTCATGCGGGGGGTTTTCCTTTCAGCAAGGATCGACTCTGTGCCGATCACGGCCCCACTGCGGTAGGGACGTCCGAAATTAGGTGCTACATCTGTATAACCTATCCTCTGGTATTTTCATTTCACACAGTATTGCATTATATCTACATGGATTATCACCTGCACAATCTTTGTCACTCAAAGATAAGATAAGATAAGATATAACTTTATTGATCCCAATTTGGGACATTTTTGAAAAGGCACTCGACAATCGCAAAAGGAAAAGCCAAAGAGAATACTTTTGCCAGAGACTCTTTCTGAAAATGTATCGAAAACCCAAAGATGTATAATATGTCACACACAAGACATAAGACGTTAATTCACTACATTTTGAAACATACATGGAAAAGTACTGAATACTAGATGACATTAATAGATGATAGTTTGCCTTTGTGGAATGAATAAAAACAGATGTGCTGAGCTGCATTCATTCTTCTACAGTGAGAAAGTGGACAGATAGGGTAATGAATAACACAGAGGGTCTTACCTGGATGGGGGAAGGTGTCCGACAGCATCAGGGAACATGGAAAACAAGAGAAGAGAAGGAGACAGAACAAAAGGGAGAGCATTAGAAGGTGCTGAAGTGTGAGTCACAAGATCTCTGTGGAAAGATACACAACTACAAAGCATGAATGTGAAAAAGGAATAAGGCCCATTAGCATCTCTGCAACCCTAGTTGTTTTTGTCATTATCAAAACCTCATCACCACAGAGCAGAACCACCTGCAGGCTGATGAAACTCTTTCAAGACCTCACTGAACAACCTACAACAATGTAATCATTGAGTTAAAAACAAGGCTGTCTATACAGTTTCAGCAATGCAAACCCACTGATATGCACAAAAACAAATCACTTATTAAAGGTAGGGTAGGTACATTTGAGAAACCGGCTCGAGATCGCTAGAATTTGAAAATACACAACCGGAGAAAACCTGCCACTTCCTTATAGAGCCCCTCCTCCAACACACACGAACGCGCACATGACCAGAGGGCACGAGATACGTTTGTGCCCCGATGGAAGGCTGACAGGCAGGTAGGCCATCCAGTTATTTTAGCCGGGCCGGCTAAAATGATTGGTCGTAGTTTTTACAGTATTACGGCTTCCACAGGATTTTTTGTCAAAGCACTTAAGATATTCCTTGCTATCGGGATGTTAAGAGCATTCCATGGAATATAACAAAAAGTGTATCTCGAGCCGGTTTCTCAAACTTACCTACCCTACCTTTAACCTGTTAAGCCCTGAGCCTGTTTTTCAGGTCTCAGGCTCGAAAATGACATTCCCAGAACAAATGACCATATCTTCCCTTCTAAAAGGGTTAAATTAATAATCTTTTTTCTCAAAGTAATGATAAACCTGTGAGTTGGATGTAGAAAAGTCAGAATCAATATAGATGTTTTTTATTTTAAAGAAAATTCAGATTTTACATAGTAAAAAAACTGTAAATTATAGTGTCCGTCCAAACATTTTTTTTTACTTATAGTGAAAACTACCCTTGGATGATGGGTTAGTAGACTAAAAGCTTTAGGAATCCAAACTACAACATATAATAAGTACCCTGTATCAAGATTGATGCAAAACAAGTGACATTTGACCTTTTTAGAGAGGTTTAGCCAAAACCACCAAGGTAAGCCATGTTAGCGTTTGTAGCTACCTAGCGCCACATGTTTTGATTTACGTTTTCGTTTATAGAGTCGCGAATGTTTATCACTGACTGTTGAGGTGGGCACCCAACGATTCTGTGTCTCCAGACGATGCTAATCGATGGGTTGGCTGTGCATCTAGGATAAGTAATAAGGGAGTTATGAGTGAGTTTAGGTGCAGTGATAGGTTAGCATTTTTCGCTCGTGGCTAATTCAGAGGCTGAGTGTTAGCATTGTGGGTTTTTTTTGGAAAAAAAAATTAAAAAGATCACTTAGCTGAGTTTTCTTCCCGTTACATGGATATAAAACATTCATAGTTTATAAATATTAAGATTCCTTAGACGTTGTTTCCTGCAAATGACGCGTTTATCTGTCCGGTACCGGGGGGGCGGTGCGTAAGAGGTTAAATCATAGCACCAAGTAAATGTTAACTAAAGCAATGTGTTGACCTACAACCTGTGAAAAGCTAGTAAAATGTACAGGGCAATGTGAGTAAAGGTGGGCGATGCCCCCAATGACGTCAGAGGAGTTGGGCACAGTACAGACATTTGAAAAAAAAGCAGACGGTTCCAGTTGAAGAGAAGAGAGCATGGACCCTCGTCTAATATGAATACTCGTGGATTTTGAATCATGCAAGTATATTTTTGTACTTTATTAACTCTGTACATCCCTGTTAGCTTGTCAGCTTAATGTGGATATCAAACAAACGTTAGCTAACGTCAGTGTTTCAGCTTAGGAATTTAGCTAGTTAGCGTGCTAGCTAATTTAGCCTGCTGTCATGGACGAGGCACACACAACATGTAATACTTAGTGGTTTAGTAGTTGCTTCAAATTAGTTAACAGCTGGCGAAATTCACCGTTTTTGAATAAAACATGTGGCAGTGGGGCACTAGTAGTTCAGAAGAGTTTTTTTGTTGGTGGTGTTCGCGCTACATTTTCAAATGCTGCTCGGTAGTAAAGCAGTGTGTCGCCAAACTTCCTCCTTCTGTAGCGCGTTAAATTGAAGTTAAGGCATAATCTTTGTTTCCAATTGCTTTCTGTACTTACAGTAATGTGTGTTCGCTACAATAATTGACATGTCTGTTAAACAGCACCATTTATGGAATGGTTTGGAGCAGGAGTTAAAACAAAGCACAAGCATAATTCAGTTTAAAAGGATGTACAGAAACACTTTTTTTGGAAAACTATGAGAATGAAGAGAGGTGATTGAAGATGAGAAATTATTGTATATGTATGTATAAATGTAAATGTACGTAGGAATAACTTGCATAATGATTTAAAGGACAATCATTGATCAAGTAAGGGGTGGGAATTAATAAGCATTTGCTTCCTCCTACTCCCTTTCGGACACATATGATTTATTATTATTATTATTAATATGAAGACTTTTTTGTTTTTTGTTGAATATATAAATATTATCATGAATGTGGATAAATACTGTATTTTAACAATACGGTATTCTGTTTTTCACATTTGTTATTTTTGTATTTGTTATTTTTTTAATCTGTTCGAAATAAAGATTGAAATGAAAATGAAATTAAGCTTACCCCATCCCCTCTGCTTAAAAAGAACATGTAAAATGTTCAAATTAAATAGCTAACTCAACCCAATCAGTTTTAGTAAATTCACAGAAAGGTGTACAGTATTGTATGTTAACACTGATTTACATGTTTTGACAGAATGGAGGCAAAGATATCGTGGAAAAAGGACTATGCTGAGTGTGTCATGAAGCTCCATGTCCCCCATGAAGTTCAGCAAAAGAAGACGCCACACCTCCCAACGTGTCCATCTCCATCGAGGGATCGGCGGTGCTTGATGAGGGTGAACGCCTGCCTTCTGCTCACGGACATCATCCATGCAATACACTTAAGTAACACATCAAAGTTGAAATACGCTTCTGTCGTTTGCAAAAATCTTTCTTGAACTTAATTTCCTCAAGATTTCTCTTGAAAGTCCACATGTTTGCAGAAGCAGTCGTGTAATGTTGAGGTACTTGAGAATGTTCTTTTCATTGCACTTTATACTCCACTACAAATCAAAGGGAAATATTGTACTTTGTGCTTCACTATCTTATATAGAGTTTATAAAGTATAAGGTTCTGTTTTTTAATTTACAAAAAAATGTAAATATTGTTAGAAATCCTTGAGCTATTACGTTTTTGTTTGTTAATATTGGATTTTTTACTACAGGGTAAATACTGCCAAACACCGGCCTTGTGTGACGTCATCCCCTGCCATCGCCCCGTCTAAGTGAAATCACAGTGTTTATTTAGAGCCCAGACAATTTAACGGCCGAGTAGGTCTCCCCCGGCATCTGCTCAATTATTCAGCAGTGTGTTTGTGTGGGCATGTCAATCTCAGTGCAAGAGGCAGAAAAAGAGGAAGTGAAAGTATGTGTGAGTTGGTAAGTATAGGTGTAATTGTGTGAGTGCACAGAAGCCTGCATAACAAAGAGAGCTCAATCGTTCTTGTAAGTGTGCTGCTGTTAAAAGAAACACAATACATAGTGTATAATGCAACGTGCATGTGTGTGTGTGTGTGTGTGTGTGTGTGTGTGTGTGTGTGTGTGTGTGTGTGTGTGTGTGTGTGTGTGTGTGTGTGTGTGTGTGTGTGTGTGTGTGTGTGTGTGTGTGTGTTATCAGCAATGCAGAGGGATACCCAGGGAGCAGTGGAGGACAGGTTTGTTAGCCGCCACACACAAACATCAATTAAGTCCACAGGCAGAGGTGTCTCTCCTTCAGTGGGTCACACATCCTCTACACCAGGGGTCGGCAACCCCTGGCACGCGTGCCACCATTGGCACGCGGCACCGTAACCAGTGGCACACTAGGAATAAGTGGAATAAGTGTGCAAAATATTTAAATTTTATTTTCGGATCCTGAACGAGACCGCCGCCAGAGCCAACCCGGTATCACGGCAAGACGTGAACATGTGACGATCTACCATGCTGGGAGACGTGAATATGTCACGGTTTCGTCCCTTCAAACGTGACAGTTACACGGTATTGTTAACATGGCCCAACCAGTGGAGAAATACCCGGAAGTGCCTAGCAAATGGTCTACCGCGCCTATTGGTCGGTTTTTATTGTCAAAATGAGATGCTTTTAATTTCTTTTTTAATCGTCACACTTGATTTCGCCGATTTTCTTGTTGCCCTAGCTGGTCGACACCTCTTTTAGCAGAAACAAAGGCTACATTAATGTATTAAATCGATGTTAATCCATGTGTGTGGATCATAGGCTGGTGTGGATGTGGAATTAACGGACGTGACGTTGTGTGATTGCGTTGCCAGGCAACGCAATTTACAAACTCTTCAACTACAACCCTAATTATATTTTAAAACATTTTAGAAGGCCTCACGAAATACTTTAATGTAAATTAAAATGTAAATGTGAAGGGATGTGTGTAATGTGATGATTGACATTATTCACCCACGGATCTATGGGTTGGGGGTATTGTTCCGCACGGACATTTTAGTTAACCGGACTTACTGTTGATGTGAAATCCGAAAATAAATACGTTATACACCATAACGGTGCACAGCTGATATAAAAGGACTTGTCGTTTTTAAAGATATTACTGATTTTCTTTGAATATAAGAATGTAAATACTCAGTTGAGAGAATAGTCAGGGGATTTGGGTGATGGGAGACACATCTATGGATTCAGAATTCCAATAGCTTACTGTTAAATGACGGATATACCTTTCTGTCTGTGATGTTTTACAAATCAGATATTATAAGTAAAACATGTGAAATAATATAGCAATATCCTGTACAATTATGTGAAAACATGAATAAAACTACACATCTTCAGATGTTATACATACACAAGTGTCCTACACTAATAATACAAAGTTATTATGGCTGTGTGTACCTTGTGTGCACCGCCTAGTGGTTAAAGCACGTTATTGAATTAGTTGTGTATATGATATGTCAATGAACTTTAGAAAATCTTGAAAGGGATATGCAAAATAGCCATTATATACAGTCTTTAATTAACTATTAGTAGAGAATAACGAGTAATGAATATACTTTATAGGGATCTGCAGATAAATGTTTAGTCTTCTCAAGCAGCAACTATCAAATATCTCTCCTGATTGTTGGCACTTGACAATCACCTTTCCCTGAATTTTACTCAGGTGTAACTAAAGCCTGATGTAAGGGTTGTTTATATTTCACATCATTAATCAGAATCTGCAAAGTAACTAAAATAAATGTAGTGGAGTAAAAATACCAGGTTAACCTCTGAATTGTAGTGGAGTAGAATTGCTGTTTTGTTTAGTAATGGATATTGAATATGGAATAAAGGTTTTGACAAGACCTGGTGTAACAATAATCAAAAAGGACATTAAAAGAGCTCCAGATGTCAATGATCTAAACAAAACAGCACACCTGAAATGTATATTTAAATACTTTATTAAGGGCAGTGAATTAGTTTTTTCTGTATGTTTTTCAAATCAGTGTTATACAGTAAGTGTCATAGACAGTGTTACATTGCTATTATTATCCTTAACATATATATAAAACAAAACCACTTATGATCTTTTTTTTTGGGTGGTTTACTAATGACAGTTAATTCTGTTTCTGCTATTGATGGTTTAATTTTTGTGAAAAATAATAAAATAATCAAATTCAATAACGTGCTTTAACCACTAGATGTGCCTTTCTATCAGCTGTGCACCGTTATGGTGTAAATACAGCCTATCTACCAATTGGATCAAATATAAAAGTCAGCCGAATTAGTATTGATACTGCAAGGAGACGTATTGTGTGAAAAGAAATGTAAGATGTTGTTTAATTGCTGATATATTTATGATCCACGTCACGTTTTCAGTTTTGGCGGCAGTGCTTCCTGTTTGTCCAGAAGTCTTCTCATCAGGGCTCTATAAATACAGAACTACGGCAGATATGTCATATTTAATGCAGCCGAACCGTGTATTACAATGCCGTTATGTAATAACCTCCAAAGAGAAAAGCAAGCAAACTCGGAATAAAGTATTATTGTATTTTTAATTATTTTTTCGGATTTCACATCAACAGTAAGTCCGGTTAACTAAAATGTCCGTGGGGAACAATACCCCCAACCCATAGATCCGTGGGTGAATAATGTCAATCATCACATTACACACATCCCTTCACATTTACATTTTAATTTACATTAAAGTATTTCGTGAGGCCTTCTAAAATGTTTTAAAATATAATTAGGGTTGTAGTTGAAGAGTTTGTAAATTGCGTTGCCTGGCAACGCAATCACACAACGTCACGTCCGTTAATTCCACATCCACACCAGTCTATGATCCACACACATGGATTAACATCGATTTAATACATTAATGTAGCCTTTGTTTCTGCTAAAAGAGGTGTCGACCAGCTAGGGCAACAAGAAAATCGGTGAAATCAAGTGTGACGATTAAAAAATAAATTAAAAACATCTCATTTTGACAATAAAAACCGACCAATAGGTGCGGTAGACCATTTGCTTGGCACTTCCGGGTATTTCTCCACTGGTTGGGCCATGTTAACAATACCGTGTAACTGTCACGTTTGAAGGGACGAAACCGTGACATATTCACGTCTCCCAGCATGGTAGATCGTCACATGTTCACGTCTTGCCGTGATACCAGGTTGGCCAGAGCGCGTCTCCCCGTTACCTGCAGAAGGAAGCCATGCACGCAGCGCAGCCCCGCTCTCTTTAACTCCAGGTGACTTTCTGCCGCTTTCCTCCGTAATGCAGTGCTGATAGTTTCACCACAGAGGAAAGCACTTCACAAATTGCATTACCCATAAGGAGCTGTAAAAATGCCGCAGTTTTTGCGTGGCGATCGATATCGGCCGATACTCACTCTCTTCCGATCGATCGGTGCTCTCTAAAAATGCTGATCGCGAGATGTAAAATACATGACACTTTTCTCTGTGTGCGGCAAAACAAGCTCGCCAAAATGGCTTCACTAGTCTGGCAGTATTTTAAGGTGTCCGAAAATGACAATAAAATAGCGGTATGCAACGTGTGTGAAGCAGAAATCCTGCAGCTCCACCCGCTGTGACGGACCGGTGAGCGGAGCGAAACACACAAGAGTTAGACCTAACACACTTAGCTATTTTATCTACCTCTGGAACTAGTTATAAATATATGTATTCTTCACTGTCGGGTCACTCATTACTGGATCAGTGAGCTGCATGAGACGATACTGACAGGCTGTCAGGAGAGAGAGAGAGGGGGAGAGAGGAAAAGAGAGCGCTTCCGCTCATTTCTCCTGTGTTATTATCCAAAGTTAATGTAAACTTGAATAATGTACTTCATTTGAATGTAACAATTATGTTGGTTGTTGTTTGTGGAAGCGCCAGTGAATGAGCCCCATTAACTGAGTTTTAAACATTTCTTTAAATGGAAGCTCCCCATAGGACCCGCCCACTCGATCGGATCGGCGATCGGAGCATCCCTAATGTAAGTTGCGCTGACAGGTCGACACACGGGGTGTTTCTCAATCGCAAGTAACCAATTTCCCCAAATCTGTGGCGGAAGATGTAAGGCGAGGCCTCTCATATGACGCACACCTGCACACTTGCTAGCGTGTTCCACTCTTCGTTTTCCGAATGCCAGGAAGTATTCTTGACTCGCTTCTGAAGCAAGATGCTCGGCAGACATGTGCTACCAAGCAAGCATACTTGCGATTGAGAAACACCCACTGCTTCCCCGCAGCGAGGTTCCCTCCTGTTGACAGTTCATGAGCGTCGAGCTCTCTATTTTTTTTAATGGCACTTCAAATTGAAAAGGTTGCCGACCCCTGCTCTACACACTCATGCAAGGCAAGGCAAGGCAAGGCAAGTTTATTTATATAGCACCTTTCAACACAAGGCAATTCCAAGTGCTTTACAAAAAATGAAAGACATTAAGAAAATGGCATTTAAAATCAGTCATTAAAAAGCAAAGATAATAAAATAAACATTAAAAGAAAAAATGCATGGATAAAAGTTACAGTGCAGTTTAAGATGTGAATAGTTCAATTAAAAGCAGCGACAAAAAGAAAAGTCTTCAGCCTGGATTTAAAAGTAGTAAGAGTTGCAGCGGACCTGCAGGTTTCTGGGAGTTTGTTCCAGATATTTGGAGCATAATAACTGAACGCTGCTTCTCCATGTTTAGTTCCGACTCTGGGGACAGAAAGCTGACCAGTCCCTGAAGACCTGAGAGTTCTGGATGGTTCATAATTTAGCAGTAGGTCAGACATGTATTTTGGGCCTAAACCATTCAAAGCTTTATAAACCAGCAGCAATATTTTGAAATCTATTCTTTGACACACAGGAAGCCAGTGTAAAGACTTCAGAACAGGAGTGATGTGATCCACTTTCTTAGTGTCAGTGAGGACTCGAGCAGCAGCATTCTGAATTAGCTGCAGCTTTCTAATAGATCTTTTAGTGAGACCTGTGAAGACACCATTACAGTAGTCCAGTCTACTGAAGATAAAAGCATGGACAAGTTTTTCCAAATCCTGCTGTGACATTAGTCTTTTAATCCTAGGTATGTTCTTTAGGTGATAGTAGGCTGATTTAGTAACTGTTTTAATGTGACTGTTGAAACTCAGGTCAGAGTCCATGACTACACCTAGATTTCTGGCTTTATCTGTTGTTTTGAACATTGCAGACTGAAGCTCAGCGCTAACTTTTATACGTTCTGCTTTGGCTCCAAAAACCATTACCTCAGTTTTATCTTTGTTTAATTGGAGAAAGTTCTGACACATCCAGTCATTGATTTGTTCAATGCACTTACTCAGTGTTTGAATTGGAGCATAGTCTCCTGGTGAAATTGTTACGTAAATTTGTGTGTCATCCGCATAGCTATGGTAACTTATTTTGTTGTTCTTCATTATCTGAGCCAGTGGTAGCATGTAGACGTTAAAGAGAAGAGGCCCCAAGATGGAGCCTTGAGGTACCCCACATGTCATATTTGTCAACTCAGATGTGTATTTACCTATAGAAATACAGTTTTTTCTGTCCTTTAAGTAGGACTCAAACCCATTTAGAACTGTTGCCGAAAGTCCCACCCAGTTTTCCAGTCGGTCTAGTAATATGTTGTGGTCAACAGTGTCAAACGCAGCACTGAGATCTAATAATACTAACACTGAAGTTCTGCCACTGTCTGTGTTTAAGTGGATGTCATTGAAGACCTTTACAAGAGCAGTCTCAGTGCTGTGGTTTGGACGAAAGCCTGACTGGAACACATCCAAACAGTTATTTAAATGCAAGAAGTTACTCAACTGTTGAAAAACAACTTTTTCAATGATTTTACCTAGAAATGGCAGGTTTGATATGGGCCTGTAATTGTTCATTACTGAAGCATCTAGATTATTCTTTTTTAAGAGCGGTTTAATGACTGCAGTTTTCAGGGCCTGTGGGAAAATACCTGAGTGAAGAGATTTGTTTACTATATGAAGTAGATCTGAGGCCATGCAATGAAAAACATCTTTGAAAAATCCTGTTGGAATAATATCAAGGCAGCAGGAGGAGGATTTCAGAAGTTGAATAATGTCCTCTAAGTTTTTATCATTAATCTGATGGAATTGTGTCATGGTGTTTGAATTGATATTAGGTGGACATAGGGACAACACATTTGCTGTACCTGATACAGAGGCACTGACTGCTTGTCTGATTTTCTGAATTTTGTCAGTGAAGAAGGCAAAATCATTGCACGCCCTGGTGGATAGAAATTCAGATGCTACTGACACTGGGGGGTTAGTTAGTCTGTAGACGGTAGCAAACAAGGCACGTGCGTTGTTTTTGGTAATGATGTCAGAGAAGAAAGACTGTCGTGCGTTTTTCAGTTCCAAATTATAAAGGCCAAGTCTCTCTTTATAGATTTCAAAGTGAACCTGGAGATTTGTTTTTTCGCCCACCTGCGTTCAGCTTTTCGACATTCTCTTTTTTCTGTTCTCACGTCATGGCCTTTCTCCATGGAGATATTTTTTTGCCAGACACTTCCTTTACCTTTGTTGGAGCAATGGCATCTATAACATTTTTAATTTCTGAATTAAAATGATCTACTAGCTCATTTACTGAGATGTTAGCAGGGGCAAGTGTGGAAGAAAAATTCTGAGTAAACATTTCCCTAGTATTTTCAGTTAAATATCGCTTTGTGGTTACCTCTTTTTGAACATTTTTGTGAACAGAAATAGAGCTCTCAAAGAAAACACAGGATATGGTCAGAGAGTGCAACATCAGTCACCACAACCTTTGAGATATTCAGACCCTTTGAGATCATTAAGTCCAGAGTGTGCCCCTTATTGTGCGTGGGCTCCGTCACATGCTGAGTCAGTCCATAGCTATCAAGAACACAAAACAGTTCTTTAGCCCCTCTGTCCTGGGGGTTGTCAACATGGATGTTAAAATCACCAACAATGACTAGACGGTCAAAGTCAATACACACTATAGACAGCAGTTCTGTAAAGTCATCAAAAAAAGCTTGCACAGTATTTGGGTGGTCTAGATATTTAGGAACAGAGCTCGAGAGGAGCATTTCAGCTGATTTCATGCACACACAACTGTAGATGTATCTACTGCACTCTGGTAAACATGTTGTCAATATAGGGGACAATATATTTCCAATGCCTTACTTAAAACATGTGTATTTAAATATTTGTTACTGTATTTCATTGCACAATTTTACTTCCTTTTTTTATTCATGTCATCTCTTTTAAGTCACTTTTCTATAATTTTGTGTTTTATCTGATTTCCAATCTATTTATTATTGTAATCTTACTTTTTTACTTTTGTATTTAAACGTTTATGTTTAGTTCACTTGCTCTCAGTGTATTTTGTGTTATGAAGGGTGTATATATATATATATATATATATAGATTATTAGTATTATTATTTATTTTATATATGAATTATATTGTATGATGGCGAAGCTTAGGACTTACTAACTTATTGCTCGAGCAATTTTACAAAATACAATAAAACCTTTGAGTTTTTTTAAACAGGCTCTTGCACAAGTTTAAATAAATACATATAAAAGACAAAGTAAAAATTGAAAATATACTTACACACATTTCTTTTCATATGTACATACTTTAATGATTTGAGTTTTAACGTTCTAACTTCTGTCCTGATTCCTCCAGTGTTTTCATTACAAAGTTCAGGTTAGTTGAAAGATTTATGTGTGTTAATTGTATGTGAAGATGTTTAAGTCTGATTGTGAAAAGGATTTGTTTAACTATCCTAACTTTTGGACATGTTCAACCTGATATCTAGTTTATATTCCAACCCAGTCTCACGGCATTTCGTGTTATAGTCACAAAAAATGTTCGTGTCACACAGAACGATTTTAAAAGCAATGTATTTCTATTGGTAGTATGTTTCGTGCCTGCACCACGTCTTTTTGTCCAGTCGGGTCTTGGAAGACCGGAAGCTGTGTGGTTCATAAAAACATGTTCTTACTCAATATCTTACCCTATGCCTAACCCTTTTATTTTAAATAGTATAATGTCGGAGTTTTTTTGCCGTCCGCAAGGAAAAGAAATGGCTCAGAGCCTCAGAATACTGAAATCTGTATTTTTTAAAATCTTTTTTTCCTTCTAATTTGTTATTATTTGGTGCAGGCACGAAACATACTACCAATAGAAATACATTGCTTCTAAAATCGTTCTGTGTCAGAATACTGAAATCTGTATTTTTTTAAATCTCTTTTTCCTTCTAATTTGTTATTATTTACATTTCTTTTAAAATCGTTCTGTGTGAAAAAAATGGGGAAATCGTGTTGGTGAACACGAATCAATAGATTCATTTTGTGACTATAACACGAAATGCCGTGAGACTGTTGTATATTCATTTGTAGTCCCTTTTAAGCTAATGCAGCTTTGTGGTGCATTTCACAATAATATAACCTCTATTCGTTTTTTTCACCGAGCATTCAGTGCCAACATTCAGTACTTTTCCACCTTGAACAGTCAATAAACAGTTCTAATGAAAACAAACCCCTGTGGATTTTAAAGGTGCTTTTATGGTTAGTAGCTCATTGACAACATTGCGGATACCTAATAACTACAATCAGACAGGGCAACAGTATAATTAGATCAGTCACATGGAGAGTGTCACAGCAACAGCAGGTTGATTGGCTCATGGTGCAGGACAGACGGTCAGCAGACCCTGTCCCACTGGGACCCCAGACAGGGGCTCAGGAACGCCTTTAGGGTGTCATTTATTTCTTATATTTGGAACCAACGTCCATTTAAGGACAAACAGATATGATTTCAGTGGTCAAAAGTCAAGGTTACTGTGACCTCATATTGGTCCTATTCTCATGAAGGTGATTTCTCAGTGACGGCTTAAGGGGATTTCTTCAAATTTAGCTGAAATGTTCACCCTGGTTCTCAAGGACGAACATGGTATCTTGGTGGTTTCTGGCTAAGGTCACTGTGACCTCACACAAAGAGTTGGCCAAAGCTCTAATTATGACATTTTCAATTAAATATCTAATACAATAAAAATGTTCATTTTCGTTTTAAAAAACATGGACGTAAACTGCAACTTAGTTGGAGGAAGCAAACAACTGTGAGGCTGTAATTGTAGTATGGTCCCTGTAGCTGTTTCAAAATGTCACTCATGTGTATATGCAATAACTAATTGTATTTTTATAAATAAATAAATACAGTTGTAGGAAATAGAGCGAAAGTATCACAAATGGATTTTGCTAATCTAGTTTTCTAATTGCAGATTTCTTTTTTCTTTTTTCCCAAATACTATGCAGTGTGTTTCATGAGCACCCTCAACCCTCTTTGCAATGCTAAGTGTAGCCATAACCCAGGTCCATCATTTTCAACATTCAAATAGTGATGTGAATAATGAAAGTAAAAACATTCAGAACCTTTCAAAGACAAAAACAGAATACTGCCCGATAATTTGAACAAGAGCATCGGACGTTAGACAGCATTAGAGCATCGCATGTTGTTCTATTGTAATATACTTCAAACATGCATGATGATTGAGTGTGATCAGTCAAAATACTTCAAAAACTGAAATGGTCACTGAGTGTTTGTCCGCAGTGTGAGAGAATGCAGATTTATGTTCTCCCCCAGTCATCAAACTGTTTCAGTAATAAAAAGTGTCCCATTCCTCCTATGAGAAGAACGCAGAGTGCGCTCACAGCCAGAGAAAGCTGACAGTGTGACTTTCCTCAGAGGTCCTTCCTGCCCTGGGGCACACACAGAGTAAATGTCACAGTTTTCATCTCCCCGCATTGATCTCACTCTCGGCTGTTCAAACGGCCACCAGACCCCATCATGCCCTTTATGAAATCAATGCATTCCACTGCCCACCTCATAAAACTCCTGCAAATGGAAAGGAGGCTGGGCTCACACACACACACACACACACACACACACACACACACACACACACACACACACACACACACACACACACACACACACACACACACACACACACACACACACACACACACACACACACACAGCTGACTTTGCCATACTTTTTTATACAGATCATTATCTTAATTAATTTGCCGGGCTATTTGCTGACCCAAGACTGGAAGCTGAAATGGACTCCTCTCCCTCCTCTTCACCTGACCTTTATCTACGCCTCTTTCTATTCCTTTCTTTCATGGCTCTGCACCTCTATTTCTCCATCCTTTATTTAGTATTTCTTCTCATTTTCATTGCTTTGTCTATTTAATGTTGGTCCTAACCTCTCAATCCTCCTTTACCTCCTCCCTCAGGAATACATATTTTTCACCGTCTGTATAACCATAAGGATAACTTCTTTTGATTGACACCTGAGTATAGGTATTACCTATTTAACCGCTAAACTAAAGAATCAAAGGAAGCCTTTTTGCAAATAAACACAGCCAATGAAAGCTGAGCAAGTATAAATGGGCCGTATAAGAAAAGGAACACTTAGGAAGAACCATTAAGTGCAGTTACAGTGTCATTAGAAAATCAGGCAGGATTCATTTTGTACAAACAGACCTGCTATATTTTTCTAAGCTGCATATAAGACTGAAGAATTGGAGTTGTAAATACAGCAGTGACGTAGCTATTAGTTCCATCTCTCTGTCCTAACTGATGGTCTTGTTTTGCCTCTTAATGTGGCTCCCCTCCTCTCCTTCACCACATCTTCCTCCCAAATCTGTTCTTCTCAGAACTCCTTCACCCTTATCGCCTTACGTCTGCTTTAACACGCTCTCCTCCGCTCCCCTCATCCTATAACAAGCTCTCTGAGGCTCGCCTGAGGCTGCACCGGCCTCCTATCCACATTTGAACCACAGACACACACACAAATACACACAAACACACACACATACACACAGGGCAAAACACTCCACATCCTTGCACTGAAAAAAACAACATCTCCAATATTTAGCTCATCCTGATGTGGTTTCTTACTCCAGACTTATTTTAAGCAATGTCACCAAATGACCACATCCTTGCAAATAACTTGGTGGCATTATGTGGAATAGCATGCAAAACCAGGGGGAACAGTTTGTATTTTATTAAATAAAAATGTCATTACTTATAGCAACAACATCACAGGAGTCATTTCGCAAATCCTGACTTCTCAGTTTGAGAACAAATCATTCTGAATTTCAAAAATGTTCAGAAGGTTTGACTCTGATTGCATCAGTCATATCTGGAACATTCAAAAGTTAAACTTACTGTTGCATGTAACATGGCATAGGGACATCTCCATGTTCTCATTTTGCTCTGTTTGTATCTTCGATGGTGTGAGTAATACTGCAGTCCTGGTGGCTGTCACTGTACGGCTAAAGCTTCAGATGACACACCCTCAGCACAACCTCCTCCTGTTGTGTGTGTGTGTGTGTGTGTGTGTGTGTGTGTGTGTGTGTGTGTGTGTGGTGTGTGTGTGTGGTGTTGTGTGTGTGTGTGTGTGTGTGTGTGTTGTGTGTGTGTTGTGTGTCTCCACTTGAATATGGGCTCAGAACAGTCTCATAATACACCACATGCACACAGAAGGATTCACACTTGTATTTCCGGATCCACACTTGTGTTTTTCAATGCACACACAAATGTGTTCCGTTTCATATCATGTAAATAAAATCCAAATACAGAAAAAAGTTTTACATATGTATTTTTGATCCTCACATATTTGTTTGCCGTTTAAATCCCCTGCACCTGCAAACACAAACCGCTTTCTGTGCATGGATCGCTGTGCATTCGTGTGTGGGTTTTTTGAGACTCCCCTGACGGTCACCCAATTCGTATTTGTAATTTTTTCTATCTATAGCCAATCAGATGTCTCCTCAATTCTAAGCCAATCACATGAGCGCGCCCCCACGAGGGTAGATTTCTTGCGTTCATGACGTAGTGCTTCATGTACGCATTTTGCGCTGTCCGGAGCTGACAGGTCCATGGAGCCTGCCTGCAGGCGCTAATCTCAGGACACTTCCACTCTCAGTACATTGCCACTTTCCGAGCAGGAAATGCACGCAAATACAAGCCTTTATATTATTAAGGTACAGTGCCACTTTCCGAACCATTAATGAATGCTTGTGTACACAAAAACGGCAGGCAAAACCGTTTTAAATGTGTGTTTCCTGTATGGCGAATACAGCTGCTTTATTGATGTCTGTATGAAATTGTTGTGAGTGTGGAGGGAGCAGCTACAGGTTAGCTTAGCCTAATCGATCAGTGCACTACGAAGCCAGTGCTAGACAGTGAACTGTCAACGGGGGGAGCCCCGCCGGTCATTATCGGCCGATATTCACTCTTAATAGTTTGATCGGTGCTCTCTATAAAGGCCGATCATGAGAGCTGGATCTGATCGATATGGACATAAACGCGAGTGAAGTTTTAGCGAGCTGCATGAGAAACTGACGGGCTGTCAGGAGAGAGGGAGAGAGGAAAAAAGAGTTACTCCCGTGTTATTAGCCATATCCGGTCATAGTCCGGTAATTACCTACTAACGGAAACTCTGCTACACAATTCTTATTATTATTATTATTATTATTATTGAAACATGACCGGTAAGTTTCAAATTTGTCCGGTAAAATAAATTCTGTCCGCGGAAACCCTGCTCCGGACAGCGCAACATGCGTATATGAAGTGACATGAACGCAATAAATCATACCCTTGTGGGGACGCGCTCATGTGATTGGCTTAGAATGAAGGAGACATCTGATTGGCTATAGATAGAAAAAATTACAAGTACAAATCGGGTCACCGTCAGGGGAGTCTAAAAAAACCCACACACGAATGCACAGCGATCCATGCACAGAAAGCGGTTTGTGTTTGCAGGTGCAGGGGATTTAAACGGAAAACAAATTATGTGAGGATCAAAAATACATATATTTGGATTTTATTGACATGTATATGAAACGGAACACATTTGTGTGTGCATTGAAAAACACAAGTGTGGATCCGGAAATACAAGTGTGAATCCTTCTGTGTGCATGTGTGTATTATGAGACTGTTCTGAGCCCATACTTGAATGTATTTCAGTGTTTGTGCCCTCAGTGTTTGGAAATGTGTGGGGTCAGCTTGAGGTCACGGCCAGGAGGAGCAGGAGTGATCTTCTGCTGATTTATGGCTCTCACAGCAAAGTCAGGCAGGCCCTATTTTCCCAGAGGTCTTTGCAACAGAAGACAAAATAACACTAATTTTCCCATACACCTCTGCATCTTTCCTGCCAACCAGCCAGAACCCTCCTTGCCCCTGGCCCCCTCACCGCCTCACCCCCCTCACCCCCTTGCCCCTCGCCCCCTCACCCCCTGCAGCCCATATTATTTTCTTCCAGTCACTCATTTCCTGCTTTGCATTCAGGGATGTACTGGTGACCCTTCCTAAACAAAGATCATCCACCTTTCTATTTGTGGAAAGGAGTTTGTCTGGGTTGAAAAAAAAACCCCTATGGCCTCAATTCTTAGAGGACATCATATTACGTTGTGTGGGAGTGAAGCAGGTCATTTGAACATTGGTGATGGTATTGTGAGTAGAATCTATCAAGCAATACTGAAACTACTAAATATACTATTGTGTCATTTGTCTTTTATCACGTTATCCTCATCTGTGGTACATCTTACGACATATGTTTAATTTTGTCACTGTGGCACTCTATAGTGGTAAGGTTTAAGGAAAGCGAAGTCAGAGGCCAGCCAGCATCTGTTTAACCAACACGTTGAGAACAACAACTACTGACACTTTACCCGAATTTGCTCCTGTGGGTAATGTCCACAGTAATGACTCTTTCATGTCTAATATGTGTAATGTGTAATTGTAAAGCGCTTTGAGCACCTGTAAAAGCGCTCTAATAAAAAATGTAATGCATTATTATTATTATTATTATTATTACTGGTTAGAATACAGAGGTGGAAAGCATGTGAAGATAGCTGACAAGTGCAGCCAGGATAAGAACCCCAATCGTCCCCTCGACAGGTGGCAGGATAAACTCAATGAAGAACAGCGCCAAGCTCTGAGTAATATGTTTCTGTTGGCCTTTCACAAAGCCAAACATGCACGTCCTATGCGTTCATATGAGGTTCATTGCGCTTCTCAAGAGGCTTGAAGTTAATGTTGGGACTGCTTATCATTCGAGAGAAGAAGGATCCCGCATCATGGAGACCATCGCACAGGCAATCACTTCAGAGATGTATGAAAAATTGAAGGCAGCTGAATGTTGGGGTGTGCTTTTTGATGGATCAGAAGACATAACAAAAGTGGAGCAGGAAATGATGTACATTGTGTCTGTGGGTAGCAAGGGAGAGTTGAGCTCAGATTTCCTTGGGTTAATTCATTTGGGTGTGAAACGAACGGCACAGGACATAACAGACGGGCTTGACACTGGAAACATTTTACAGTTCACATCCCTCAAGTTCCAGCAAGATAATTTGACTATTGGTGAATGCAAGGATGAGCTCATGGTAGCTATCGGACAGCTGACACTTCTGCTTGACAGTGAAGGCAAGTACAGGAAAGAGACTGTTTCAAATGCTGATTCAGACAGGGACAAGGTTGGTGTATTGAGAGGTCTAATTCAGGAGTTTGAAAGCAGATATGAATCCCTCAAGTCATGTGATCCATTTGTAATGTTTGATCCTTCAACTTGGCCTAAAGAAAAAAAAGACCTCCACAGTTTTGGCAACACAACACTTAGTGACATTCTTCAGAAATATGAGGCCATCCTGTCTATCGACAGAGACTCCACTGTAAGAGAATGGATGCTTTTAAAGCAAGCAGGAAAACGTTTGGCAGCGTTCTCTGTGTATGACTTGGTCAACATAGTGAAGACAAGCAATCCAGAAAGATACTCCAACATTCAGAAAGTCCTGCTGTTGTCCCTTACACTGCCCTTGAGCAGTGCTTCATGTGAGAGGGGATGTTCACATCTTAATATAATAAAAAGCAAGTTCAGATCCTGCCTGTCAGACTCTCGCCTCTCATCCCTGATGCACATCCATTTGTCTAAGATGACAACAGAGACTTTCGACCCAAAACCAGCTGTTGACTTGTGGATGCAAGCAGCTAATCGCAGACTCAACCAGAGAGAAAGAAGTAGGCCTACATCATCAGCTACCATGTCTGACAGAGAGGAAGACAGTGAGGAGAACAGTCAGGAGGGTAGTGATGACAGCTTGTAGGATTACTGGTCATGCTAATGTTGTCTTGTGTTCACCTCTGCATGTGGGTTCTGTGTTCACCTCTCCATGTGGGTTCTGTGTTCACCTCTGCATGTGGGTTCTGTGTTCACCTCTGCATGTGGGTTCTGTGTTCACCTCTGCATGTGGGTTCTGTGTTCACCTCTGCATGTGGGTTCTGTGTTCACCTCTGCATGTGGGTTCTGTGTTCACCTCTGCATGTGGGTTCTGTGTTCACCTCTGCATGTGTGTTCAGTGCCGTGTGTGTGGCAAATAAAGTCAAGACCCCCTCAAAAGGTACGGTTTATTTCATTTTAAGGATGAGCACCAAGCAACATCTCCAGGTGCTCCTTTGAGAACCAGGGCAAAAAAGTGATGTGCACCCCTGCACATAAGTGATATTGCACAACAGATGTGTTATAGTTTTTGTCTTTGTTGTTAAATGTACTAGTGTCCTTCAGCTTCTAAAAAGATACTATAAATCATATTGCTGCTTTGGTGTTTGAATTTAGTTTAAGAATCTTGGTCTTTTATTGCTAACGATGTGTTCGCTGATGGTTGACAATTCTGTTGTCTGTTTGTACAGTAACAATCATCCACTCAGAGGTTGAGGTTTATGTGCCAAGCTATACATCTACACCACTGTTTGAATTCAATGATGTTCTGCTTATTCTCCCTCTCTGGCTGTTTCCAGATATGTCCGCTGTCTCCTTCATATCAGGATACTATTTAAAGGCCCTTGACTCTGCACCCTGGTATTACCTGTTGCAATCTCCTCATTTACTTTCAGCCGCAGATTCCTCTCTCACAAATCAATATGGAGGAGGACTATAGGTCACATGAAGGAAATGAATGGCAGAAAAAATAAACCCAATCTATCATCCATTTCACAGGAACCCTTCCAAACCCAAATATTCGCCCAAACAAACAGATTCATTTATTGTCTTTGTGGCTCCTGAATGACCTCATTAGTGAATGCATGACGGTCAGCGTCTGAAGGCACAGGCAGCATTTACCTTTGCATCTGTTAGTGGAAAGGCCTGTCAGAGGGAGGATATTGGAACTGATTACAGACACTATGATCATGAGTATCAATGGTCACACCTTATGAAATGATGCCAGGAAACACTTTCCCTCCAGATATGAAGCACATGATGAAACTTTATTCATGTATTGTCTTTTCCTCCACTAATGAAGTGCGTACTTTAGCATTGGATAAAAGCTAATTTGCCCTTTTCACAAGCGAACATGAGAACTGACTGAATAATTTATAACTATAACAACTGTAGAATACATGAATTGGTAATCAGTTTGTATGCTGCACTTGAAACTTGATTGATGCATGACAACAGCAATCCAAAAAGATTATCATCACTACTTTGCCCTTTAGTTTGATATCATGTGTGACAATTTAGAATGAAAGAAAATATCACAAGTGTAACATAGTATATGCAAACCACATTATGTTTTTTATTATCAGAGACTAACACTGTTTCTCTGTGAGCATTTCATTTGGTTCCTGTTTTGCTAAATGTTGATCTGAAGAGTCCTCAGAGCTAAGTGCAGCGTTTTACACAGCCTCCTCCATAATGCAGTAGGGCTGCTCGATTATGGCAAAGATCATAATCTCGATTATTTGGGTCAATAATTGATATCACGATTATTAAAAACGATTATCCATTTACTTTGAAAACATCAATTTATTGGAGAAAAAAAATGTGAACAGTATGTTTTTAACAGTTGATTACCCTGAACTTTAAGTATAATTCAACTGAAAAATAAAACAAAAAAAATTTCATTTGAAAAAAAGAAAAAAAAAAGTCATAATAATAATACAAAAATAATCGTTTTATTTCGATTACGTTGTTTTCGTAATCGTTGCAAGCCATAATCGTAATTGCGATTAAAATACGATTAATTGAGCATCCCTATAATGCAGGGCTCATCCCTGTACCAGTGTGATGGGGCTGACAATCTGGATGAGGCTTATGGAATTCTCTTGTATGTGGCATTTACTTCCATTAACTATAATAGACTACCGTTGTGTCATATAGATATTCAAAGGGTGTCTTCTTCCACTGGAGAACTCAAGCCATTGTCAACCTGGATCCTATTTTCCGAAAAATCCCATTCAAATCTGACTAAAAGGTCATCATGCCCTTCACTTCATTGCTTCTCTAGACATTCCGGAATACAGTCTAATAAAGGACTTCCAATAAACCTGCATTCACATGGGTTAAAGGCAGACATCAGCTACAGTCGCACAGCACAGGCTTAGTCTCATTAGCATCAATAAAGTTGGATCTAATTAGTTAGAGTAATGGACAGTAAACCAACATGCATTAGTGCTAATGCCTTTCAACATGCCATTCTCTGTAAATCCCTACGCCGACACATTCTTTAAAACCCAAGACCAAATTCCACTTCAAGACTTGTTCTGCTGCAACACTGTAAGAATTCAACACGATCAAAAGCCTGCACTAAACTGAAAATCATCTCTAAACGAATAAAGGTTTATTAGGAGGCCAGGGCATATTCTGTTTTATTTTTAATTGCAAAAGCTGCCAATCCATTCATTGCTTTAGCAATAAAGTATGGCAGGTTATAGAAGGGTTCTGTGATATACAAGTTTAATAAGACAAACGTTTGGGATCAGTCGGAGATGGGGACATGGAAAGTAGAGACAAGTTTCAAAATGACAGTTTAAACTTAGGAAACACTTGTTTCCTGAGTTTGATGGTAATATCTGAACTTAGATCAAACCAGAGTTCAGGGAACAAAATGACCAATTAAATGATTTCAGTTTGAACTGACAGCAATTACTATGCCCTTTCCCATTTACTGAGATGACACTGTGGAGGCATATCAAATAACCAGGGGACCTTACACTTCTCCTCAGCCCATTAGGTAATTGGTGCTGATAGTTGGGGAATTCCACTGACATTGCTGTGCAGAGAGATACAATTCATGGAGGTGCTCAGGTAATAATTACAATCATTGAGCCTCCCCAATGATAGTGAAGTCATTTGGAAATGGCTTGTTGTACTACAGCCAACTGACTGTTACGAGATATTTAAAATGAGTCCAGCCACTACTTCTATGACCCTTAAGAATAAGTACCTGAGAGGAATCAAGAACCCGCTTTCAAAGCCTTTGTGGAGATGGTGCTTTAAAAATACTTATCAATCAAAAGCAATCAGACAGCGAGTTATTGAAAACACACTTTATTGGCTTCATATATATTTATTAGCATAATAAAGTGACGCAGAGATCTGCATTTAAAGGTAATGCTTTTTGCTGTGTGGTGGTTGGAAGTTAAGAAGGCGACACAGGACCACGAGTTGGTTACATTTGATTAAACAGGGACCATTATGGTATCATGAATGATCACCTGACACCACCTAATAGCCTTCTTAGGGAGGCTACAATATTACGTACCAGTTTAAGTCAACAGGAGAAGAAGCAACCCTAGAAAAGCATGTGGCTAATTTCCCTGCTAGAAGAAGAGATGAGTTCCCTCAATGGACAGGGGCCATATTACCTCAACGCCCTCTCAACGAAACTCATTCAGCACACACACACTCACCTGATAGAGAGCAGTAATGGCTGTCCTCTGCCCCTGCCTTCCCGCTGTGAATGTGTTAAAACACACCACACTATAAAGCAGATGCGGATAAGACGCAGTCATCCTGAGGTCGCTCCCCCCCCCCCTTTCATCGTTTTTTGAGCCGCTGGACATGTTTTTTACATTCAAAAAGTCCTGCAGCACACCAACAACCACAATTTAAAAAATGACACAATGTAGCCTGATACACTGGCTCTGAAGTGACTGGTGATTGGTTTGCAGAGGATGTGTGATCTTGTTGGGATCATGGCACTGTTGGATAGCATTTCCCCACACACCTAGAACGAGTCGGTGAGTCGGATTCCCAGTGAAAGTAAATCAAAAGAAATCTGTATTTCCTCGAGCTCACCATGATTACCTTCTTTGGACCACCAATCAAACTAGGCTCATCATCTTATACTTTTGTGAGAACCCAGTTCATAGTCTTTTCCCATATTTATTCATAGCTGTTCGTCTTGTAACCTCTCCCGCACATCTCTTCATTCTATATCTTAAATGACCAAGGTGTAAGGATGCGTGGAAGGGTAGGACCCAAATGCAGACTATCAGAAAAGGTAAACGGTCTTGAAACAAAAACGAGCTTTATTCTTAAAGCTTAACAATAGCAAGGCATGAAACACATAGGTTCTACAGAAAACTGACCGTGACCAACATGGTGGGAGACAAGAGAAACAAACAATGAACCGACAGGGGAACACAGGAAGAGACAAGACTAAATACAGAGAGGGGTAATCACAAGACGAGACACAGCTGGGGTAAGGGAGGCAGAAACACAAGGGCAACAGGTGAACACAATCAAACAATCAGACACACCAGGGAAACTAAGACAGGAAGGCAAACACAGGAAGAAGGAACAGAGAAGACACGAGGAAAACATTTCAAAACAAAACAGGAAACCAGAAAAAGACAAGACAAAACACAACACAGACAGATCGTGACATAACCCCCTCCTCAAGGGACGGATCCCAGACGTCCCAAAAAACATAGTCTAACACTTCAAAAAGGGTGGGTGGAGGGGGTCCGGAGGACGGGCCCGAAAGGGGTCCCGGGCGGACGGCCCGGGGGCAAGGCAGAGTCCAAAAAGGGGCGACGGCCACAGCGGGCGAACTCAGGGGGCCGGGCATGAGAGCAAAGGCAGCGGCTCTCAGGGGACCGGGCTCGAGGGCGAAGGCAGCGGCTGGAAGAATCAGGAGGCCGAGCCCGAGGGCGAAGACCGCGGCTGGAGAACTCAGGAGGCCGGGCTCGAGGGCGAACAAGAAGGCGGCGACGAGACAGCTCCGGAGGACGGGCAGGAAGGCGCCGACGGGACAACTCCGGAGGACGGACAGGAAGGCGCCGACGGGACAGCTCCGGAGGCCGGGCAGGAAGGCGCCGACGGGACAGCTCCGGAGGCCGGGCAGGAAGGCGCCGACGGGACAGCTCCGGAGGCCGGGCAGGAAGGCGCCGACGGGACAGCTCCGGAGGACGAGCAGGAACCAGTATCGGCCGGACAGGAACCGGAGCCGACGGGACAGGCGTAGACGGGGTCCTGAACATGACATGGGCTGGTGTCGACTGGACCCCCAACGGAACAGGACACAGAGTTGGCAGGACCCCCGGTGGAACAGGTGTCGGCGGGACCTCCAACAGGACAGGACACAGAGTTGGCAGGACCCCTGGCAGGACAGGTGTCGGCGGGACCCCCAACAGGACAGGACATGGAGTTGGCAAGACCCCCGGCAGGAGAGTAGTCGGCGGGACCTCCAACATCACAGGACATAGGGTTGGCAGGACCCCTGGCAGGACAGGTGTCGGCGGGACCCCCAACAGGACAGGACATGGAGTTGGCAAGACCCCCGGCAGGAGAGTAGTCGGCGGGACCTCCAACATCACAGGACATAGGGTTGGCAGGACCCCCGGCAGGAGAGTAGTCGGCGGGACCTCCAACATCACAGGACATAGGGTTGGCAGGACCCCCGGCAGGAGAGTAGTCGGCGGGACCTCCAACATCACAGGACATAGGGTAGGCGTCGGCCATAGAGCCAACAGGACACGGGGTGCTGGAGTCGGCCGGACCACCGACAGATCACGAGGGGCTGGAGTGGGCCGAACCACTGACAAAACACGGGGGGCCGGAGTCGGCCGGACCACCGACAGGACACGGGGTGCTGGAGTCGGCCGGACCACCGACCAGGACACGAGGTGCTGGAGTCGGCCGGACCACCGACAGGACACGAGGTGCTGGAGTCCGGCCGGACCCACCGACATGACACGAGGTGCTGGAGTCGGCCCGGACCACCGACAGGACACGAGGTGCTGGAGTCGGCCGGACCACCGACAGGACACGGGGTGCTGGAGTCGGCCGGACCACCGACAGGACACGAGGTGCTGGAGTCGGCCGGACCACCGACAGGAACACGAGGTGCTGGAGTCGGCCGGACCACCGACAGGACACGAGGTGCTGGAGTCGGCCGGACCACCGACAGGAGACGGGGTGCTGGAGTCGGCCGGACCACCGACAGGACACGAGGTGCTGGAGTCGGCCGGACCACCGACAGGACACGAGGTGCTGGAGTCGGCCGGACCACCGACAGGACACGGGGTACTGGAGTCGGCCGGACCACCGACAGGACACGAGGTGCTGGAGTCGGCCGGACCACCGACAGGACACGAGGTGCTGGAGTCGGCCGGACCACCGACAGGACACGGGGGGCTGGCGTCGGCCGGGGAGCCAGTACTGGAGCCGAAACTGAAGCCGGAACCATGGCTGCTGGGGCCGGAACTGGGGCCGGAACCATGGCTGCTGGGGCCGGAACTGGGGCCGGAACCATGGCTGCTGGGGCCGGAACTGGGGCCGGAACCATGGCTGCTGGGGCCGGAACTGGGGCCGGAACCATGGCTGCTGGGGCCGGAACTGGGGCCGGAACCATGGCTGCTGGGGCCAGAACTGGGGCTGGAACCATGGCTGCTGGGGCCAGAACTGGGGCCGGAACCATGGCTGTGTGGGCCGGTACTGGAGCAGGCACCCTGGCTGCTGGGCACGGAACCGGAACACGGAACCATGGCTGTGTGGGATGGTACTGGAGCACGGTACCATGACTGTGTGGGGCTGTACTGGTGCACGGAACCATGACTGTGTGGGCCGGTACTGGAGCAGGCACCCTGGCTGCTGGGCATGGAACAGAAGCCTGGAACCTGACTGTGTGAGCCAGGTAATCGAACACGGAAGCATGGCTGTGTGGGCGAGTACTGGTGCACGGATCCATGGCTGTGTGGACCGGTACTGGATTATGAGCTGGCTTCCTGACCTTGCGTTTCTTTGAGGTCTTTTGGAGGCTCCGTGGACCTCCAAACGCCAGACGGGATCCCAAAAAAGGGTCAGAGAATGGAGACTGGCACTCGGGGCTACGTGCAAAAACTCTGAGCCATTCAGGCAACGAGCTCCTCAGCCATGGCATGTTAGACACCGCCATCTGTGCCTTCTTGAGGATAGCCTCTTTGTTATTTCTTGACGAGGTTCCACTCCACTCGACATAGTAACATTGAAGGGTAAAGTCTAGATCGAACAGATCTACCTTAAAGTCTTCAAAATCCGCTGGGTCCATATTTGGTCAGTTCATTCTGTAAGGATGCGTGGAAGGGTAGGACCCAAATGCAGACTATCAGAAAAGGTAAACGGTCTTGAAACAAAAACGAGCTTTATTCTTAAAGCTTAACAATAGCATGGCATGAAACACATAGGTTCTACAGAAAACTGACCGTGACCAACATGGTGGGAGACAAGAGAAACAAACAATGAACCGACAGGGGAACACAGGAAGAGACAAGACTAAATACAGAGAGGGGTAATCACAAGACGAGACACAGCTGGGGTAAGGGAGGCAGAAACACAAGGGCAACAGGTGAACACAATCAAACAATCAGACACACCAGGGAAACTAAGACAGGAAGGCAAACACAGGAAGAAGGAACAGAGAAGACACGAGGAAAACATTTCAAAACAAAACAGGAAACCAGAAAAAGACAAGACAAAACACAACACAGACAGATCGTGACACAAGGTCGTTATGGCACTGTCACCCACTGGCATGGAAGAGTATTCCATTACTTAGCCAGCCACTACATGGCATGTGCAGACGCTCAACAATGGCAAATTATCTGTTGGCTAATTAATATTTATTTGGGCCGATTAAGTGATATCGGACAATTTCCAAAGGCACAACTGACGATCTTTCATGGCACAGTTACACAATGATAACATATTTTCATTCCCTCCATCCCTTCCTGCATCATTTTATTGATGTATTTCTCTCTATCTCTGTGTTTCCATCCTTCCTGCAGACCTGAAGCCGCTGAGCTCAGACAGCCAAGGTGATCTTGACTGAGGCCAATTAGCCCCCCTGCCCCCCTGCTGAGGCTGAGCTTCACAATGGAAACGCTTGGGGAAAAAAGCAATAGGTTTTCTCTCTAAACATGCCTGGCATAAAGACAGAAATCAATAGGCACTCGTGTAATTCACTTTGCGGCAGATAACTGGGGAGGTGGGGGGTCGGGGGGGATTAATGAGTCTCTGACCAATGAGACGGGGAGAATAGACACTTACGGGCCAAGCCTCATCAGGGCTTGCCAGTGCTCCATCGCAAGCAGATAGAGGGCTTCAGGGAGGGGGGGTTGGAGGGGGGGCTTCCTGCTCTGGAGTGAACTATTGGATTATTTTATGTTGAGTTATGTTTGTATTTAACTGTAAGGAATATTTCTAAACTAGGATAGGTCTAGGACCTCAGTACATTCGGACACATTTGCATCTGCATTATTGGAAGTCTACCATCAGCATCCAGAACAGTCTTGGTGAACACAGCTGTATGGATGTACGGCATTGTTCATTTTGGTGGAACTAAAAGTAAGGTGTGGCACTTGTATTAAAAGCCTTTCACTGAACTGTGAGTCACAAAAGAATATCTGCTGCACATTTGAGGTCAGATGAGGCTAGGATGGAACATGCCCTTTGTCTGGTTCCACCACCCAGCACGATGTTATAATTACAGGCCAGCCCAGTCCAGGGTTATGCAAAAAACGAACATTAAACCTTCTTTTCTTGATTTCAAAGACCAGGATGCCCTCCCACTTAGAGCCGAGCAGAGGACCCAAACTGAATCACTTGCTGTGTATCCTCAGCTATTCTGTTGGATCTTCAGAGGATGCCGCTCGTCGCATATCTTCAGAGAACAAGAGAGAGATCTCATATTTTTCCAGTGCTTTCTCCTTCGTTTTTCTGCGCAGCTCAACACCGTTGTTCAGACAATCAATGCCTGAATGGATAAGTATTACCTGCATGCTGATCAATCGCCTCAGTATTCCACTGACCAATAACCCAATAGTAAACCAAGACACCCCCCCCAACCCCCCACACCCCCCTTCACCCACACCCCCCTTCATTTTCAATTACACATTGCTAAATACGTGCAGCAGTGCTAGCTCCGAGCTGTGGCATCCATCACAGGCCAGCATGGAGATAAGGCTGATAACACTGCTGCAGCTGACACACACCACACACACACACACACACACACACACACACACACACACACACACACACACACACACACACACACACACACACACACACACACACACACACACACACACACACTCACACATAGATAAACAGTCCCGATATACATACATGTGCTCTATCTCTCACACATACACGGATATACAAAGACCAACACATGCACCCACACTCTCTCTCTCTCTCCTCACCACGCCTCTCTCTCAACCATCCATCTGAGAAAATCTGCAATGCAAAAAATCTTCATCTTACATCACTTGGTTATGGATTCCTACAGATCTTTTCTTAAATAACATTTTTAGAGGAGAGAGGATTGTTTTCATCCTCTTTTGAAAAGAACGTATTCCTTTTCTTTTATGTCTGTGCAATAATCTGCACAGAGTGTGCCACTCCAGTATAGTCACTACATCACAGAGACTGCCCTGAAGCACTCCATGTGTCAAATCAACTTGTTTCAAAGTGTTTTCTGAAATTAAATCTAACATTTTTTTCTTTAATTACATCTAGCCACCTACCTTAGTCTCTGTTATACATTGATTAATAGAAAGGTTTATTTCCAAAGGACGCATTGAAAGATTTTCCAGTTTCGCAGATTTGGCGATTATTTGTAGGGTTTAAATTGTTTTACATATTTTTCGCTTTTTGTCTTTCAACTAAGTTGAACTATTGTCAGTGTTTGTGTATGTGTGAGTAATGACTATGACTGCTTGCCTCATTGGACCTTTTGATTCACCAGAAATACGCTGGAATAAAGCTAAATGAAGATAGAGAGGTTTTTGCAGTGTCCTCTCTCTTCCTCCTTTGTTCCGTTCACCTTACTTTCCTTGTTAATCTCCTGATCTTCAGAGGCATCACTCTCTTTTTCTCCATCTGTCATTTTCACTCTCTTCCTCTATGATCCACTAGGTTCATTCTCTATGTAAACACACTGCCTCTCTGTCTCTTACTTGTAGCCCACCTCTAACCTACTCTACCTCTGCTGTGTCTTCAGGCCATGTTTGTCCATGTCAGAGCTAAGCCGCTTGTCTCAGCATATACACTCCATGCCGTCATGTGGAAGCTGTGTCGGGCATATTAATCAGGCTCCAAACCAATAAAGCCGGTTGGTGTGAATTTTAGAAACCACATAATCTGCCCTGAGCCTCTGTAAGAGATTTGCTGTGTGTTTGGGTTGCTCTGCATACGTGTTTGTGTCTGTGTTGATCTTTTGGAGTCTCTTGAGCTACTCTGCCACTTCATCTGTAATGTATGCAAGCTGAGGTGGGGGTGAACGATAGTTTGAGCTTTCTTCAGGTTTAATCATCTTCATTTACAGCTGCAGCAGGCAGCATCAATAAAAGCAACGTGTTCTATTGCAACTGAGCTACTTTGGATTAACCAAATTCAATAAAAGAGTTTTTAGGGTCAGTGGTGCCAATTTAGATTTGACTAAAATCCTGTATTGTTTTCTAAACAGACTGGGTCACACTCAATCCAGATAGAGTTTACAATTGAAGCCAACTTTGGCTTTTAAGGAGAACTCCACATGTTTCTGTTTTGCTAAAAAACACAGTGTGTTAAAGATTCAAGCTTGTATTGGCTCCTTCCTAAAACTGTGATGAAATAGCCAACACTCTCAGGTGTATATCAGTATGTAGTGTCTCTACTTTAAAGAGTCCTCTCCTGCTCATGTTCAGGTGTATATCAGTATGTAGTGTCTCTACTTTAAAGAGTCCTCTCCTGCTGATGTTCAGGTGTATATCAGTATGTAGTGTCTCTACTTTAAAGAGTCCTCTCCTGCTGATGTTCAGGTGTATATCAGTATGTAGTGTCTCTACTTTAAAGAGTCCTCTCCTGCTGATGTTCAGGTGTATATCAGTATGTAGTGTCTCTACTTTAAAGAGTCCTCTCCTGATGATGTTCAGGTGTATATCAGTATGTAGTGTATTTACTTTAAAGAGTCCTCTCCTGCTGATGTTCAGGTGTATATCAGTATGTAGTGTCTCTACTTTAAAGAGTCCTCTCCTGCTGATGTTCAGGTGTATATCAGTATGTAGTGTCTCTACTTTAAAGAGTCCTCTCCTGCTGATGTTCAGGTGTATATCAGTATGTAGTGTATCTACTTTAAAGAGTCCTCTCCTGCTGATGTTCAGGTGTATATCAGTATGTAGTGTCTCTACTTTAAAGAGTCCTCTCCTGCTGATGTTCAGGTGTATATCAGTATGTAGTGTCTCTACTTTAAAGAGTCCTCTCCTGCTGATGTTCAGGTGTATATCAGTATGTAGTGTCTCTACTTTAAAGAGTCCTCTCCTGCTGATGTTCAGGTGTATATCAGTTTGTAGTGTCTCTACTTTAAAGAGTCCTCTCCTGCTGATGTTCAGGTGTATATCAGTATGTAGTGTCTCTACTTTAAAGAGTCCTCTCCCGCTGATGTTCAGGTGTATATCAGTATGTAGTGTCTCTACTTTAAAGAGTCCTCTCCTGCTGATGTTCAGGTGTATATCAGTATGTAGTGTCTCTACTTTAAAGAGTCCTCTCCTGCTGATGTTCAGGTGTATATCAGTATGTAGTGTATCTACTTTAAAGAGTCCTCTCCTGCTGATGTTCAGGTGTATATCAGTATGTAGTGTCTCTACTTTAAAGAGTCCTCTCCTGCTGATGTTCAGGTGTATATCAGTATGTAGTGTCTCTACTTTAAAGAGTCCTCTCCTGCTGATGTTCAGGTGTATATCAGTATGTAGTGTCTCTACTTTAAAGAGTCCTCTCCTGCTGATGTTCAGGTTTATATCAGTTTGTAGTGTCTCTACTTTAAAGAGTCCTCTCCTGCTGATGTTCAGGTGTATATCAGTATGTAGTGTCTCTACTTTAAAGAGTCCTCTCCTGCTGATGTTCAGGTGTATATCAGTTTGTAGTGTCTCTACTTTAAAGAGTCCTCTCCTGCTGATGTTCAGGTGTATATCAGTATGTAGTGTCTCTACTTTAAAGAGTCCTCTCCTGCTGATGTTCAGGTGTATATCAGTATGTAGTGTCTCTACTTTAAAGAGTCCTCTCCTGCTGATGTTCAGGTGTATATCAGTTTGTAGTGTCTCTACTTTAAAGAGTCCTCTCCTGCTGATGTTCAGGTGTATATCAGTATGTAGTGTCTCTACTTTAAAGAGTCCTCTCCTGCTGATGTTCAGGTGTATATCAGTATGTAGTGTATCTACTTTAAAGAGTCCTCTCCTGCTGATGTTCAGGTGTATATCAGTTTGTAGTGTCTCTACTTTAAAGAGTCCTCTCCTGCTGATGTTCAGGTGTATATCAGTATGTAGTGTCTCTACTTTAAAGAGTCCTCTCCTGCTGATGTGCAGGTGTATATCAGTATGTAGTGTCTCTACTTTAAAGAGTCCTCTCCTGCTGATGTTCAGGTGTATATCAGTATGTAGTGTCTCTACTTTAAAGAGTCCTCTCCTGCTGATGTTCAGGTGTATATCAGTTTGTAGTGTCTCTACTTTAAAGAGTCCTCTCCTGCTGATGTTCAGGTGTATATCAGTATGTAGTGTCTCTACTTTAAAGAGTCCTCTCCTGCTGATGTTCAGGTGTATATCAGTATGTAGTGTCTCTACTTTAAAGAGTCCTCTCCTGCTGATGTTCAGGTGTATATCAGTTTGTAGTGTCTCTACTTTAAAGAGACCTCTCCTGCTGATGTTCAGGTGTATATCAGTATGTAGTGTCTCTACTTTAAAGAGTCCTCTCCTGCTGATGTTCAGGTGTATATCAGTATGTAGTGTATCTACTTTAAAGAGTCCTCTCCTGCTGATGTTCAGGTGTATATCAGTTTGTAGTGTCTCTACTTTAAAGAGTCCTCTCCTGCTGATGTTCAGGTGTATATCAGTATGTAGTGTCTCTACTTTAAAGAGTCCTCTCCTGCTGATGTGCAGGTGTATATCAGTATGTAGTGTCTCTACTTTAAAGAGTCCTCTCCTGCTGATGTTCAGGTGTATATCAGTATGTAGTGTCTCTACTTTAAAGACTCTTCTCCTGCTGATGTTCAGGTGTATATTAGTATGTAGTGTCTCTACTTTAAAGAGTCCTCTCCTGCTGATGTTCAGGTGTATATCAGTATGTAATGTCTCTACTTTAAAGAGTCCTCTCCTGCTGATGTTCAGGTGTATATCAGTATGTAGTGTCTCTACTTTAAAGAGTCCTCTCCTGCTGATGTTCAGGTGTATATCAGTATGTAGTGTCTCTACTTTAAAGAGTCTTCTCCTGCTGATGTTCAGGTGTATATTAGTATGTAGTGTCTCTACTTTAAAGAGTCCTCTCCTGCTGATGTTCAGGTGTATATCAGTATGTAGTGTCTCTACTTTAAAGAGTCCTCTCCTGCTGATGTTCAGGTGTATATCAGTATGTAGTGTCTCTACTTTAAAGAGTCCTCTCCTGCTGATGTTCAGGTGTATATCAGTTTGTAGTGTCTCTACTTTAAAGAGTCCTCTCCTGCTGATGTTCAGGTGTATATCAGTATGTAGTGTCTCTACTTTAAAGAGTCCTCTCCTGCTGATGTTCAGGTGTATATCAGTATGTAGTGTATCTACTTTAAAGAGTCCTCTCCTGCTGATGTTCAGGTGTATATCAGTTTGTAGTGTCTCTACTTTAAAGAGTCCTCTCCTGCTGATGTTCAGGTGTATATCAGTATGTAGTGTCTCTACTTTAAAGAGTCCTCTCCTGCTGATGTGCAGGTGTATATCAGTATGTAGTGTCTCTACTTTAAAGAGTCCTCTCCTGCTGATGTTCAGGTGTATATCAGTATGTAGTGTCTCTACTTTAAAGACTCTTCTCCTGCTGATGTTCAGGTGTATATTAGTATGTAGTGTCTCTACTTTAAAGAGTCCTCTCCTGCTGATGTTCAGGTGTATATCAGTATGTAATGTCTCTACTTTAAAGAGTCCTCTCCTGCTGATGTTCAGGTGTATATCAGTATGTAGTGTCTCTACTTTAAAGAGTCCTCTCCTGCTGATGTTCAGGTGTATATCAGTATGTAGTGTCTCTACTTTAAAGAGTCTTCTCCTGCTGATGTTCAGGTGTATATTAGTATGTAGTGTCTCTACTTTAAAGAGTCCTCTCCTGCTGATGTTCAGGTGTATATCAGTATGTAGTGTCTCTACTTTAAAGAGTCCTCTCCTGCTGATGTTCAGGTGTATATCAGTATGTAGTGTCTCTACTTTAAAGAGTCCTCTCCTGCTGATGTTCAGGTGTATATCAGTATGTAGTGTCTCTACTTTAAAGAGTCCTCTCCTGCTGATGTTCAGGTGTATATCAGTATGTAGTGTCTCTACTTTAAAGAGTCCTCTCCTGCTGATGTTCAGGTGTATATCAGTATGTAGTGTCTCTACTTTAAAGAGTCCTCTCCTGCTGATGTTCAGGTGTATATCAGTAAGTAGTGTCTCTACTTTAAAGAGTCCTCTCCTGCTGATGTTCAGGTGTATATCAGTATGTAGTGTCTCTACTTTAAAGAGTCCTCTCCTGCTGATGTTCAGGTGTATATCAGTATGTAGTGTCTCTACTTTAAAGAGTCCTCTCCTGCTGATGTTCAGGTGTATATCAGTATGTAGTGTCTCTACTTTAAAGAGTCCTCTCCTGCTGATGTTCAGGTGTATATCAGTATGTAGTGTCTCTACTTTAAAGAGTCCTCTCCTGCTGATGTTCAGGTGTATATCAGTATGTAGTGTCTCTACTTTAAAGAGTCCTCTCCTGCTGATGTTCAGGTGTATATCAAAGTCAAAGTCAAAGCCAGCTTTATTGTCAAGAATTCTACATGTTGTACATCCAGAAATCTCGAAATATCGTTTCCCGCAGTCCTACAGTGTGACATATATACATCAAACAAAAAACAAAGGGCCTAGATAAACATGGTATACATTAAACAAAACAAAGGGCCTAGATAATCGGGGTATACAGTTTAAAATGTTAATAATATATTTAAGTGTTCAAAAGTACAGTTTCAGTAATTGGTCCACACAGTTTGTTCGAGAGACTTATTTCTTCACCAAGCCTCTGTGCATGTTACTGCAAAGAAGCTATAATGGCTTTATGTGTTTTACTTGGCTGGTGTGACTGTTGTCCTTTCCATTATTAAATCTAAGCCTTAGCTAGAATAACGTGGATATGCGATTATCAGGTTTTAATATCAAGGGTAATTTCTCAAATGACCCCAGAAGTGGGTTTTTTTAGAAAAACTATCTGAAACACATACTACATTTTACAACTACTTTCACAGGTTGGCAGTCCATAACACTTATCAAGAAATGTCTTTAGTGAAATCTGAGGGGTACAGCAAGACTGACCAAGTGATAAGTATCCTAAGGTACAGTGATTGAAAATATATTTTGATATGTGTGTTATACAATTTAAACATCCACACTAGAACAGATCACCCTCAGCACACGGCTCCACAGCACCAGCTGGCTTGGCAGCCTTACAACAACATTTTTAAATTATAATTATAATTTCCCTTGCAAAATCACAATTTAAAGAACTCTAACATTGTTTGCACTGTAGTTATTGGTTTTAGTTCAAGTTACAGGTGATTCCATTTTATGGTTTTTAATGTTCCCAGAATTGTAAAATACAATCTCTAAGGATGACCACTTCCGTGTGTGATGAAGACACAACTGAAGAGCTTTATATTGACTTTGATCATATGAAACATGAGCCAAATCAAACCTCTTCATCTGCTGACGCAATAAAGCCAGTGGCCCAGGAGTGGACTCTCTGCAATCATACAACAAGCTGAAGCCAGACGCATTTTCCATTTAGCAGGTGGTGAGAAAATGTAACTTTTGAAAGATCAAATTACATTTGTTTTCCTCACACTAATAAAGGTTGAAAACAATTAGCAAAAAATGTGCGTACTAATTCTTTACACATTGGTTTTGTTTGTACAGCCTTAGCTAATCTGGTTTGATCTTGCAAGTTTGACCATGCCACTGTTCGCTTCTGTTGACACACCTTAGATAAAGCTCTGTGAAGTAACACTGGTTATGCACAAATCATTATCATTACATTAATTGGTTCTTCAATGTTGGTGGTCACCCAAAGTTAAATACAATTACTTTCAATTCCATCTGAGCAGTGTTCATTTCTTGAACCCAACGAAACAAAGTATGGACTTCATACGACCAGGAACTTTCAGTGTTACATTTGCACTGAGCAGCATCCATACTGTTCTACCAAGGAGAGCTGGTATGGAGTGTGACTAGAGCATTGAATACTTTCATTTTTCAAAAGCATTGCTTCTGGTTACCTTTAGCTGAAGACTTATAAATGTTTATGTTGTACTCGTGAGTAGAACTTTAAAAGATTGTAGACAAATAAAGTATTTCTAAACAATTATTGACACAAACACACAGGGCTGTACATGTTGAGACATCTTGGTGTTAACTGATCAACAGACTGACATCAGCATGTTGGGAGTGCACCAGGAGAACACAGGCCTGTGAGCAGTCTGCAGACATGCCTGCAGTGAAGCGTGCTGTTGGCCAACAGCCGCTCTGGAGCGATGCTCCTTTGGCATCTCCATGGAATCCTGTTCAGTGGAGATGAGTGGGCTAAAATCCTAATTCCATGGCGGATTAGCTATGTAGGGATGAAGTTAATTTGCTCTGCATGTAGAGGAGCTTGTGTGAGCTCATGGGATAATCCAGGATCTCATTCACTCTCACAGCATATGGTGATAGGGTTGGGTCATCGGCAGGAATAAATGCGCTCTAATAGGCTGAGTCAGAAAACACACACACAGACAAACACACATCTGCTCCCTGAGGTGTGTTTGAAGAAGTGCATGTGTATGACAGCGACCCCCCTGTCCTTGTGTTGCTCCCGAGTGTAATTACAGCCCTTAAAGATGAAGGATCACTCACTATTAATTAATCAATAGACAACACGCAGGGGGAGAGAGAGGGAAAGCAAACGCAAGCAGTTGGTACATTTCCAGAATGCAATACATCCATTTTCGGGAGTGCAAAAATCATTATCTGATGTTCAGCACCCCGTATATCCAAAATGTAAAAGAAACAGTCTGTTAAACTGGTATAATTCTGTCAGTCAAGGACATCAGTTACCTACTGTCCTTTGAGAAGGAGAGGGTGAGCAGAGGTCTGCAGTGTGTGTGTGTGTGTGTGTGTGTGTGTGTGTGTGTGTGTGTGTGTGTGTGTGTGTGTGTGTGTGTGTGTGTGTGTGTGTGTGTGTGTGTGTGTGTGTGTGTGTGTGTGTGTGCCTGTTGTCCATGTGTTTGAAGAATAATTGTGGATGGAATTCTTGAACCAAAGGCTTTGCTCCATGTCAGAGCTAAGGCCTTTTAAAGCTCCGGCTGTATTCATTCAATCAAAGAGGATCGCCCTGTACACACACATAATAACACACACACACATTCAAACACTCTGTGAGACATGACTCAGGGCACATCAATAGTCCTTCAGATACGCTCATTAGACCCTCAATTAACACCAACTTCTTTGATTCCTGGCATGATGTAGCAAAACAAGGTGCAGTCGTGCACACCTTATGCACATTACGCTGTGCTTCTAGGAGCAAAGTCTACTGAAGTTCATTAACAACAAAGCTATTGCGTGAGCACAAAATATAATATTTGACAGCGCGCATGGGCAGATTCATGAGAGCAGAACAAGTTTAGAGAGCGTGGAGGACGGAGTGCTGAGTGGGATCGATGTTCTCAGCCTCCAGCGGAACTGGCTCTCTGGATTTCACTGAGCAGAAGGCTTCATTAGCTTTCTAGCTTCTAAGCAACTCCAGCTCAGTTTTGGCAGTTTGTATGGCCTGCATGCAAAATCTGACTCATGCGGCTTTCACACCAGCGCTTTTCCCTTTCTAGCTCCGAGCGAGAGCTTTTCTGGTTCAGCTCCGGTTTCCCTTTTCAGCTCCCACTCTGTTCACACCGCCCAGAGCTGCCGCTGCTGCGTCATGACGTCACAGTTTACGTCGCTGATTTTCTCCCACAACAACAACGGGCCGGGGACTACGTCGGGTCGATGATCGTGTTGCTTTTAATCATACAAAGCCAGATTAAATTAAATAACGACTTCTCCAACGTGCCGTGGTTCATTGTTTATTAATGTGTTTCAGCGGCATTTACCGACCGCTGCAGTGCTGGCTGCACTTCCACGGGAGTTTATTCTCCCGTTAGCTCCGGGTTAGCTCACACGGCTCTAAAGTATTCACTGTCTGACTGTCACACAAGCAGCTGATACATATCCCCAGTTCCCCTTAAGTGAATGTGTGTCAGTCTGAATTGACGCTGTTTGGCATCACAACGCTGTTATGAAAGTTTCTCTGGTATAACATGGGTGATGTTAGCATAGCAACCGAAGCTAAACTGACTACTTGCTAAGCCGTTTTCTACAGGCACATTTTACCGGCGTATTTTTCATTATGATTCTACTTGTGATAGTCGGACATGACAACCTGTACAGCCCATGTATTAATTCCATCCGATAGCTGCTATAATAACAAACAAAACATCTGCCTGCTCTCCACAATGATCAATAACAGCGAACGGATGGTCAAAGTAAGGTTTCCTGCACGCCTCGACGTAAGAGAGACGTAAGAGACGCCGCGTCATAGCTCCGAAGCTCTTGCCTCTGGACCGACAATTTTTTGGAGCTGGAAGTGAACCGCATTCCGGAGCTATGACGCGCCGCCGCTGCGGTGTGAACAGGAAAAACCGGCGCTTTTCCAGCTCCAGCTCCGAGCAGGAGCTGGAAAAGCGCCGGTGTGAAAGGGGCATAAGAGAAACTCCCCTGGATTTGATCTGAGAGTGAAGTATCACCCTGTTCGACTGCACCTTCAAAATAAAATGACTTTCAATATATAGGACATGATATAAGTATGGGATACTTTCAAAGAGGTAAGCTTTTTCTTTTATTCAGTTCCATAGTGCTAACAGACATTTTCTGACAAACATTGTATGTTTTTTTTTTACATAAATCATAAATAGAATCTGCCCTTGAATGTTGACCAACAGATACATTCCATTTGTTGAATTTGTTAAATTTGTGAGTTTGTGTTGGTGGACTTTTTAGTAATAAATCTCCACAACAAAAGAACAGTTCTCCATCCAACTGTGTGTGTGTGTGTGTGTGTGTGTGTGTGTGTGTGTGTGTGTGTGTGTGTGTGTGTGTGTGTGTGTGTGTGTGTGTGTGTGTGTGTGTGTGTGTGTGTGTGTGTGTGTGTGTGTGTGTGTGTGTGTGTATCCCTCCCAGTGGAACAAAAGATCAAATATGATGTTGTCTGTGAACATAAATCAGCCAGCACTCACATTTAGGGTTTCTTATGGACTTCATAATGTGTGTCTAGAATGTGAAGGAGTTATTAAATAACATACACAGAAACATAGCTAAATAAAAATACGTGTTGATTTCTAGGAAAACTACACTTTTTACAGTTTTCTTTAGTTTCTAACAGCATTTAAGATTTCAACAAATACTTGAATGATAATAACTCTTTGGTTTAGTTTTCCTTAGTCTGATGTTTTCATTAATTTCCAACGTAATGTTCAAAGCTTACATACATTCCCAAATATACTGTAACATGATACTGTAACATGAATTTAAGCTCCCACCTGGTCAGGATATATGACAACATGTATAGTTTGTTTCTACAATGATGTGTTATGTTTAAATGTATGATAGTTTATAGTTTTCTATGACTTCTTTAGGAGGTTTCTAAATCAGTTTTAAAATAATCCAGGTCTTCCTTATATTCAAGGAATAATGACAACCCTGTTGGACCAAAGTCTTCCGAGAAAATCTAAACCAACACACATAGGGTTAATAAGCTACTTAAATAAAAACTGCATGGGCATGCATGCATTATCAAACACAAACACATTACTTCAAAGTCTGCTTGCAGAAAAGCTTCCAAACAGCTGTCCATCTCGGTTAAAACAAATCCTTCAATCCCTGTCGATACAATATTTATATAGCCATTGCAGCGTATACTAATTTATTTACATTGCTGATATATCAGTGTGTTTTTCCAGCAGGAGCAGGTTGATGGATGGCGGGGTGGTGAAAGGAGGTGATTTGGTGATTTAAGGCCCAATTCTGGCTGCTAAAATTGGTTCCTGCCAGAGTAATACATCAAAGGGAATTAAAAGGTGATTGCAGGGTGTGTGTGGGTGTGTGTGTATGTGTGTAGGTGTGTGTATGTGTGTGTGTGTGTGTGTGTGTGTGTGTGTGGTGTGTGTATAAAGTGTGTGTGTGTGTGTGTGTATAAAGTGTGTGTGTGTGTGTGTGTGTGTGTGTGTGTGTGGTGTGTGTATAAAGTGTGTGTGTGTGTGTGGCAATGAAAAGAGGGGGAAATGGTTTGGTTTGATGGTGCCATGGTAACATATATATACACACACACACACACACACACACACACACACACACATCAGATGGATTAGGATGTGGACAGACAGAGAAATTGGAAGAAAAGAATGGGGAAGAGATGGAGAGGACAGCCTCAAACACTCATTGACCTTAGCCTGATTCAGGTTGCCTCAACACACACAAGTACACACACACACACAGACACACACACATATACATACACACACATACAGACACACACACACACATACACACACACACACACACACACACACACACACACACACACACACACACACACTCTTGTTTTGTTCAGCCTTAAACAGTGAGTGATGGGGCACTTGTCTCGCCATCATGGCTGTCATGTTAGACACAGAGGATAAATGATATCCAGGAGAGAGGACTTTGCCTCAGATTGGAGAGAGAGTGCTGGGTCTGAAATCTAAAATGTTCCATACACTAAGATAACTAAGGGGGAGACCTTATCTGTTCATATTTCACAAGCTATTCCTGCCCTGAAACCCAGATGAATAAACATGTGTAATCCTCAGTAGCTAAATGAATTCCTAAAAACAATACACCTACAGTATGAACCATCTAACTATCTATGTACTTCGCCATATGGTGTAGTGCAGGTCCACAGTTCATAAACAGAAAACAATTTGACATAAGAAGAAACACAACCCCTGCATAGACCATTGAAGGTCTGGGAGGATGGGTAAAACCCCTACTGTCTAGAGGGGGTTGGGTTTGTGCCTCACACAGGTTACATTGAAATCAGACATTGACCAAAATATTGGTCACTAAAATTAATTATTTCATGACGTCGGAAAGAAAGGCGATGGGGTTACTAAAATCTTCTGAGTATCTTTTAGTTACCATTGATATCCACATATATTAAAAGACAAACCAACTGATCCACTGATGTGATGCTCTGATTTAGAGCATTACACAAATACTTCTGCATTGTACCCTCGCCCCTGTCAGCAGGACAAAAGCTGAAGAGTTATTTTGATATCGTTCTTTCCATTCCTTGTCACGACAAACATATGTGAATCCTGCTCTGGAAACGTTACAAAATAGTTTTAAAAATCAGTTTATGATCCATGCGGTGAATACTTGTTATCTTATCTTAACTTATATGTCTATGTTACCCAGGCCTTCCCAGCAGACCCAGAAAGATATTTCTAAATCAAAGCAGGGCTGATTTCTGAGTGGAGAAATTCACTTCAGATCATACAGGATCCCCCGGTGGTCATGGTGGAATTTTCTTTTCCTAGTCTGTGAGAGTGATGTGGTATTTCAAAGTACTACACATAGCACTTCTCTGCCTTCAGGGGGCACGGCAGGGAGTATCATTTTCTCGTTGTTGCTAAAACCTTGGACAGTTAGGTTGGATCAGTAAAACCATGCAGGGATCAGAAGCTTCACACAGGACCCAAACTGCAGCTCACAATGACACAATAATACCTATCAGAAATGAAACACAGATTTCTGCAATGTGTGTTAAGCACATTATAGTGTTCAATTTTAAACAGAGGAACACTGGATCCTGCAAAAACTCTTCAATCTAGAAATGTTTATAAGGTCAAACCATATGTATGGGGATTGGGACTTTATTGCAAATAAAAGACAAACAACTAAAATAGCAGTCCACACTATCCATAAAGAATTGCTTGCTGTGCAGTTGTATTATCAACCATCAGCATACAATTATTTCAAGGATGTATTGTACATTTTTCTATTCTAACCAAAGTGTTTGTTGTGTCTGTGTCAGCGCTAGAGATTGAGTTCTGTGGGGACAGGAACATTTTCTATTTCCATAGAACAACCTGCCGTCCGTCATCAAGTCCTTGTAGAGCTGAACAATACTGACTAAGTGGCTCTGCAACAAGAACACCCCCCATGAGGGAAATGTAGTTCACTAGCAGGACCTCTGCTGATCTGTCAGATCTCCAACTAATAACACGGAGCACTCTGCATGCAAACACATTAAGGTGGATGTTTCATATATGCACACACACACACACACACACACACACACACACACACACACACACACACACACACACACACACACACACACACACACACACACACACACACACACACACACACACACACACACACACACACACACACACACACACACACACACATTAGTACTAATAGTAATAATACAAGTCTACCACTGACACTATACTTGTACTGTACATACTGTATTTATTAGGTTGTGAAATAACTCAAGATGCATTATCCAATAATTCATTTACTTAATGGCTTCTAAAGTTGCCAATTGATCTAAGCTGAATATGTTAGATATGTTTGAGTTCACTATTGCAAAGAAACATCTGAAATATTTCACTGGAAACTGGAAAAAGGACTAAAACATACCTAGCAGATAAACCATTGGTAAGTCACGTCTATCAGGCTAACTTCAACCACACAGAACAAATGTTGACTTTAATTAAATGTATTATGTCAACAGATTTCACATAACTATATCAGGTTAGTTAAAAGCAATAATATTAAAGGTGGGGTAGGTCATTTTGGAGAAACCGGCTCGAGATCGCTAGAATTTGAAAATACACAGCCGGAAACAATCTGCCTCTTCCTTACAGAGCCCCTCCTCCAACACACACGAACGCGCACATGACCAATGAGGGCACGAGATAAGTTTGTGCACAGATGGAAGGCTCACAGGCAGGTAGGCCATCCAGTTATTTTAGCCGGGCTGGCTAAAATGATTGGTCGTGCTTTTTACAGTATTACGGCTTCCACAGATGACATTCTTTTATGTATTTATTGTCAAAGCATTTAATGTATTCATTGCTATCGGGATGTTAAGAGCATTCCATGGAATATAACAAAAAGTGTTTCTGAAATAAATGACATACCCCACCTTTAAGTTGAACCAAATATTTGTTATTGAAACTTGATATTATTGCTTTCAACTAACCTAGTACAGTTATGTGAAATCTGTTGACATAATACATTTGAGTTTTTCAGAACTTTGCTCTCCTTTCCATGAAGGGATACTCTCCGGATCAGAACTAACTGCTCCTACAGCAGGGTCTAGGCTAACCTCTTTAGAAGACCCCAGTGTAGTTGGCGTGTGGTCACAAACACCTACAGCTCCTCACAGGACACATTAATTGAAGCCTGACGACAACAATGTTCACGTCATTCCAAGGAGCTAGCTTGATCTCAGGAAATCATGAAATCATCAGACACCCATCTGTTACTCTCTGGGTGACTGTTTTTAGATGTATTATCAAGGTCAAAAAACAAAATGCATATCAACCTACGGCAGGGTGATTAAAAAGGCGTTCTGAAGCCTTTGCTTTGTGCACAGATGCAATCTCTCACTGTGTGTCAGACGCGCTCACACCTTGTGTTTACAGGGATATAACACCCTGCTTCTCGATACCGCAATGTTGTCACGGCCTTGTCAGATGATGTATGACAAGTCTTGGAAATCTTTAGCCGAGATGATCTGGGCCAAATGAATTAATAATTCATGTTTGATGGAGTCTTTTTAATATTTCAGGCATAATTAATAAGCAGGAGCATCGCTTCCCCTCAGCAGAGGAAATCACACTCAACGTCAACAGCAGATAAATGAGACAGAGCGTCCTGCCCCTGCCCGTTATCTCTCTCACACACACACACACACACACACACACACACACACACACACACACACACACACACACACACACACACACACACACACACACACACACACACACACACACACACACACACAGCTTGGATGGATAAGACAGGAGGCCTAGGGCATAGCCTGGCTTACTATTAGTCAAAGAGCGAGGAATGAGCGTACACAGTCACACACACAAAAGTTTGAGAGTGATGTGCAGCAGTGTGGATGTGGAATGAGAAGAGATCGGGAGGAGGGGAGTACATCTGAGTCCCTATTAAGTTCAAATCTGACTCTCAGCTCATAGAAAATTAATTCACAAACGGGAGAGAATGACTGTCATTCCCGACAGTCTACACATGCAGCTCTGCAGGGGGGGGGGGGGGTTATCGCTATAATATATAATAATATGAGCACATTGTGATGGCATGGGGTCAGAGATGGAGGTCAGCAGAGGTAAAAAGCCCCAAACAACTTCCTGGGGTATCAGAGCTGAGCAGAGCTGCAATCTCCTGCTCATATTGTAAATTGCTCATTCATTCAACTCCACAACAAGTACCAATGTTCTGACAGGTAACAGATTCCTCCATGTTTACCACTTTCATTTATATCATCATGTAGTCTCCTTCTATTGGTTGCATCGATCAATTACTGTATATATATATAATTGAGTTTTGGTGAAAGAGCTACTGGAGGGGGGTGGGGAATGCAGGAAGTGTTTAATAAAGCTTTGAAAAGGCAAACTAGTCTCTCCTGATTTGTGCACTCACTAACGTTATTACTCGGCTCAACTTTTACTCAATGATGAACACTAAAAATGTTGGCAACTAAAATGCTGAGGTGGTACCTGAAACAGTAATAACAAGAGACACTTTCATAAAAAAGGAATGTTCATATCTAAGATACCGAGGTCACAAACAATGCAGCAGACATTTTACAAATTGTAACAAATAGCATAATGTTAGACCCTCTCTTCCCTGGTTAACGCTCAGGTCTTTCACACTCCACTCTTCAGTTTGCTAGAAGTTATCTCTACCAGCTGAGATTATTCCAGTGTTACTTGAGTTCTCTCAGACTGGACAAAGCTCCTCCAATACCACAAAGACAGAGGCTTCTTTATTTGTGGATCCCACAGAAATATAATGCTGCAGGTAATTCTGTTTTTTCAAAGTGTATTTGCATGCAAATCATATCAAATAATGTAGAATAATACAGTAATTATATAGCGCTTGTCTCTGCTAAACGACTACGATCACAATGTGCTTTATGGAAAACCATCAATATTTGCTTTGAATGTCTCTCCATCAATTATAAACAAATATATCCACATTCGTATTGGATGGACACTAACACAGTTCCTTTTCTCACCCAAAACGCAGCCAGAGTAAGATGCTGCAGTATGGAGGAGGCAGAAGCTGCCAGTCTCCACATCAATGGCCTCATTTGTTCACACTAATTATACTAATGTGTGAAAATTAATGTGCTAATGATTTATTGATGCTGAAATGCTAGAACCTTTAGCCATGGGGATCAAATTAGCAGCCAACATTTCCATGAAATCACATTTCATGTTCACATGGAGCCCAAACTCCATCAGGACTGACCTTTTGATTGGACAGAAAAACACTCGATGAAGTGCAACACACACTAATAATGTGCATATGTGATAGTGGAAAAAATAAGTTTGAATGCAGGACTAATCTAACCCCCCTCTACCCTGTGTAGGTTCATTTCTATGTTTATATTTTCAACTTTGCTTTGAATTTTTTCCCCTTGTATATTCCATTTGTGTGTTGGTTGGCCAAATGATTTAACTTCAGTTTTTAACGAATAACCTGTTCCCTCTTTTTCCCTCTTCAACCATCATCTCCAGGTGGAATGCAAGGCATTTCAGAAGTATTTCACTCATACAGGTCAGACTGGTGTAAGAAATAAAATCAATATATGTGTGTCGGAACTTAAAATGAATACACTGTTTTATTCTGAAACCAGATGTTCACGACGTAGTTGACACTCTTGACTTCCGGCTTCACAGAGTTTCTTTGTTTGTAGCCGTTAGCATGTAGCAAACAGTATGTTATGAATGAGAATATAAGGAGAGTGACCTGTGGCGTTACATATTAAACACACAACGTCTAATCCTCCTTATTGACGTTATTAATCACTCGCAGGAGACAAATCTAAGGACACGTCACCATGAAGCCTAGAGGAAGACACGCCCCTCGTCGATGCAACCAATAGAAGGAGACTACATGATGATATAAATTAAAGTGGTAAACATGGAGATATCTGTTACCTACCAGAAACACAACATGATCTTACATTTTCATTCCATCAGGCCTCTCTATAACCAGTATAGTTCAAACTGTTACCGTAAGGGCTACACATGTGCCAGGGGTTAACAGGAACATGCAGGAAGTGGACATCATCCGGCATTAAGAGGAATATTTCTTCAGGCTTCCAGACTGATTGTTTGGCTGAGCTGAGTAACAAAAGGTCCTATTTAGCTGCGTCACATGATACTCAGATCACTCTTTACGCACCGCGAGGTTGGGTGCAGAGCCTTGCGGTGGAAACAGGTAGTTATATTTTGTTACTATGGTTACCTCCCCTTCTCGCTTGTGCCGCTCATACAGCTGTTATCTGATTGGTTAGGGTTAGGGTTGCACGTCTCGAGTTCAGCGGTAACAAGGTCAACGTTGGAATCATTTTAACGTTGTGTGCAGTGCAGAGCCGTTATTTTACGTGAAGGCAGCTTCAGACCTGTAGCAGGAACCACAGCTGTGTCCAGATCCTCCAGCAGGGAGAGCGAATCAGTGAGGAGACTGTTAGCAGCTTGCGTTTGATTTGTGTCTTCTTCGATGTAATAACATATGTGTGTTTAAATGAGAGCTAACTCTCTCTGGTAGCGCTGTAGCTGAGTGATGTCAACAGTAAAGATCTCATTGCCATAAGCCCGGCAGCTCAATGTGACCTACATGCTTTATCTACACAAGACGCTTCTCACCCCTCTCTCTGTCTCTCTCTATTCCCTCTGACTCTCTCTCTCTCCCTCTCTCACCAGTGAGAGGGCGAGGCATGAAAGGAACAGATTACTCAAACAGGACAAAGTCATATTCAATTACAGCACAGGGATATTGGCTGAACAGTAAATTGAACAATTATGTGGCAGGGCTACAGTGGCAGATGTGCACAAGGCCTCATTTTAGTGGAGTGTGCTGTCAGCAGTGCCGGGTCATTCCATTACAGCGCAGAGCGGGGGGGAGGCCGCTGCAGCATGCCTATTACACCACACACACACACACACACCACACACACACACACACACACACACACACACACACACACACACACACACACACACACACACACACACACACACACACACACACACACACACACACACACACACACCGTCAAGAGACGGAAGGAACAAAAGCAGCCAGATATTTATCTAAGAACCTCTACCAACCACAAGTTCTGTTACATTGTCTCTCTTAAGGAATCACTATTCAGGTGTTCAAAAACGTTAGGAAAAGGAAAATACATAGCTCTGGAGCTTCCAGCTCGGTGGCAGGAGGTCCCGCCTCGGCTCCGCCTCTTTGCCCTTCTTTGGATCAGGCTGGAGCAGGCGGGAGTTAGACTCTGACGTCACTTTCGAGACGTTAGTGGCCGACACCGCCTACTTTAGGCTTCTCAGCAACTCTACAGAATCCTATGGGTGACGTCACGGAACCTACGTCCATTTATATATACAGTCTGGTCTGAACCCATGCTTTGAAAAACGCTACTTTACTTGAATGTTATCTAATCGTCTGTGACGCGGTGCCGTAGACACGTTTTGGTCTTTACTAGTTAACGTCAGGCCCGGACTGGCCATCGGGAGGACCGAGAGGTTTCCCGATGGCCTGGCCTGCTGGCCTTTTTTTTTAATGTATTGTGAACGCAACGCTGCGCAAATGTGGGTTTGCCTCACACAGGGTGACTGTCTGTCTACATCAGGGGTACTCAAACTTTTTTATTAAAGGTCCAGTTGTGAACTTTATACAAGGTCACTGGTCCGGATCAATGCCAGTAAAGTCCCGTCCCGTCCCGTCCCGTCCCCCCGAGCGGAGAAACGAAACTGAAATTAAGAAGCAGTTTCTTGGCGCTCTATGCATGGGGCCCGACATGTCATTGCAGTACATTAAAGGGTGTTTCATGTTGTCGTTGCTGTGGACCTTCTTAATCTACCTTCTTTGGGGGACCCCTTCTGGTCCAAGCACTTGCCTGCCTTGCCTGCCTTGCCTGTCGGTAAACGGCGCCCCTGTATACACACACACATTCAATACATACATACAGTATGGTGGCTTGAACTAGTGGGAGAAATGGCACTGTTTGTCTGTAGTCAATGCTTTGAACCTCGGCAAAAAAGGCATTAGAAGCATTAGAAAGTCAAGGTAAACTTGCGGTTAACTTGCGGTCTGCTATGTGTGTCACGCTCGCACACACAAGTAAATATATATGCACGTTCATTCTCACAACGCGTCAGACACAAGACGCGCGTACATGATGATGTACATTAATTTATCAGAATCAGATTTTTTTTTTTTCGGATCCGGACCTTGGTCCGGAGTTTGAGAAGCCCTGGTCTACATGATGTGGCCTGCCGACATGGCCACTTCCATACGATCATAAATCAAAGCCCTCGATTGGTCTCTGTGTGTCATTCAAGCTCGGGAGGGTGTGTGCATGTGTGGCGCGAGTGAGCGAGAGAGAGAGGTGCATTTAACTCCAAAATGAAAAACAAAATGTTACCGGGGGGACCCCCGGACCCCCCTAGAAGATTTGAGGTCCACCCCCAAAATATGTTCACAAAATACATTTGCACATTTTTTAAAATAGTAACCCCTGTCCATATGTTTATTATTGGGTAGTAGATTTAAACTATAGGGCTATCACTATGGGCAGCAACGCTGTAAATATTCACAAATAAATCCAGCAAAATGGCACAAAAAGAAACTGGTAGTGGCCTGGCTGGGTGCATAATTCCCTGGTTAACGTGGTAGAGCACAGTACATTATAATGATGCTTTCTAGCTCTGTTCAGTAAAAATAAGTGTGAAAGTCAATTATATCAAATATCACGATGTGTTTTGTCCTATTAATACGCCGTTTTTGTGAGGAACTTTAATAAAGAGTTGTTTGAATGGCATTTTAATTGAATTTAAGTTTGTTTTAATTGCAATATGAAGCTCAGCGCAAGTTCTTTCAGGAAGACTGGTATATACATTCACTCCGCAGCTGCATATAATCAGCTCATCACGGGCGTTGTCTATAACCTATTACATTCACCTCATTCTCCAGCAGCCAATCACTGTGCTGCAGCCAAACTTTAAAATGGTTCTCCTCTCTCCTGCAGTCAGCTGTGATTTCAGGTTGTCATGCTGCCGCCCGCCTCCTCCCCATCCACCTCCTTTCATCACATCCAGTGCCAGGAGAGCTAATCCAAAGACCTCATCACACCTCCTCTTCATCCCATCTCCTCATCAAATCCAGATCTTCAGCATCATCACCAATGTCTAGACCCCGGGGGGTTCCCTATATGCTCACGGCTGCATTTCCCCCTTTAGATATACGATTTCAGGATCGGGGTCTAATCCCCAAAGACTTAACATTTATCATATGACATGTGTCAATAAATGTTCTTTAAACAAAATGAAGTCTCTCCTGATTGAAATAAAGTGAGTGAATTATAAACTGTTTAACTTACTAACCAAAAACGATATGCAACAGTAATAAAATAGTTGAAATAAATATGGTTCATGTTTTTGTTTTAATTTCTTGTGTTATATCACATTTGGTATCAAGACTTTCACTGGTAGCCTTTTAGTAATGACATTTCTGATATTGTGACATTCCTTCCTCTAACAAACAAGTGGCAAAGTAACAAGAGTCCATTTTCAAATTGAGACTCCACTAAGGAACCATTCATCCATAACTGCTCCAACAAAATAAACTGCATTCCAGAGAGGTGGAAATACCTTGTGGGGACTCTGAGTCCAGCATACATGAAACCCCAAAAGCCACCCAATCAAAATCACCCTGTGTCTGTATATAACATAATAACAATAATAATAATGTGCTCTGTCATTGAAAGATGTATAAACAAGGACACAACACCAATTCTAAGAAAACGATGTTTTAAAGAAAAGTACAGGTTGCCAGATGAGTGTGAAAGTGGTGGTCTTAAGTTAAATAGATTCATCTGTTTTCAGCGAAAAGAGAATTAAAATAATCTAATGTAATGAAAACGTTTGGCTGTAATATTTCAAATGAAAAAGCTATTTATGTTACTGTAAATATAATTTAGAGTTAAAAGTTTGTCACAATGAATTAAAAGATCCTCACTTATTGTTTCCATGTTTTCACCCTTTCTTTCTTATTTTCACATTGTCTCATTGGTGTTCACCCCCTGCCAGTCTTCATTCCCCATGTTCTCACCTCCTGTTCCACCAGTGAATGTATTAGCACACAGGAAGGAAATAAAGAAGAAATTCTGGCTGGGACGCAGAGAGAAAATAGTAACGTGAGAATAAAGAGAATGCATATTAGCATGAAGAAAAGCATGTCAAATGGTCTACATGACACTACAGGCAGACCTATATGATGGTGGACATTGACCATTCCTTGTCATTTGTCCAATTCAGTGGCGAGCCGTAAGATATTCTAAAAAATAATATTTGAAAACATTAAAGAAAAAACATTTTTTTTAAATATTATTTTTTAAATATCTTTTTAGTTATATTTTTCATTAGTTTTACCAAAATAACTTCATTTAATTGTATTTAAAATAACATTTCCAAATAAATAAATATTTCGAATCTGCCTGTTCAGTTTCTGTTGGAATATGAAGGGTTAAATGCTGTCTCTGCGAGTCACTGTGAAGACAGGAGCTGATTGGTGGTCCTGCTGTAAATTCACAGAGGGCCAGCTATAGTAACTCAACGAGAGAGTAATGTCAAATGACAGTACAATTGACCAATCATATCTTCCCTCTAAATGGGTGGGCTTTATTTTCGCGGACTTTATGACAAGTTCCGCCCGCTGTGAAGTTTATGCATGTGTGATAGTGGTGCAGTGACGCGTCCTAAAACCCGGAAGTAAGCTGCGCTCGGGTTCCCTCGACACAAAGCAATGGGATTTCTCCATAGGGTTTTGGAAAATAGCTGGAAATAAGGTCTGTGGAAAACGAACCTGTTAGATAAATGCACGTTTTGTTCAGCCGGATAATATCCACATGTCTACCCTACTTTTATAATTTTCGAAGCATAAATTCGTTCGCTCATGTCAGTGATAGTGATGACATCGTTGCGAAATTATTAACCGAGTCATTTTCAAGATTGAGTTACAATGATAAACTGGAGTGGCAAAGGATCAGCTGCATGACCCGCCATCAAGTGCTTCATCCAAAAGGACTGGAGGATGGACTTTGTGTTTAAGTGATTTGATCATCAAAGGTAGGCCTAAGTCATTTTCAATGTGGGCCGCCGTGCCGACGCAATTCATTTCTAATTGTTACTTGGCTGTGGGTGCCTTGTCATGATAGGTGTTTATATAAATGGTGTTGTTCTGTGTGGTAGAGGGTCGCTGTCATTGATGCGTTTTGCACCCCGGGCCGTTGTTTTGATATTCCGCTGAAGTATACGCTGTGACGTAATAAGTCTTCTTTTTTTTCGAGGGAAGGGGGGGTTCAGAGGGCCTAGGTATAAAAGTCACGGCTCGCCACTGGTTCAATTAAACCTAGAACATGTACATATGAGGACTGAAGTAGTAGTTGTTCAGCACAGTTGAAGTGAAAATTCAAAAGTGCAAAAAGTGTCAGGTTTACAGCAGACTGAGGGATTTAGAGGAAGTGACTTAGCAAAGCTGGAGTCCCCAACAGGGGCTGAACCTCATCATCTCTGAATATCTCTCCAAATTACATTTACATGCAAATATATTCCGCTTTAGCATAATAAAGTTGGGGTAAATCTAATACTGCCTTCACTCTGTTACCCTTAAACATATTAGACACAATGTGTATAGTGCAGTTCTATACAAACACATGTCCGACACATCATATCTGTAGTTTTCTGCTATAATTTAAACTACAAAAGTCATCAGCATTTTGAACTGGTACACCAATGCATAACCACTTTTTATATTTCTTAAGAATAAGGGATCATTAATGGATCGATTGTTCTATTGAAGACAGATACCTGCAGTAACTAAAACAAATTAGGAGAGATCACGTTCGTTGTAAATGTGCTTCAGTTTAGAATGCTAGGGCTAAAACTAGTGTGAGATGGGACCTGAATGCAGGACACTGGTGTCAATGAAAGATTTTTTACTATTAACTTGAGCCAATGTGAAAATCAAGTGTAACTCTAATAATTTGAAGAGCACTGCTGTCACTCGTGTAGATGGATTATTATTGACTTTGCGAGAGATACAGTATGTAACCATATTGCGATTCATTTGAAGACTCACACAAAGCATGCTGCTATACAATACGACAAGGAGGTTATGTTTTCAGATTGTTTGTTAGTCTGTCAGTATGATTATGAAAGAACTACTAGCTCAGTTGTCATGCAACATGGTGGAAGGATGTAGTATAGAGCAATGATGAACCCATTCAATGTTAAACCCACGTGGAGCAGATCCAAATCACGGTGCAGATACAGACCTTATGTTTAACTGTTGTTGAGAGTTCAGAGCAGGACCTGGTGGAGGTCTGTCTGACTCTACCCTTTAGTATTATAATGTACTCTTCTAACACTCACTTCCCAGCATTAGATTAGTGGGGGGCTGCGTCAGACAGTTTGTGTAATAATGCACCAGTAGATCTTTAAAATGGTTGTGATAATGTCTGATTGAATACAGAATCTGTGAAAACAACATCACCTTAAGATCATTTGACCAGCTGTTCTGGTGCTTTCTCAATCAAACAACATCACCGTTATAAGCACATGGTGTCCGCCCACTTGTCACCTGAAAACTAGATCTTCAAATTTACAATATTTTAATATAACTACTGCAGTCTGTTCAAACTGTTTTTTTTACCACACCATCAACACACACAATTTCTGGATGATGATCTCTTTAAAAGTCAAGCAGTTAAAATTCTCCCTCATTCTATTTGTCACTCGTCTGATCACAGCAGCGTCTCAAGTCAACTGTTCCCTTCTGTCACACCTGCGGGCGTCTTTTATATTTATCCTACCACACATCTTAATACGGCACCTTTGTTTTATCTCTGTTTATAAAAGCTCTATTTCCCCGATCTTTGTCCTATTTATCATTTCAATCCCGCCTCCCTGTCTGCCTCGCAGCACTCTGATATGTTTGCTCTTGATTTCCATCCTTCTGAATCATGTCTCCTATCAAGGAAAACAGTGCATCAAACTTCTTCACACAGGTTGAGAAGTCAGTCAGCTCTGCTTTGGTAGAGGATGTCCTGGAGATGCCTGGAGGCACGGAGCGGCCCAACACACTGGAGAGTACATTATCGCACATTATTGTCAAAACGGATGTCCTTCCACACATAAAACATCCTGGCGCTATGCGGAAGAGCACAGAGTTTTTAAGTGTGTGAGGAAACTGAGTGAGCTGGCAGAAAATCTTGATCTCAAAAGTATTCTTCTGACAAAAAAGCCCTAAAAGCCTTTATTGTAGCAGCTAATGACGTTCCATTAGGCGACGCTAAAATGTCAGCTCCTTTTATTGATTCCCCAATCTCCAATAGCTAAAGCAGCATTTCCCTCCTGTGCCTCTGAATAAAAGAGATTGCAGTGATTTTATGATGTGGTAGAGTCTGCATTGTCCTTGAATGGTGGGAACTTTGGGCAATGAATTCTTCTCTGTTCATAATTTTGTTCATTCTGTTTCAGTTTTGCTGTACTTTTGTAAATTGAAAGTTTGAATATCTGACAAATCTAGGCCATGTAGGCCCCTGGAAACTAGACATATATTACATAACCTTTCTATCCCAGTGTGGCCTGCAGTGAGACTTTAAAAATATATAATTGATCAATCCTCTCTCAACCACCTCTGCTTTGAGAGGGAAGGAGGAGCTGAATACTAAAGCTGGGCTGAGCAGAGGAGCCAGCAGGAGCTCTCAGAAGTCAGAGATAGAGTTCAGGGTTATGTTCCATCATCCAGAACCGCCAATATCCCATTACCCCTAGAACCACCGAGGGGGGTCATTTCGATCCGCCTATCACAACAGTGTCAGCACTCGCAGAGATGTCATTTTTGAAACATTTAATTTGTTCAATTTGATCATTTCCTTATACACTAAGTACTAATTTAAAACTAAGTTAAATGGAGTTCATTTTTTTAATTGCTTCAGTTTTTAATCATAACAGATCAAAAGTTCAGATTCATTTTACAATGGATCAATAAATGGTGCGCTTTTACAAACAAAAAAACTACATAATTAATACATTTAAACAAACTACTAATAGTTTATTAACTACATTTTTCAAATGTTACATTAACTCTGGATAATAACACAGGGATAATAAACGGAGCCTCTCTTTCACTCCCTCTCCTGACAGCCGGTCAGTATCAGTCTCATGCAGTGACGTGCGGTGAGGTTCATGGCTGGTGAGGCACTGACTCTTTCAGAGTCAGATTTACAAATATTATAGCCTATTTTGACCTTAATCGAAATATTCTGTTATTTTCAAAATCTTTTTTAGTCTGATGCTATGATTAATTTTAAACAGACCGATCAACAAAAGGATACCCAAAATCTAAATATTGGATTGTTCTTTCTAAGTAAGATCCCATTTTCATTACAGTTGTGGTCTTACCTTGACTTGCATGCTATCCTTCTGGACAACAATCTCTATTACTGTTTTGTAAAAGTCCTCCTTATCTTCCTCTAGTTTCAAAAGTCTAGTTTCTTTGTTGTTTGCGGTAGAATAACAGTAGCAACAAGAACCTGTGGGCTCACGTGCGCCCCCTTCAGTGCGGCAGAGGTTATGGCTGCCTCCCCTGGTGATTTTTTCATTGCCGTTGTTCGAGAGACCAGCGAGCCTAAATATCATATATACGTGAAATAAGTTATTTAGAGACTATGGATGGCGAGGATAAATGTAATAAAGGGATCTACAAACATTACATTGGTGACATACAGTGAGATGGTAACAGGCATGCGCTTAGGGCCCGCTTTCCAGCCAGTTTCTGTGGGGTGACGCATTCTGAATTAAGGCAGGGCTCATCTGTGCCTCACCTCAGAATGCGTCACCCCACAGTAAATGGCTTGAGCGCGCTCACAAAATAAGTGGCCGCGCTAAATTAGTGCCCGCGCTCCAGCAAGTTACTGTGGGTTTACGTGAGGCAGTGCTCGTGCTTGCCTCACTTCTCATCGCTCCCGTAGCGGAGCTCGGCAAATTTGCTGATTTTGACTATAAAATGCGATTGGAATCATACAGAAATCACATTTACACAAGATCAGTGGAGACATTTTATTATTATTATTATTTAGTTTTTCTTTAATTGTTTTTCCGTTACATTGGAGTATGACAGGTGAGGCTCTGCCTCCCCTGCCTCCACTGACTGCACGTCGCTGGTCTCATGATACCGATGATACTGACTCATTAAATCGATGATTAATATACCTATTTTAGGAAAAGTCACAAAGTTTGAGATGTGTGGGTGTTATATTAACAGAGTTACATGTATTTGAAAACGCAGTGGGGTAAAAATGACCCCCTTGGCGGTGACAGTGTTAAGAGATATCAATGAGGCAGGCTAAGCTGAGAAAAGTCTTGTTATTGACTAATATGTCTGGATGTCATCAGCAAAGCAATGGTAAGAAAAACATGGGAGCGGAAAATTGCAAAAAAGGAGGTGGTGTACATTACAGAAATGATACCGTCCCATTAGTTTAAAGTGGACCTATTATGCTATATTGGAAAAATATATTGTAGGGCCATACCTATACAAAACATGTCTGTGAAGTTTTTTGCTTAAAATACCAAACAGATCACCCATTGTAGCCATGCCTCATACTGCTCATACCCCTCTTTTGCAGCCCTGTTCCAAACAGGCTGATTCTGCTTTAAATTGAACGTCTGCTGCTAGCCATGCTCCTTTGTAGCGTCACGCAGCTTTCTCCTGCTAGAGAGAGATTTCTACCGGGAGAACTCAGCTAAACGCTGCGGTGATTAAATGCCATGTTATGCTCCTAACCACTTCAAGCTTTATTTCTGAAACAGTATGGAGCTCAAACCTTTCTCTCTCGCAGGGTTTACCACAAGGACATTACGTTACACATATTCTCTCCAGTAGCCTACAGCCTACTAGCTCTGAGTGTTAGCATGCTTGCTAATGTAAACACACAGCATATTACTCCCAAAACACGCCGCACATTTTTTCTGATACAGCACATAGCTTGACATGTTCTTTCTTAAGCCCGCGTCACACTGTCCCGAAATTGACACCAGATGGACACACGAATATGGAATTGTGAATTTCGCATGAAGATGGCCCCGAAGTTGGTCAACAGCCAAGCAACAGCCGAAGCAAGTACGATGCCTACAGAAGGCCACACGATGGCACCCGAACCACACACTCCGTCATGTTGTTTCCATAGCAACAACAACTTCCTGTCAACAGCGTAAACTCGCCTTCAAAATAAAAGCATCTAAATAAAACAGGAAGTTAACCTAAATTACATTTAAGACATACAACTGCAACGAAAGTAACAACAACAATGTAATATCCTTTTCAGTTTCACAGAACACAAATTGGGTTGTTTACATAATATGTTTACATGATTTTGTTGTGAAATAAATGCAATCTCGATGTCATTGTACTATAATACGATGGCTACACGACGGCATTGCGAGGGCTTCACGTAGTCGTGTTGCCTTCCTAAGACAATCGGGCAGCTTCTTGTTTCCTTCGTATTGTCTTCGTGAGGCGAAAAATGCCCGATGGCACGATGATCAGACGAAGATGACACGATTTGACAAGATGCCCTCACGATGCAAAATGGACCCACGAATTCAACACGAAAATGAACCTTTGCAAGGTCTTTCGGCAATTTTTTGGCATGCCAAAGATTTTGCCACCGCTCACGAAGTTGCTGCCGGAGCCTGAGAAACTCCACCGGCGGTCATACGATGGCTTAAGATGCCCTCACGAATGGCCCGATGTTGTTAAGATCAGAGCCGAATTTGAACATTTCCTTTATCGTGTGTCTATCTGGTGTCAATTTCGGGACAGTGTGACGCGGGCTTTAGTGTTTACCGCTAGAACAGTGCCATTATATGTATTATATATATAACAACTTTACTCTAAGCCTCCAGCAGACATCCTGCTGAATACACAGACACACAGCTGCGACTGTATACGGAGACGTGTCACGTGTGCCGGAGAATATAGGTTGGGACGTGTCACGTGTGCCGGAGACGATAGGTTGGGACGTGTCACGTCGGCCAGATGTCGCCAATGACGTAATAGGAGCGAAAATTCTGGATCTGCTTGTTAGCACTCCCCTTCGATTTCGATTGTTGTCACAGCAGCAGCACGTTTACAGGAAGTAGAAAAGACACAGTAAGTTGATACTCATAAAAAAGGTCAAAATAAGAGACATTGGGACATGATGTGTACAAGCACAGCCTTCTAACTTGATCCTCCAGGATTATTTTTCAGCACAGCCAACATAAAGTGAATCCAGTGTGTCTCTTCTCTCTGCTGCTCAGATGGAGGTTGTAACAGTGTTGCAGAATGACGGCCCTGTTTTTATGACTGCACAGCCAGTTTATGTATGAACTGGATGGATTCTATCCTCTGAGTCCTCAATAGAAGTCAATGCTACTCAAGGACTACTTGAGAGGCTGGGAATTATTATGATGTCTTTGAGGGCTTGAAATCGATGCATTTTTCCAGAGAGAGTCAGGTTGATCCTGCATTAGACACACAGCCACTGACGCAATCACAGAGAGTACTGCCATAATGCATCGGCCCTCACACCTCGCACGGACAGCTCCATTGGTTGCTGCCATTCATTTAATCAACATACACACACGAACGCAGGACTGTGCACACACACACACAGCTGTGGGCCTTTATGTGATGATGGCAGCAGTATAGAAGTGACAAGGTTGATTGAGAGCAGCTTTCTTCGTCCTCTGAATGTGTTCAAGTTTATCATGAGTTCCTGTAGCAGGAATGTTGTCCCCGCAATTCTGCTTTATTCACTGTAATGTTCAACTGGTTTGTGAACTGGATATTAACAAAAGTCAAAACATATAATTGACATATACTGTAAACTTCATGCCAAACGTTTGTGTACACCCAGGAATACCCTGTCTGCCCTTTATATTCCAAACAGTGGCGGTTCTAGAACATTTTACATGGGGTGGCAAAGGGGGGGCAAGAGGTCATGCCAGGGTGGCATGGGAGGGCGGACAGTACTGTATAACCTTTATATTGTTAAATCATGCCCTAACACAAGTGTTCTTAATGCACAAGAGAAACAAGGTGTTCAGACAAACAAACTAAAATATAGTATAAAACAGCAGAAAATACTCATGATACCCTAGAATTCTGTTTACTGTAAGTACAGTAAAAGTACTTAGTTATAATTAAGTACACAAATGACATCACCAATCTCTTAAGAGAGCAGCAACACATTTCAATACATATTTGTCAATACTAAGAGCCGCTAGATTGTGCTGCTGTAATGGAATATGTATGCAAGAAGAATAAAAACATACTAGACATGTGGTCCAGCTGGAGTTTCATCTGCCTCCTGATCCCTGTCTTCTGGCACAGTCCCACCCTGCCTCAAAACTGCCTCAGTCTCTCCAATCCTGAAGAAGCCTGGCTTGGACCCGGAGGACCTGAACAACCACCGGCCGATCTCAAACCTCCCATTCCTGAGCAAGATCCTGGAAAGAGCAGTTGCCGCACAACTGCAACACTACATGTTATTTCATGAGCTCTACGAACCCCTCCAGTCTGGCTTCAGACCCCATCACAGTACTGAGACTGCGCTCATTAAAATCACTAACGACCTCCTCATCGCATCTGATTCTGGCCTCATCAGTATTCTCATCCTCCTGGACCTCTCCGCTGCCTTTGACACAATATCCCACAGCATCCTCCTCAGCCGCCTGTCAGACTACCTTGGCCTCAGTCACACAGCTCTTGCCTGGTTCGAGTCCTACCTCTCTAACAGGACTCACTTCGTTACCATCAGTAACTGCAGCTCCTCTCCGGCCCCAGTTAACCAAGGTGTACCACAAGGCTCTGTGCTTGGACCCCTCCTATTCACCATCTACATGCTCCCACTTGGTCAAATCATCCGCCAACATGGTCTCAGCTTTCACTCATATGCCGACGACACACAGCTCTATTTCTGCACCAAACCGTCCACTCAGCTCCCCCCTCAATCCCTTGTCAACTGCCTCCAGGACATCAAAAACTGGATGACATCAAACCTGCTAAAAATAAACAGCAACAAAACTGAGCTCATCATTGTGGCTCCCAAGGCGCAGCTCGAGAAGGTTGGTGACCTGCTTCTCACCATTGACGGCTGCTCCATCTCCCCGTCCACTGAAGTCCGCAACCTGGGAGTCATCCTGGACTCCACCCTCTCCTTCCAGGCGCACATCAAATCTGTTACCAAATCCGCCTTCTACCATCTCAAAAACATTGCCAGACTCCGCCCCTCACTCTCTGAATCTGTGGCAGAAACACTTGTACACGCTTTCATCACATCCCGTCTGGACTACTGCAATGGAGACCTGTCCGGGGTTCCCAGCAAAACCCTGTCCAGGCTCCAATATGTCCAGAACTCTGCCGCCAGGCTTCTCACCCGCACTAAGCCATGGCAACATATCACCCCCACCCTCATCCACCTCCACTGGCTGCCGGTCAAGTCCCGGATTCACTACAAAACACTCCTCCTCACGTACAAGTCCCTCCATACCCTCGCCCCCCAGTACCTAACAGACCTCCTACATCCCTACACCCCCTCTCGGAGTCTGCGGTCCTCAGACACGGGCCTGCTCTCCATCCCCCGCTCACGCCTTCGTACTGTGGGTGACAGGGCGTTCAGTGTTGCGGCCCCCACCCTCTAGAATGCACTTCCTGCTGAGATCCGGAACGCTGCCTCACTGGACATCTTCAAATCCGCACTAAAAACGCACCTGTTCACCCTGGCCTTCGGACCCTAGTCCTTTCTTGGTCCCCCGGCCTCCTTTATTTTATTTTTGTTTTGTTTGCTCCTCATTGTCTGTTTTGTTTTGTCTGTCCACCATGTACAGCGACCTTGGGTCCCTTGAAAGGCGCTTTATAAATTCCATTTATTATTATTATTATTATTATCATTATTATTATTATTATTATTATTAATGTCCCGTTGAAAAGCAATCCGACTTCTGAGTTCATCTAGTTTATTTTCAATCGATTGAACATTAGCCAGAAGAATACTCGGAAGAGGGGGTCGGTTTCCTCGTATTCTCAGTCTGACCAGCAGCCCGGCGCGGGTCCCCCGCTTGGTCTTCCGCAACAGGTAGCCATGGCGGATCTCCATTGTCTGTCGGTGGGCTATTGTCCACAAGGTTTCTGATTGCAATATATTTAGATATTTGCTGGAACAGCTGGTCAGCAAACATCATTCAACAGTAGTGAAAGAAAGTCCACTGAAAACTGAAAACTGTACATCTATACACATTTACATCTGGCGCTCCAGTGAGTATATGGGTCTGCAGGACACCAGTGTGTGTTTTCAAGGTAATGAAGTGTATAGCGGCTTTCTATCTATTTACTAAACAATTTGCCACTCGTTCACCCATGCACACACTTTTATAATATAATGGTGGTGGAGATGGTGTTGCTATAGGAAGGAGCCGGGGATCGAACCACCAACCCTGTGATAAAGAACCCAGTGTGGCTCACTGATGCGTTTTAAATAGATTTAGACATTAGAGCTCCAGAGGAATAAGAAACATAAGGCTTTCATGCACACCATAATGAATATGTTCATTGTTGGTATTTGGGCCTTCAACAGTCTTGTTTTACATAAAATAAAGAGTACATTTCAATAAACACATAATCACAGTACATGTACATGTTACTTAAGTGTATTATTTCTTGGTAAAATTAAATGATAATGGTGATTTAATGACTTATAAATATATTAAATAGCCTAGGTTTCATGATCTGAAATACTCTCACAGAGAAAGCCTCACACATACTTTAGAGACTGACACAGGCATCACAACGTGCCATATCTGAACAGACAATACTTTCCAATTTACGGATTCAATACTCTATTGCGAAGGCATTTCAATTTTCACATTTAATTTCAGGCCAATAAAACAGCTTTCCCTCATGAGTGAAATGACTGTACTACATATCTTCATTTCCATCTTCATTTGCCCACTTCAAGGCTACAGCATAAAGGCTGAGCCTCCTGATGGGAGCTGCTCTTGAATGGAAAAAAGGTCTCGACAAGAAGCCCGCAAATTAGATTCTCCTCTCCCATCAAAAGCGAGCCTTCACATTGTGCATGTCTGGAAATTAATTTCCATTCAAGTGTGTGTGTATGAATGGCATAAGACATGTGGCAGGGGCTTGTGAATACCAACACGTGTACCCCTTAAATGAAAAAAATTAGAAAAGTATTTTTAAACAGACTCTCTGGTATTTCAATTGTGCAGCAGTCAGGAGGAAGAGCCAATCAATTTGACCTCTGAGTGTCACAGAGCAAACGACGGCTAATCCTAAAACTAAATGGCAAAGCACTTGTAATTATGCGGAATGGGCGACATATATCAAGCTAAGGGTTGTTTCATATCTAATATGCTTTATTATGCTTATACTAAGAAAAGGCTTTGCAAATGGAGCTACGATGAGTTTAATGTGTGCAGAAAACAGTGAGACTCGTGATAACACAACTACCAGTTAATATAATTAAGATATAATCACATAACACTTATTTTGATTCATCAGGCAATGGCACTTAATTGCTCCTCACATCCAGAGTTATTTTTCTCTGCAGCCAATTATAGTGTTGTTGTCAGTAAAAGAAAGTCTTCTGCAGTGCATGACTATATTTGCTGCTTGGTTAGTTAATTATTAATTTGTGAAGCATTATGTTTATGGGGGTATTTCTTCCCTCTTGCTTGGTGCTATGCTAGGCTAACCATGTCCTGACTGAAGCTCCGAACGATCAGCAACTATTTTCACTCTCTGAGAGAAAGCAAATGTAAAAACGGTATTGATGCAATAGCAGCAAAGCTAGTGTTATTTCCTTTTTTGTTGAAAAGGGGAGGCAGAAAGCAATTTCAACAACAACAATGTTTATAAATGAAAATGGTGATAAATAATATAAAAATCTCCGCATATGAATGCCTGCATATAAATATACACACACACACACTGAAAAATGAAAGTCTGAGCTGCTGATTAACATAAGTTAATAGTTGATGACCAATAACACTAGGTGTGGGTTAGGTCCATTCCATAGTCTGACAGCAATTATTGATCAACTGTGAGTTGTATTGGTTCTCCTGTAGAGCTTTCTACACAAAGTATTGTTGTGCTTATTTGGGTACGTGCTGACTTTATTTTGGAAGTGCTTTTTAACGTCATAAAGAATCTGATTATGGAATTTGTTTTGTGCATCGCAACATTTGAATAGATTGAGTCCTTAAATAGGTTTTGATTGTTCATAATTACCTTTTCCACAGAGGAGTCTTCTTCCTTTTTTGGGGATACTATAATTTTCTGTAGATTTGTCATGTACGTGTTTCCCTACATTTCGGAGCAGTAGATTAAGAAGTTCATCTGAAAATGACCTATAATCTAAAGGCTCATTTAAACCGTTTAATGTGGACCAGTTTAAAGCTCATTACAATTGAAAACTGTTATCTGTAAACCTATAAGAATAACGTGCACTTCTCGGAGACTATGAATACAATTTGAGTTTTTGCCAACAATTGTTACAATACAATTAAAAGGACAATTCCCTTTTCAATATGTCCTATGTTAGCGGTTTTCAAAGTGTGAGGCGCGCCTCCCTGGGGCGGCGCCAGAGAGCTTCAGGGGAGGCGCAGCGTGAGAAAAGAATAACAAGAAAAAGACGAGTAAAGTGTCACTTGCACACCTTTGGCTGTCTGTGGAGACCGGGTTCCCCCACCTCGCCAAACAGGCTGTAAAAGTGCTCATTCCCTTCACCTCCACCCATCTGTGTGTTCTGGAGAATCACAGAACGGCCGGTGGTGCTCTACCAATTTGTGTGGGCTGGGCTGGGTGTGATTCCAGGGCTGATAGTCCCAGTCCGCTCCTGCCTCCACCTACCTGTGTGAGTGCGGGTTTTACACATTGACTTTGATCAAAAGCAAGTACCGGTCAAGGCTGCAGCCAGAGGATGATCTGCGTTTATTCCTGTCTACATTGCATCCCCGCATCATCCGCCTGTGTGCATCAAAGAAGCAGACTCATTGTTCCCACTAAAGTAGGGGTGAGTGTAATAAGGAGGCAAAGTTGACGTTCAGTGTGTTGCCGGGAGCATATAAGGATTTATCCACCATGTTGAAAATGTTAAAAATGTTTAAAACATAAAGATAAAAAGGTTTGAAAAAGTTATTGTTTAATGTTTTAAGGAGGTGACGCTACTCAGCCAATCAAATCGGTGCAGTCAGTGAGTCAGCACGATAGATTCATAGAGTCGGAGTCATTTCAAATGGCGTGCTCAAAAAAGAGAAAGGTAGACAGAGAAAACAGAGCATTTAATGACATGTTCTCTCACTGGACCTCTTTGAAAGGCAATTGAATACCCCTGCATTATAGCAACAACAATAAAAATAATAGCAATAATAATTGGCAGGGGGGGCGCGGCTGTTCTTATGTTCTCTGAGGGGAGGCTCACCTTCCCACACTTTGAAACGCCCTGCCCTATGTCATATGCTTTACACAATGCTTTACACAAAATATATATTTCGTTTTTTTTTCTTAGATTTTATACATTCCCTGACTAAGTAAACTATGGCGGAGGTTAGCTCTTGGGCACACACACATTAACTGTGATCCCTCAGAGGCTGACTGTGTGAGTCTTCGTCTTTTCTGACTCTTCGTCTTTCTCTCATTCTCCAGATAACTCTCGATGTGTCAGCATTGTGCCGACTCTGCAATCTTTCATTCTGATCAGGCCTCTGCCTGATCAGAATGAAAGATTGCAGAGTCGGCAGGGCAGGGCTGCTGGGGTCCTGACCGGAGGACACCTTTATACCCAGCTAATGAGGACACACTGAAGTTAGGGAAAGTTTGGATTTAGTGTGTGTGTGTGTGTGTGTGTGTGTGTGTGTGTGTGTGTGTGTGTGTGTGTGTGTGTGTGTGTGTGTGTGCGCGCTAACATGATTTAAATGTAGATCCTCCATCATGGGAAACAGTGAGGTGTGAAGCAATGTAACAAGTTATGTAACTTTCCCATTGAGGCGCCGTTTACACGAGGAGAAAACTGCTTGTATCGGCCAACCTGATCTCACCAGAATGCGTGACTCCACCACGACTCCTTAACACCGCAGTGCGTGGTGGAGTCACGAACTTTGTTACATTTACGTGTCTGCACCACGCAAACAACGCCAATGTAAAGTGAATGAGGCTCCTTTGTCGTGGTGCACACACGCATTTCTACAACGTCCAGCAGTGAGCTTTTATTCTATAAAACGTTTTTAAAATCTACTGTATAGCTTGTAGTAACTCACAGGAGGCTTCTTTTATTTTATTTGCATTCATAATAATTTTTATTTTTCGTCAGAATGTATTATGGTGCATTATTCACCAATGTTTGTTCTCAAAAAACAATGTATTGTAAGTAATACAACTGTGATTTTTATTAAATTAGTTCGTTTTTAAGGAAGGCCAGAGCTTCAGCTGTGTCAAAGAGATTGTTCCCTTTAGTTAACGTTATTTAAAAGATAATTATATTCCTATTTGATTAAGTACCCTTTATTGTATTACGGACCCAAAGAGCTGAGCGTCCATTCCCATTGGATAACAGAGCATTTTACACCCGGAAGTAAGTATTCTCCTTACTGTCCATTGATTTTATTTACAGTGATATCTGCACTACTCATCAACTCAAAAACACCAGATTATCCTTGTTAATTACACAACATTGATTGGTTTAAATTGTGTACAATGCTTTTGTATTTTCCCCTTTCGATTCGGAGAAACAAATATGTTTTCGGAGTGTGTGGATGGTAGAAGACACTACACTACCCAGAATCCTCAGCTATTGTTCCGCTTTGCCTCAAGCTCTGTGATTGGTTGACCTCCAACTGCATTCCAATGAAAAAAACGTTTCGTCAAAGATCAAATCATACTTTATTCAGCAGTGCTTGCTTTACTCTTTGAAAGTCATCACATGAATGCATTGTAATGAATGGTTTGGCTGCATTAAACATTACACATCTGTCGTAGTTCTTTATTTATCTACAGAGATCGGGCCTCAGAATGGACCGGAAACTATTCTTTTACCGTTCTATTTTAATTTCACAATAAAGTTAGTAGTAATAATTTGTTTTGATATTATTGTTTTTTATTAACTACTAGACCGCTGGGTCATGTTAAGACCATCTTTTCTGTGTTGCTGTGGGTTTTTTACATCGCTTTTGTGTTACAAATATCAAAACAATAACAGAATATATCCGTCGTAAACTAAACCAGAAACAGCAGTATATTTTATTTTGTTAACACTGTAAACTTGACAGCTTTTTAACCCGCACCTCCTACTGGTTAAAGCACGTCATTACACGTTTAGAGTAATGCAATGCAGGTAGATTGGGTTGCTTTTTATTGACTGTTTTAAAATGCCTTTTTCTTAATGTCTTTCATTTTTGTAAAGCACTTTTGAATGTGTTATATTTGATGAAAACATTTCAATATTAAGAGTACATACTCTTAATATAGTGGGAAAGTGGAAGGTCAATGATATAAATAATATAGAATAGAAAATATCAAGAAGATACTGTAAGTGATCTCTACAATAAAACAGTTTAGTGCCTGATAGGAGGATGTGCAAAACAGACAAACGTATAAGGCTTTATTTAAACATTAAAGAATACTTTAGGTTAAGGTCGTCTTTTAAATAAGAAAAAAGCTTTGGGGGTATCTACAGATATTAAGCCTGACAAAGTACTTAACGTCTAATATATTGCATGGTTTGTTTTGGAACTTGACAATCAACTTTCCTTCAATGTTAACTATGTTGAAGCACTTATTTTAACTGATATTATACATATTAATTATACTCTTATAAGATGTATGTAGATAGTATAAGAAATGTGCAGAATATGTTTAATGGTGGAGGTACACAGATATCGATAGATGTCTTGTGATGCACTGTTGATGAACCTGTGACCCAAGTGTTTCATTCATTGCATAACTACACCGTAGTTGTGTATATGATATGTCAATAAACCTTAGAAAATCTTGAAATCTTGAAAGGGATGTGCAAAATAGCCATTATATACAGTTTTTAATGAACTATTAGTAGAGAATAACGAGTAATGAATATGCTTTAGGGATCTGCAGATACATATTTAGTCTTCTCAAGCACCCACTACCAAATATCTCGCCTGATTGTTGGCTGAATTCACTGAATTTTACTCCGGTGTAACTAAAGTCTGATTTAAGGGTTGTTTATATTTCACATCATTAATCCAAATCTGTAAAGTAACTAAAATAAATGTAGTGGAGTAAAAATACCAGGTTAACCTTAAAGAAAGCCCTCAGGATTATAAAAGACCCCCATCACCCCACAAACTGTTCTGTCTGCTGCCGTCTGGCAGGCGGTACCGCAGCATCCGGACTAAAACCACCAGACTCAGGGACAGTTTCATCCCACAGGCCATAAGACTATTAAACACCTGAACTTAGAAACAACATCCATAACATTCATCTGGCTGCTACTTAGAAATTATTTATCTAATATATCATATTCCAATCACTTGTATATAGACTCTTATTGCACTATTTCACTTTTTACTATTTTACTATTTTTCTTTTTGTATTTACTTGCACTATTTGTTCTGTGTAGCCTATCTGTTTTATTGTGTTGCACTGTTGGAGGAGCCTGTGACCTAAGGGGGGGGTAGGACACGTTCTAAGCACATGGTGTAGTCCTATAGCTGAGGATTCTGGGTAGTGTAGTGCCTTCTGCCATCCACACACTACGAACAAATATTTGTTTCTCCGAATCGAAAGGGGAAAATACAAAAGCATTGCACACAATTTAAACCAATCAATGTTGTGTAATTAACAAGGATAATCTGGTGTTTTTGAGTTGATGAGTAGTGCAGATATCACTGTAAATAAAATCAATGGACAGTAAGGAGAATACTTACTTCCGGGTGTAAAATGCTCTGTTATCCAATGGGAATGGACGCTCAGCTCTTTGGGTCCGTAATACAATAAAGGGGACTTAATCAAATAGGAATATAATTATCTTTTAAATAACGTTAACTAAAGGGAACAATCTCTTTGACACAGCTGAAGCTCTGGCCTTCCTTAAAAACGAACTAATTTAATAAAAATCACAGTTGTATTACACACAATGCATTGTTTTTTGAGAACAAACATTGGTGAATAATGCACCATAATACATTCTGACGAAAAATAAAAATGATTATGAATACAAATAAAATAAAAGAAGCCTCCTGTGAGTTACTACAAGCTATAAAGTAGATTTTAAAAACGTTTTATAGAATAAAAGCTCACTGCTGGACGTTGTAGAAATGCGTGTGTGCACCACGACAAAGGAGCCTCATTCACTTTACATTGGGGTTGTTTGCGTGGTGCAGACACGTAAATGTAGCAAAGTTCGTGACTCCACCACGCAATGTGATGTTAAGGAGTCGTGGTGGAGTCACGCATTCTGGTGAGACCAGGTTTGTATCTGCATAGTTTCGCGTGCGTATAGCCCTATTATTTACACGAGGCCGATAGAAACTGACCCCACAAACGATAACGGGTCCCAAGGTGGATAGATTTGCAAACGAAACGCTCTGGGGGGTCAACCGAGTCCGTGTAATCACCTCTATACGAATATTTCCTGAAAAAATAGCGATCGCCCCACCTCTCCGCACCTCTCCTGCTCACTGCTGTAGCAACTATCAAAAATAGCTGTGTTAATTAAACGCACAAGGGGTTCTTGAATGAAATAATATTATAAAAGGCAAACCAGAATTGTTAACGCCCAATATACTCCTTAAACAAAATAAACAGAGTCAGATTTCATGCATTGATCCATTATATTGACAAAGGAGCGATCTCACCCGGTGTTTGTAGAGAATATCTCTCTTTCTGAGCCGTCCTCTCCACGGAGACGTGCTTCTTGGTCGGTCGATGCAATATCCACAGATTCGGTTTCTTTCAGTTAACTTCCCCGTTGCATTTATCCATATGCTGAGGAAATGACTATATCCCGCTGAATACCAGCAATCGCCACACACACTTCCTCCTGTCAGTAGCTACTGCTAGTGCTACTGCTACTGACCATGCTACAGATATTAGTGCAAAATCTACAGCTCCTCTACCACAACCATCAGCAACAAGTGGACATGGAGAATTACATGAACTACATGTTGCTAAATACACCGCGGGGCGTAAACAGAAGGGTAGCCATGGCAACATTGCTGCGGGGCTGCTCGGGCTGCTCTTCTTCGCTGCTTTTGGTGTATTTTGGCGGAAGTTACAGCGCCACTTACAGTCCCGGCATATGTACTACAGCGTTTCCAGCGGCCTCGTTTGAACAGACACGTTAAATGAAACGAATGCACGTGAACGGAAGACTTTTTTGAATACGCATACTGTGCATAAACGCAAACGTTCCCGTGTGAGTGGGGCCTGAGTATATTCTTAGTAATGACCTGAATTCAGTTTGCTCTTGTTGCTACAGTCAATATTTCCAGAAACCAAAGAGAATATTAAAGCACTCGTAACGTATTAGTGTAGTTGCCACCAGTGTGTACCCGGAAATGTTGAGTACCCCAAAGTTTTATGATAGAAATGTAGAGTAGGGTCCCCAACACATAGAAACTGCCTGATGCTAACCTGCATATGTTGGGCAATTTGTGCAATTAGCTTAAAGGTAGGGTAGGTAATTCACTTCAGAAACACTTTTTGTTATATTCCATGGAATGCTCTTAACATCCCGATAGCAATGAATACATTGAATGCTTTGACACTAAATATATACAAATATTTCATCTGTGGAAGCCGTGGCGCTGTAAAAAGCACGACCAATTATCTGTTGCGGGCCGGGCGAGATAATACCTGCCTGTCAGCCTTCCATCTCGTGCACAAACTTATCTTGTGCCCTCATTGGTCATGTGTGCGTTCGTGTGTGTTGGAGGAGGGGCTCTGTAAGGAAGTATAAAGGAAGGGGCAGATTTTTTTCAGTTGTGTACTTTCAAATTCTAGCTTACTCGAGTTGGTTTCTCCGTTCTTACCTACCCTACCTTTAAGTTATATTGATTAGCATTAATTACACTATGTAGACAATAGTTTAAAAATGGCTTGGCCGATTTGAAAATGTTTTGTGTGGTTTTTGAGGTTATTGAGGAAGATTGAATCAATTTCTACAATCAAAAATAACAATTTTGTTAGGATAAGCCATTTTTCAACTATTGTCTGCATAGGCTAATTAATGCTAATTAACACCATTTATGCTAATTGTGCAAATTGCCCAGGTTTAATCTGGCAGTCTCTATGTGCTGAGGACCTGTACTATACATTTATATCATAACAACTTTGGGCTACTCACAATAGGACTCTATGAGCTGGCAAACAGACTTTATGGTAACATATCACATACAATTGCCAACAAAATGTATCGCTTCTCCTTCTCCTAATTACCAGCATGTTGGAGTGCTGTAAAACTGTCCCAGTCTGCAGAATGACAGGGATGAGTCCTGCTAACCTTACTGGCTAACAAGACTCCAATAGCAAAAATGTCCCCTTTATGTTTTAATCTCTGTGCCTCTTACAATGACCTGAATATAAAATATCCATCAGTCTGCCGGCTGTCTCTCTTTTGTTTTCCTCTCTTGCCTGGATCCTTCCCACCATTACATCAGCATCTTATGTAAGACTGGATCAGGCATGTGCGGGGACACCAGGAGAGCATCGGTGGATCGTAAGCAGCAGGAACACTAAGTGAAACTGTCACCAGCTCTGTTTTACCCACAAGCCCCTGCACTCTCCCAGACGGGCCACCAATTAGGGTTAGACGAGCAAGCGGAAATATTGAAATAAATAAACTAAAAGATCATTTGTGGCCTGGGGCGTGCGTCGCTTGCATAGTGAAAGATTAATGCTGCCCCTCTGAAAACTAAAGGCTCTGAAGGGACAGAGGAAGTGGCTTTTTTCTCTTCTGAAGCTCTGGTAAAATAAAAAAGGCCCTGAGACGCCTCCAGGCCAGAGGAGCAGCAAGGAGAGTGGAAGAAACAGAGACAGAGAGAGAGGACGAACATATTGCTTTGACAGTGGCACATGCCTTAACTCGTATACAGCATGCTCTAAATCACACAACTGTGTGTGTACCTGTGAAGCCTTCCACTCACTGAAACCCCTAACTTCCAACCCTGAACCTAAGCCATGAGGATGTAGCCCACAGGATATTCTAAAACAAAAGACAGCATTTAAAAATGGTTTCGTTTTTGAATATAACAGCACAATTGATGGTCACTAATTTCTTGAAATTATTTATACTTTTCAGTTATTTTTAGTTACAGCGGGCTTCTATCAATTATAACCACACTTCCTGCTAATGTTTCACATAAAGAGCCTCCATGGAAAGGGGATAATGCACTTTGTGTCAGGAAGGTTTCTAATGCGATACTGGAAGAGTAACGTTTTATTCACGTTAGTTTACCACATTTTGTCATAAAAACGACCTGGTAGAAACACCTGCCTTCTATTCAAATGAGCAGCAGCACAGATATGACTCTGTTGTACTGATTGAATTAGAAATGTCCCATGAATATACTCGTAAATATAAAGCACATGAACAACAATGACATTGTTCTGGTATCTTCATTTGGTTATCATAATACAATGACTGGCACTGCATTTGGGGTCAAGAATCAGATCACTATCTCTTAGCTGTGTTTCATGTTTGTACAACACAGTTTTGACAAAGTGCTCCTATGTCAGTACACTCTTCTGGAGTTATCTTTGGTATGTGCGTTTCTGGAGTCTGTGTGTTTCTTATAGTGAAGTCTTGCACCTACACACCTCACCACCAGATTTCCAAGATGTAACACAGCGTGGCCTGGTAGCTCACACTACAGAAAAAGAGCTTGGAGCTCCAAAAAGCTTCCCATTATAAATACTATGATTAGTGTGATCCTGAACACAGTCATTCAGCTGCTGGGTGTGTGAGTATTGCTAACAGATTTCTCTCGTGGTAAAAAAATGAAAATGGAATAATTTTTATTCCAGATACTGAAAGTTTCTAGATTTCCAAATGTCTCATGTCCTGCTGTATAAACTGGGGCTGACCACACTGTGCACATTGGAAAAACTCAGACACACACTCAGAAACACACTCAGACACACATTCACACACACACTCCGACACACTCCGACACACACCTGAGTAGGCCCAGTAGGTCTCCTCGGTGGCTCTCCGGCGTCGTACCGCTCCGGCCGCGGCCCTGTGAAGGCCTTGGATCGGGGCTTGGGACTCGGCTTGGCTTCCTGTCAGCGCTGTGGGGGGGGGGGGGGGGGGGGGGGGGGGGGGAGAAGTGCAGACAGAAGGGTTAGCATCTACAGGGTTAGCATTCTGACGCCCTGCCTGGACTCCTACTGCTGAGGATGACAGCCGACTGTGTCCTCAGCTGCCTTACCACGCAATGTGCCTCACAACAACATTCACAGTGGAAACAAAGGTCAACAACAGAGGAAGGCCGAGCAGCAATACAACTGTCTGATATAAGACCGAGCATTCTGCATTTAAGGACAACATCAGGCCTCAGCACCAGTTCCTGCAAAACAGCATCACTAGTGAGAGTCCTGGAGTATTAACTGAGGTCATCAGTCAAAAGATGATGCATTATCTGAAGCTTTCATGATGTCTTTGAATTATGTTTGCGAGCATTCACTTCATTCACATAAAGGTATTTTGATTCTGATAAAGGGGTTCTTTTGCTATAACAGATCTATTATTTTGGATTCCTCTACTTTTTGATACATTTTTTGCATGTTTTTATTTATTCATTTTAAGAATGGCTTTTTTCCATTTTCGCAAATCAACCCTTGATGTGAAATGTAAGAGGATATATTTCAATTTTTTTAACTTACAGGAAGACTCAAAACAATCTGCCCAGTCTGAAGCGAGGGACTCTTGGTCATTTAGGAAAACCTGCCTGAGCCCCCTACTGTCATCACAGTTTAAAACAGCATTGCTTTGAGCACAACATATGAGTGTGTGTGTGTGTGTGTGTGTGTGTGTGTGTGTGTGTGTGTGTGTGTGTGTGTGTGTGTGTGTGTGTGTGTGTGTGTGTGTGTGTGTGTGTGTGTGTGTGTGTGTGTGTGTGTGTGATATCTGATATCAGCCCGTGTAACCGATGTATAAATTCACTTGTTTATATTTCACTAAAATCATTTTTGTCCATACTTTATTTGTAAAACTTGTCACTGTCACTTTATTTTTTAGATGCTTTTATTTTGAAGAGTACGTTTTATTTTGGTACTCTTGGCACAGGCACATTTCTGCAGACTCGCGTTACTTTCTTCAGTTAGCTTCAGGCCTCACTGAGAAGTAAGTGGAACGAGTGGTGTCATAAATGTTGTATTTAATATGTTAATAGATTGTTTAATGTTACACTTCACATAAGCCAAACTTGTTTGCAGTTAATGTCTATATTTTGCCGTGTGTAACTGTAGTTTATATAATGTGCAGCTCTTCAAACAGTGTTTGTGAGCTTTCTAAAGTTTAGCTATGCTAACCTAGCATGTGGGTGTCTTCTTCTACTGAAGGTATTTATGGAATGCCATTTAAGCCAAAATTAAATAAATACATAAATAATTAAATAAATACATATATATATAAATATGCCTATGAAATAAATTCTGAAATAAATAAATGAGGCAATAAATATGTATACATGTACATTTAAATACACATTTATTTATTTCATGGGACTTTTATTTCATAATGACACATTTATTTATTTCAAGAGACTTTTATTTCATAATGAGACATTTATTTATTTCAAGAGACTTTTATTTCATAATGACACATTTATTTATTTCAAGAGACTTGTATTTCATAATGACACATTTATTTATTTCAGGGGACTTGTATTTCACAATGACACATTTCCATTTCTTATATGCAAATGAACGGGGCGTGGTTAGCTCACAGATCCAGACCAAAGCAACAGCACCGCAACACTGACTCAATAGTTCTTGTTTCACACTCAGCCTGATTTAGCTCTGGTTCTTCCTGTTTCAGCCGCAGCGGAGCCGGCTCTAAACACCGAACACCGGTTCTTAGCTGACCCCACTTGGCTGCCCGGCAAGAACCAAGAACCACGCTCACGTCGGAAGGGGGCGAGATTAACCTGAGTCATAATAACAGTTTATGGCGAGTACGGAAAATGAAAGTTGTAACAAGCAGTAGCGCTGAGCAAAGTGACTAGAACGCAACCACACACTTATAAACAAACACGCTTTATAAAGTCAGGCAACACTAACCAGGCTTCATGTGATTCTGTTTATTTGTATCTTACTTTGACCATCCGTTCGCTGTCATTGATCATTGTGGAAAGCAGGCAGAAGTTTTGTTTTGTATTATTATAGCAGCTATCGGATGGAATCAATACATGGGCTGCACAGGTTGTCATGTCCGAGTCCGACTATCACGTAGAATCATAATGAAAAGGTAAAATGTGCCTGTAGAAAACGGCTTATGCCACAATAGGATAGCAACAAGTAGTCAAGATAGTCAGTTTAGCTTCGGTTGCTGTTGCATAACTGCGGTCAACTCAGCCGTCTCTCGCGTTCGCTTGGTAAATCAGCAGCTATTCATTTTTGAGTGCGCAATTAATAGCGCCTTTACGGTAATCGCTGTACAAGAGTAAAATAATGCATGTTTTTTTCTGCTTTATTTGCAATACAAGTCATTTGTACCATAAGTTCTTAATAAAACTGACACTGTTTGACTCAGTCCTAGTTTGACTGCTACAATAAAATGAAGTAGGCTACTTTTACTGTGTACTTTTTGGGTAATACTCTCTCAAAGTCCCTGAGAACAAAATCATGCCACTTCTGCTATATTTGATGAGATAAAATGATTTGTATCCATAAGTTCTTAATAAAATTGGTACTGTTGGACTCAGTACTTGTTAGACTACTACCACAAATACAATGAAGTAGCCTACTTTTATTGTGTACTTGTTGAGTAATACTCTGTCAAACTCCCTTCCAGAGTACAATCATGCATGTATTCTGCTATATTTGATGAGGGATAAAATGATTTTTTGCAACAAGTTCTTAGTTAAATTGATACTGTTGGACTCAGTACTACTTGGACTACTCCCACAAGTACAATAAAGTGTTTGAGTAATCCCCTGTCAAACTCCCCTCCTGAGTAGAATAATGCATGTTTTCTGCTATATTTAATAAGCGTTAAAAGCGTTCACAATACTGGGAGGCTGTGGCTCAGTGGTTAGTGTGCTGGACTTCGAATCAGGGGAGGACACTTCACCCCAAATTGCTCCTGTGGGGATTGTCCACAGTACTGAATGTATGTAAGTCGCTTTGGATAAAAGTGTCTAACAAATGACATGTAATGTAATATAATGTACAGATAATGTTAGACAGAGTATTTTAAGAGGATAAGGTAGACAGATGACATCAACACTAGATCCACTAGATCAGTACTCCAGCAGCAGCATTGTTACCCCTTGGAAAGTCTTTAGAGACTATCCTGGATAGCTGTTCACAACCTTCCTTCAGCACAGTGACACACCCCTGTCACTCTTGTTGGCCTCTTATGATGCTGCTAAAGTCCTTCTACTGCACCTTTTTGACTCCAATACAGGCATTTGTATATGTTTGGAGAAATTACACAATAAATGGCCCAGATGTGTACACACCGAAATCTTGTAGTGCAGGAAGAAATACACACGGCTAAGCCTGCAGGTGATATAGGCTTTGTTTTGCAATATTTATTCAAAGGTCACTTCTTATTTAAATAAATACCTGAAATATAGATATTATCTCTTATCAAAGATAGCAGAATACATGAAAGAATGTACTCAGGACAGGAGTTTGACCTAGTATTACTCAAAAAGTACACAGTAAAAGTACTTGATTGTACTTGTGGTAGTAGTCCAAGTAGTACTGAGTCCAACAGTATCAATTTAACTAAGAACTTTTGGCAAAATACCATTTTATCTCTCATCAAAGATAGCTAAAAACATGCATTATTGTACTCTGGAAGGGAGTTTGACAGAGTATTACTCAAAAAGTACACAATAAAAGTAGGCTACTTCATTGTATTTGTGGTAGTAGTCTAACAAGTACTGAGTCCAACAGTACCAATTTTATTAAGAACTTATGGCTACAAATCATTTTATCTCATCAAATATAGCAGAAGTGGCATGATTTTGTTCTCAGGGACTTTGAGAGAGTATTACCCAAAAAGTACACAGTAAAAGTAGCCTACTTCATTTTATTGTAGCAGTCAAACTAGGACTGAGTCAAACAGTGTCAGTTTTATTAAGAACTTATGGTACAAATGACTTGTATTGCAAATAAAGCAGAAAAAAACATGCATTATTTTACTCTTGTACAGCGATTACCGTAAAGGCGCTATTAATTGCGCACTCAAAAATGAATAGCTGCTGATTTACCAAGCGAACGCGAGAGACGGCTGAGTTGACCGCAGTTATGCAACAGCAACCGAAGCTAAACTGACTATCTTGACTACTTGTTGCTATCCTATTGTGGCATAAGCCGTTTTCTACAGGCACATTTTACCTTTTCATTATGATTCTACGTGATAGTCGGACTCGGACATGACAACCTGTGCAGCCCATGTATTGATTCCACCTGATAGCTGATATACAAAACAAAACTTCTGCCTGCTTTCCACAATGATCAATGACAGTGAACGGATGGTCAAAGTAAGATACAAATAAACAGAATCACACGAAGCCTGGTTAGTGTTGCCTGACTTTGTAAAGTGTGTTTTTTTGGTTGCGTTCTCGTCACTTTGCTCAGCGCTACTGCTTGTTACAACTTTCATTTTCCGTACTCGCCATAAACTGTTATTATGGCTCAGGTTAATCTCGCCCCCTTCCGACGTGAGCGTGGTTCTTGGTTCTTGCCGGGCAGCCAAGTGGGGTCAGCTAAGAACCGGTGTTCGGTGTTTAGAGCCGGCTCCGCTGTGGCTGAAACAGGAAGAACCAGAGCTAAATCAGGCTGAGTGTGAAACAAGAGCTATTGAGTCAGTGTTGCGGTGCTGTTGCTTTGGTCTGGATCTGTGAGCTAACCACGCCCCGTTCATTTGCATATAAGAAATGGAAATGTGTCATTATGAAATACAAGTCCCCTGAAATAAATAAATGTGTCATTATGAAATACAAGTCTCTTGAAATAAATAAATGTGTCATTATGAAATACAAGTCTCTTGAAATAAATAAATGTGTCATTATGAAATACAAGTCTCTTGAAATAAATAAATGTGTCATTATGAAATAAAAGTCTCTTGAAATAAATAAATGTCTCATTATGAAATAAAAGTCTCTTGAAATAAATAAATGTGTCATTATGAAATAAAAGTCCCATGAAATAAATAAATGTGTATTTAAATGTACATGTATACATATTTATTGCCTCGTTTATTTATTTCAGAATTTATTTCATAGGCATATTTATATATATATGTATTTATTTATTTATTTAATTTTGGCTTAAATGGCATTCCATAGGTATTGAGGTTGAAAGCTGGTGAAGCCATTTCCTGCTGTCATTATATTTTGTTTGCACAGGTATGTGGGTATTCTTTTTGTGTTTTGTAACTGTAAATTGTATTGTTTGTTTTGCAAGTGTAAATTAATGGTTATATTTTTATATATTAATTTACAAAGAAAAACCGAATTTGCCACCATGGATAAATGTATATCTGTTAAAGGAACATGTTAATTTAAATATTCTGAACTTTGTGCATGCTTTCTGAGTTAGCTTCAGGCCTCACTGAGGAGAAGTATTGAGGTAGAAAGCTGTTGAAGCCATTTCCTGCTGTCATTACAGTGTTTCCCCTACCATTGTCTTGGCGAGGGGCTGCGCCCTGCCAACGGAGCCCCGCACCCCGCCTGAAATTCAAGGTGTTTTTTATTTATTTTTTTATTTAAAAAAAAAATGTATTTATTTATTTATTTTTATTTAAAAAAAATATATATATAGCACCAAATTGCAACTGAAGTAATCTATCTACGGTCACTTTTCACATTGAACATGTCCCCTTTTATTAAATAAACTAAACGCCTATGTTATTTATCCAATGTATGTGCATGTTTCAGTGTCCACTGCTTTGCGTATTCACATTCTCCCTCCGCTCTGTTTCTGAAGGGCGGGGCTCCGCTCCCACACACACACACACACACACACACACACACACACACACACACACACACACACACACACACGAATGCACACACACGAATGCGTGGAGAACAACAAAGTGTAAAAAAGTCAAACAAATCTGCATTATTGCCCCGAGCTCTGCTGTCTGCCTGTTTGTGTCCCCCCCCCAAGTTTCAAATTCGTTTATTATTGTTTTTTAACCTCAAGCCGTTATCGATAAAAAAAAAAATCAGCAGCACCCTGCCAAGGCAGTAAACCTAGGGGAAACACTGCATTATATTCTGTTTGCACAGATAATAAACCTGGTTGGCAAGAAGGAAGTCGTTTTCATTCGATCACACAACACAATGCAGAGATACATGTGGCGTCAAACCAGACCGGTTACACCCGGACAGAACAGGCTCCACACGTTCACCAGGGAAAGCTGGAGATGCCAATCATGTTCTGATGGAAGCTCAGAGTCTGCGCATGTTGCAGAGTAATCCTGAGGAGACCATCAGAAAGTGAGTCTTTGCTCCAATGACAGACACCTCTGACCCCCCCCCCCCCCCCCTCGCTCTCTCCTCCCCCTCTTCTTGTTTTAATTATTTGGGATGTAAGCGTGGCTCATGTCTGTGAATGCCAATGAGAGGCTGCTCCATGGCTTTTCTATGAATTACATTATCGATTGCCGATATTGCTCAGAACAGAAAATGTAATTATGCACAGACCCCGCCCTAACCTCCTTCATCCTCGCCAAACACATCTTCTTTTTCCCTTCCCTCTTTCTCCTCCCTGTCTTTCACTCAGTAGCTTTTCATCAATTTGCTTTCTGCTCCTGCCTTCACAAACCTGAGTGCCCCCCCCCCCCCACCTGACCTCTCTAAAGCCTCTGAGTGCATTGTCCTTCATTCATGTCCTGACGGCCACAGCTACTATATGTCCACACTCATTGGGAGTCTCGTAAAGTCCTCCAAATTAGATTAGAAAAATCTTTAATATTGTCTTTCTTAAAGTGAAATAATATATCACATTCAAGTCTGGAGACACCCAGTGAGAATCCATTCAACATGAAGCAGACCAGTTTGACATTGACATGCTAAACTCACTGGGTGGAGGGCTCTGAATGGGCTTCTACCACAAGAATAACACATGTTGAAGTCACTGACCGAGAAAGGAGACAGCAGGCGGATTGAGAACTGAGGTGAAGGACATTGAAGGAGATGAGTAAGGAGAGGAATGACAGATGAGAATGGGAACGGGGGGGGGGGGATAAAACAAAGAGATGGGCTTAAGCAAAGCCGGAGAGGGGGTGAAGGAGAAGAAGAGAAAGAGGAATATATAGAGAAGAGAGAGCATAAGAGAATAATTGAGCAAAACGATAAAATGACACTGCTCTCATAGCAACAGTTACCAGGTCACTGATGGACAGCCCGCTGGTATGGCAACCAGTCAGGGCAGAGGAGGAGAGGAGAACAGGCCTACTGTGAGTGGGGGGGTAGGAGAATAGGAAAAGAAAGGGCGAGCCATCCTGTGATTGTGTTAGGGGAAACATTTCAGTAAAGAAAAAGACAATGCTCTGCACTGCATGTATTATATATATTATATTACAACACAGGCATTTAGAAGATGCGCTTATATAATTGATGAGCTCTGGTGCAAAAGAGAATCAGCACACAGGACGGAGCTTGAACCTGGTTCAGTCTTTTGCTGTGTCTCACTGACTTCTGAGCACTAACAGAGCTACTGCTCTGACAGGAAGATTTGAACGTTATTGAAGCTTTGTCATGAAAAAGACAGGCTTTTATAATTTTACAGGTAGTTAGATAGAAAGAATCACTTTACACAAAGACATGTATTGTCAAGACTACACAGAAGACATTGACAGAACAAGCTGTCCTATAAGGAACAATAAAGCATCTTAAATGTCACTTTGTCTAACCAAGGCAGACCATTCAATAGAAAGATCTTCAGAGGACACACATCATATTTGCATCTAAATACTAACGACATCCTGTCTGTTAGGAAAAAAAACACCTGCTGCAAAAACGTAGGTTTGAATAAGACAGAATGATTTCAGAGTATAAAAACAAACTGATAATTAAATAGATAAACAAATAACCACATGGTGGAAAGATCAATAAAAATCAAATGTTTTGGTTTTCCACATGAACTGGTATGCAGTATAGGCCCACATAACAACTTCCTTTTCTCCATCCATCCCTCTCTGCCCCTCTTCACTCTCCGCCGCCCCCCCCCCCCTTTCTGTCAGAGCTCATCTGCACCAGCACACAGCAGAGAGAAAGAGGCAAATATTCAACATTCAAGCCATATATATATGGAAATATATGTACCACCCTCATGCTAAAATGCCATACAGAAGCAGATCAAGATTTCCAGCAGTGTGTGTTTTAAACACCGACACACTCATGTACACGCAGAGCTGTGAGTATCATGGTTTCAATAACATAGCCTACTGCTTTGAACAATGTTGAGCGGCACTCACAGAATTATACTTAGTGATACATTACTTCTCTGTTCACTGTTGATTTCTTGAAACCTGTCTCAATGGTTAAGCTTGATTAGTGAAACTCTGAGGAGATGGTTAGAGTTGGGCATACGGTGACCAGGAGCTTTGCACAGCATTTTTATCATTGTCCCACACATTTAGCCTATGTCCCGAATTTGATTGACAGTGGCCCGCCTAAAACTTGGCTTTATCCAATTCTGTTTAGAAAACAAGAGAGGGCTGTCAGCAATAGCTGTGTCAGGTGTCAGTCAATCAGCAAATACATGTATTTACCTACATACTATTGTGGGCTGTATCAGCAGAGATCAGGAAGCTGAGTACAGGAGTGTGGTGGACAGTTTTGTGGAGTGGTGCAGTCAGAACCACGTGCAGCTCAACGTCACTAAAACGAAGGAGCTAGTGGTGGACTTCAGGAAGCGGAGTACCGCTTCCTGAAGCCCCAAGCCCAATTACCATCGTAGGCATGGTTGGAGTCGGGAGGCCTGATAATTTATTCCGGCAAATGACTCAGACCTACTAATTGACCTAACAGAAGTTATTGAGTCTATGTAAGTTTACTGCTTGGCTCAGATCCACCAACGTCAGCAAGATCTCACCTCTATTAACCTGTTAAGCCCCAAACCTGTTTTCCAGGTCTCAGGCTCGAAAATGACATTCCCAGAACAAATGACTATAACTTCACTTCTAAAAGGTGTAAATTAATAATCTTTTTTCTCAAAGCGATGATAAACCTGTGAGTTGGATGTAGAAAAGTCAGAATCAATATAGATCTTTTTTATTTTAAAGTAAATTCAGATTGAACATAGTAAAAAAATGTAAATGATAGTGTCCGTCCAAAAATAAACCAGTACTTATAGTGAAAACCACCCTTGAATGATGGGATAGTAGACTAAAAGCTTTAGGAATCTAAACTATAACATATAATAAATACCCTGTATCAAGATTGATGCAAAACAAGAGACATTTGACATTTTTAGAGAGATTTAGCAAAAGAAAAACCACCTCTGGGGTCATTTGGGTGGAAATGGGTGTATTTGCCGTTTCTCTGGAACCCATTGGTCGATTTTGATGATTGACATCTCTTTTGAACCGTTAGAGCCAATGGAATCGAAGGGGAATCTCCACATACACACACACGTGACCATTGAGAAGTCAGAGCTATGCACACGCAGTTTGCCCAAAGCGAAACCTATCTTACGCTCTGAAATCTGAAAACTGAAAACTAGGTTTATTGCTGATGGATTATCAGAAATCCCCCTCTCTCTCGAGTTTGCTCCCTCTCTGCTAGTGTTTTTATGCTCTAAACAGGACAGAAAAACCTAAAGACACCTCCTCCATACCCATATTTGTGGAAACTGGGCATGGCCTCTAGGGTGCAGGACTTGCAAAATATTATTCTCGGCTATGGCACAAACACCTTTTTGGGGCCTCGACTTTCTCCAAAAAGTCAGGAGCCCCCCTCCCTGTGCTGTGAGGGAAGAGGGAAGAAACTGTCTCCTCTCCCTTATCAGTGACACCCACAAACCATAATAGGCCTTACACTCAACTTAACAAACCACTTGTGTTTTGTTTATACTGTAAATATAGAAAATCATAAAATATGAAGCATTTTCAGTGTGCGAAAAAGCACACGTCCCACCGTCCGGGACGTGTTATTTACAATGTCGGACAAGTAGATCTTTCAATTGACTTGTCCGGCGGACAAGTGACGTTTTTAGCCCTCATTTATTGACAAATTATTGATAAACTCACTTTACAAAAGGCAGAACTCATTCGCAAATGGTCCGTGTCCGCCATTGTTCGTTTAGAAATGTTAGTTTCGGTTCTGCTTGTCGATTCCTAAGGAAATGCATCTCGCCGCTTTCTGTACTGTTAGACGGGGGCGGGGCGGTGCGGGACGTGTAGCACAGTTGGGAAGCAAAAGTCGGTTCCGAGTAGGAACAAATAACAATTGTCCGGTACCGTGATTAATAAGAGTTGTGAGGACAGGAGGCGAGGCCGAGCCCCGCGGACCGCAGCTCTCTCTCTCTGCTCCGGATCATCTGATCGCTGCACGGTGCAGTTCAGCGTCTCTCTCTCTCCCTCTCTCTTTCTACACACAGCGGACCCGCTGCCCATTTAACAGCCTAATCTTTGTCAAACTTTCTTATGTTCTTTCTCTAACACGTAATGAAGGTTATTAAGCGTTTTAGCTCCTATGTTGTTAATATTGACGCCATTTCCTTTATGAAGTAAAGCAGCCTCCCTGTCTGTGTCCTCGCACTGTCCTCACATCCCCCGACCCCCAGACTCGGAGGAGCACAGGGATGTCAGTATTGTTTATGAAGCAGGGTATAGAAAATACATTATTGAAATTAAAATAGTATTTATTTACTTTTACAAACAGTGAGCAGCTGCAGCATGTGTATTGCAGGACATGTGTAAGCATGCAAGCGTCTTTGAGTTGTAGAAAAGCGCTAGGCCTATAGGCTATAAATATAATGTATTATTATTATTATTATTATTAGGCCTATGTGTTGGACATGTGTGGTTGGACTCTGTCTCACAGGCAGGTTGCAGTGTAACATCAGAGGAGACTGGGCCAATTGTACATTCTCAAACTGCACCACATCGAACTAACTAAACAATGCAGAGATTATTTTTATATAATTTTATTCAATAACCGTAAGAAATTAAACAGTATGAAGTGATTTGTAAATAGGAATACAGATTTGACTTAATGTTTTCATAAATATGTTTTTCTCCCAGTTTGTCATGGGACTTATTTTTACCCTCTCAAAGAACCGGAATCGAGAACCGAAAATAACCGGAATCGAAAAGCAGAACCGGAATCGTTAAAATCCAAACTATACCCAACCCTAGGTATGTGTGATGCAGTAAAATCTTACCGCTCACTTACGTTAGCGGTGTCGTAAAAAACGTGGGAAAATGTAAAATACGTTGGCGAAGAAGAAGATTCCAGTGGCCCCAATTTTTCCATTCTGGACAAGTGAAAAATGTATTCGGACAAGTAAATTGCCAAACTCACTTGTCCATGGACAAGTACTCTCCAAAAAAATGTTCTCACACTGATTTTCATTGTGGGTTATACAAGGATATAATTGATTATATTTGATTATAACTAACTTTAGTTTTAATTATTCAACCTAATATGGAGATCTCAACAGCATGGAGGTTTACATTGTGGACAGATTTCTGGGTGTCCGCATAGACAATAAACTGGACTGGAATAAAAACACTGACGCCCTTTATAAGAAAGGCCAGAGTCGCCTGTATTTCCTCAGGAGACTCAGGTCCTTTAACGTCTGCAGCACTATGTTGCAGATGTTTTATGACTCGGTGGTCTCCAGTGTCATCTTTTTTGCTGTAGTGTGCGGGGGCAGCAGGGGGAAGACAGCTGATGCCAATAGACAATCATCAGGAGAGCAGGCTCTGTCCTGGGAGAGGAGCAGTAGTCTTTCATTAACATGTATTCAATTATTTCCAATAGTCTGTTCTCTTAATCTTATAGCTTTTCTCTGTGTTGTTAATGTTGGAGCTTTTATCCAATCATATTTCAGTCAGAATGTGTTGCTGGGTCAAATACATCTGCCTGAGGCCTTCAGAATCAACCTTGTAATTTAAAACAAATGGCAATGAAACTGTTGCATTGACCAATCAGATTTGGAGTTTGTGACACCGGCCATCTATCAGGCGTACGATGAGGTTGGCGTTTTCACGTCCTTTGATTGGATTGTCAGCGCTAGCAAACAGGATGCTACATGCTAGCACACAGTGTAGCGACCTTAGCTACCTGCCAACCCAGTCTCACGGCATTTCGTGTAATAGTCACGAAATAAATTGAATCTATTGATTCGTGTTCACCAACACAATTTGTTTTCGTGTCACACAGAACGATAAAGCAAAGTATTTCTATTGGTAGTGTGTTTCGTGCCTGCACCACGTCTTTTTGTCTGGTCGGGTCTTGGAAGACCGGAAGCTGTGTGGTTCATAAAAACATTTTCTTACTCTATATTAAGCCACGATTATTGTTATCCTACTACAAGTCCCCGTGAAGAAGAGGAGTCACTGGTGAGACTCAGCTGTCGCCGGGCGGTTTATAGCACTATGGACTGATCCTGTTGTAACCACATTAAAGCAAATGCCCTTATAAAAGCTGAGAGTAAAAGGAGGGTTTCTTTAACCATCAAACCCTCTGCTCATTGAAAAGGAAATCAATGATCTTTGAAAAAAAAGAAAAAGCTCTCTCTGCAACTCCACTGAATGTCTGAGGGACAAAGGGTATTTTTACTCCACTACACTTTACAGCTAAAGTGCAGATCACAACCTGACACACACCACCTGGCCTGATTACAACGGATGATGCACTGTTATGAATGAAAACAATATTAAGACACAAACTGACCACCTACAACATAAAACCCCTGCTTACAAATACATGCAGAGGAAATAATGATCAAACTAAGAAATACAACTCTGAAACGGGCAGTTCTGCTGCATATTGAGTCATGTTACTTTAGATGCTTTGGTATGTTCCACAATTTCATTTAGTAATCAAAAATATAGAATTAGCTGTTCAGATTTAATTTTAAGCAGCTGTATGAATTAAGTTTAATTTATAAATGTATTATATTGTGTAAACACATTTGAAATGTTCTACGTGTAACTTGCATCATTTCTTTTACATATACAATTGGTGGATATTGGAAAAGTTAAGGATCTCCACAATAATATTTCAAAATAAAAGTCCTGTCTGTTTGAACATTTCACAAAGTAAGTAAAGATGCTACAGCTGTGGGTCATATTTTACAAGAATAAAGTTAAATGTGAAATCTTCAGCGTGCAGGTGAACACACTGACTCTTATGGCGCATTTCCACTGTTAGGCCTTGTTAGGCCAGGCTCACTTTATGCTGCGTTTCCATTACAGTTTAGGAACTGGGGTAGTAACTATAGTAACGCAGTGTAGGCGGGGCGATCGGCTGTTCGGGCAGGCGGAGCGACGCTGCGTAAAACTGCTGTGACGTCATCTTCAATGCGAACCACAAAACCATAACATCAGCCGTTAGCTGTTAGCACTCAGAGCTCACAGCTCCTCATATCTGTTCAGAAACTAGACAAAAGTTAAACAAGTACAAACCACAGACTGTCTGTGTCATGGTGAATACAGTCGCTGCTTTATTTATGTCTGTATAGGCCGTTGTTGTGAGTGTGGACGGTCGGAGCATATACAGCGTTAGCTTAGCCTGATCGATCCGATCTTCATTCAGAAAACACGCATTTTAAAAGGTTTTTCGCCTGCCGTCTTGTCTGCAGACCGGTATCAGTATGTTCAGGGTGCGTACGGGTGCTGGAAATCCTTGAAAATGCTTGAAATTGTACGAGGTGTTTTCAAGGTTTGAAAAGTGCTTGAATTTTGGGAATGGTGCTTGAATTTGGGATAAAGTGCTTGAAATTGTAAATGCTTTACTTCGCTTTTTAGATTAAAAGAAAATAAAGAAGTCTTAATTGCTTCGCTTTTACATAAAACAGCTCCGCTCCGGCCTTCCCGCGCAATGCACGTGACCGGCAAGTGTTTTTGTTACGTGTGTGACCTGGGCATTCTGATGAGAGTGATAGATGACAGTATGCCAGGAGGTTGCCGTTTCAACGAGCGTTGGCTAGCAGAAGACAAATACAAGCCATGGCTAAGACGAGGGTCAAGCGAAGCCCAAGAGTAGCCTCCTGCAAAGTGTGCAACAATAACGATGCGAGAGTCTGCGCTGACGAGCCACGCACCACACGAAAGGTACGCCGTAGTAGAGCATTTTAGATTAGGCTAGCGTTGCATGTAAAATACATGACACTTTTCTCTGTGCGCGGCAAAACAAGTTCGCCAAAATGGCTTCACTAGTCTGGCAGTATTTTAAGTGTCCGAAAATGACAATAAAATAGCGGTATGCAACGTGTGTGTGAAGCAGAAATCCTGCAGCTCCACCCGCTGTGACGGACCGGTGAGCGGAGCAGAACACACATTAAGAGTTAGACCTAACACACTTAGCTATTTTATCTACCTCTGGAACAAGCTAAACTAGTTATAAATATATTTATTCTTCACTGTCGGGTCGCTCATTACTGGATCAGTGAGCTGCAGGAAATACTGACGGGCTGTCAGGAGAGAGAGAGAGAGGGGGAGAGAGGAAAAGAGAGCGGTATCGGCCGATACTGATTCCGGCGATCGGCTCCAAAATTGGCGATCGGAGCATTCCTAATAATTGTATATGATATGTTTTATAATGATTGATCATGAAAGTGTTATCAAAGCTGGTAAAGGTGCAGCTAGTTTGAATGACGTTGTATACTACAGAGTAGCTTGTGAATTTACTCCAGGTGGAACTAAAGTCTGATTCAACACTTGATTATATTTCACATCATTCATCCACATCTGTAAAGTAACTAAAGGTATTAAATACATGTAGTGGAGTCAAAGTACACCATTTACCTCTGACTTGTGTTTACTGCCAACCTAAAAGTACCTCAAAAATAGTAATCAATAATATATTGAAAAGTTATTTGGCTGATTGTTTTATATTGGCTCAGCCAGGTTATATGGGATGCCCAGTCTACGTACAGATGGGTCACACATTTTGAAATATTAAACTTAGTTTTCTTTTCTAACATTTTGAATTTTTCATCCTCATGTAGAATGCTATTATGAAACACACATTTGGTTGTTTATAGCATAAAGAACATCTGATTTAATGTGAGGTAGGGAAATAATCATTTGAGTATAAGTATGTGTATATAAATATGTAATTTACAACAGCTGTAAGATGCTTGAAAAGCTTGAAAAGTGCTTGAATTTGACTTTGGAAAAGGTGTAAGAACCCTGTATGTTGTTACTTCGGCATCATTTTGAAACGTGTATTACAATTAAATCACGGTAAAATATGTTCATTTTGTTGTAGTTGTAGCCCCCTAGCCAGCGATTCTCTCTGACCAATCAGCAGTCGAGATTGTTTACGTCATTAGTTTAGCATATTCAGCCCGGTTGTTGGCCCGGTAAGAACCTCGATTTTGGAGGGCCAGAAAAAAGGTGAAAAGGTAGCCCTGTGCCGGAATTAGCCTTAGTGGAAAAGCAAAAAAAAACGGGCTTAGGGTTCTTGTTACTGACACAGTACACACACACACACATATTGAAAGTGCATAGCAGATGCATTGGGGATGTGTACCAAGGTAACTCATTTTCTCTCCAACACTCTCCTCTGCATGTAGTGCCAGGAGTCAATAAAGCTTACAGAACGGGGACTCTGGCTGGCCTGGCCTTTTGTGTCCAAACACACTGCCGCTCGCAGAGAAAAAGAAAAATAGACAACACTGGTTCCTGTCATCCATCACAGGGGGCCATTTAGGGGAATTGCAGAGTGTTTGCTCAAGCCTTAATTAAAATGCACAGCCCATCACTGTGTGCTGTGCTTAACCTTGGCTCGCCCACTTCTCACTTGCTTTCTTTTCTCTTGAAATTAGAGAGCGAACATCAGGGTGTTCAAATGCATGGGAGAACACACACACACACACACACACACACACACACACACACACACACACACACACACACATACACATAAATACAGTGTATATATGCCAGGGCTGGCCGAGTCAGTCCTTACTCTGGTGATTCACTTCATTAGCATTCTTTACATCTCCCTCCAATACTCTTAGTGCTGAAGGACATCCACCAAACACACACACACACACACACACACACACACACACACACACATACACACACAAACACACACACAAACTGATGCTTGCTTTAACTCCACCTCCGGTGTGGGGCTGCTCTCTGGGCGAGGTGTGCTGCTTTATCGTACCAGCTGTCCTGCAATAGCTGGCTGGCAGTGTTCGGGTGTGTGTGTGTGGGGGGGAATGGTCGTCCTGCAGTCTGCTGGTGGTAACTAGATACCCTGGCACTGGAAACTAAGGGGGGAGAGGGGATTGTGTTTCCCTGTGTGGATGGTTTGGTGAGGAGCTGAAAGAATTGCCTGAAATGAAAGTAAAGATGTTAATCTGCTCCAGTGTTTGATTACTATTCATTCAATGGGTATAGTCAGTGGGTCAGTGGGAAACTCACGTTATGATCACATCATTATTTTAGTGAAATTCAGTGGATGATCATATCACATTATTATTATTTTGATATGCAAAGCACAGTATGGGGGAAACTAATAAAACAAAGAACACCAACCTTTGCAAACAAATGAACTATTAAGTCATGCTGGCTCTGAAATGACCAATTTCAGTTGTGGCTTATAATAAAACCTAATATAGTAAAATTGAGTTCAGTGAAGTGAGTTAGTCCAAAATGACTAGGCTTGAGATGAGATGCTGAAGCTGTCATTGTTCACTTTGCTGCGTTAGGCATCTCACTGGAGACTGATTGTAATAATTGAACAATTTAAATAATGATGGTACTAGAACAAAAGTCAGAGGACCACTGAACACATTATTTTCTTCTGTGGATCATGGATATCTAATTCAAATGTAATCAAAGGACATGGTATTGAGAGTTTTTGATTAAAATAAGTTTCTCGATTTACGGTCAGCTGGACAGTGGGACAGTAACATGAGCATCATTGGGCCCTGCAAGCAAAGCAAACAGTGGCACAGAGAAGGATTCAGGTTAAGAGGAGAGAGACAGAGAAAAGGGGGAAGTCGTGAAAGTAAAGGATTAGGACGGTAAACCAGGGGAAATGGAGTTAAAAAGTGAATACAGAAAGAAGAGTTAAGAGAGACTGTGTAGGCGAGGAAGGGGAAAGTGCAGTCGGTAGTGAGCGGATCAAGGAGGAGGGGGAGGAGGAGGGGGGTGCAGCGGAAAGGGATGGCAGGCTTTTGTGGCTGGCTGGACGTCGATCAGAGCAAAGCAGAGAGAAATCACTCGCTCATGGAGTCTGCCCAGCATGACTTCATGTTTTCTGGAGCCTTGGCCAAGGGCAGAGAAAGACAGTAAGTAACAGACACACACACACACACACGCACGCACGCGCACACACGCACACACAGACACACACGCATGCACACACACGCACACACAGACACACACACACACAGACACACACACACACAGACACACACACACACAGACACACACACACACACACACACACACACACACACACACACACACACTGAAAGAGAGATGCAATGAAGCCCAACTAGGCACATCATCATCTATGAAGTAGAAACACTGGGAGGCAAAGCCTGCTCCGAGGATGGGGGAGACAGAGTTAGCAAGGCCGCTTCAGATAGCTCACAGAGCTCTTTAATGTCACACACATAACGGCCTGGCAGGCAGACCTCACTTCCAAAACACCTTCCTCCTCACGCCCTTCCTCCTCACCTTCCTCCTCACCTTCCTCCTGCTCATTGATCGTGTATAGACAGCCAGGCAGGCTGCGCCATCGGATGCCACGAACACCCTCCTCCCCTCCAGCCACCCACCTATTACCCATCCCCACCACCTACGCCCCAGCAGAACACACACACACACACACACACACACACACACACACACACACACACACACACACACACACACACACACACACACACACACACATATGCTTGGCTAATTAATAGCTACTGTTCAGTGAGACAAGGTCACGCTGCCGGGGGGCTAAATACAAAGCCACGAATCTGACACCTCTGCTGGGACAGAGACAGAGGCTGTTAATACACTCCTCCATTGTCCTGTCCCATCAGAGGCTGTCCCCTGTCCACTCTCACGTCCACCTCCGCCCACACATCCCCAGCTTTTTGTTGTTATTCAGTATATGCTGCTGTGATAGCAGTAAGTGATTGCTTTTCTTGTCCAGTGAAGGACATTAGTCCCACACCGGTCCATGTGGGTGTGACCATCTGCCGCCTGCATGATATAGTTTTGTTTGCATTCTTTTCTTACTGTATCTGTAATTGTAAGATATCCACAGGCACACTTCTGTGAAAGCATTTTCATATGGCCTTATTGTAAAACAATAAATTGCTACACAGTATTAACGTGTAATGATGTGTCACTTCATTCACTCAGGCGTTGTAAAATACCAACACCATCATTGGCCCAATGCTCCGTACTACAACAATAGGTAGCCCTTAGCACCACGTGTCACACAGGTCACACATCTTTCTGCTTTTTACATGCATAGTCTCTTTAAAATAAACGTTTGAAGTAGGTTTACACCATTTTCAAGTCACCTTTCGCAAAAAAATTACTTGAGTGGGCTTTGGTTAAAAAGAAGTGAGTGTGTAACATACATAGGTAATATAGATACATATTACAGCAGTAGATCTGACCCTGTAATTGTTACACAGATGGATTCAGTCAGGTGAGAGCTTTTGCTTTTATTTCTTCAAAAAATAGTTTGGTCTATAAAATACAAAAGTCAGAAAGTGAACTTATCTTTGCAGCTTCACTGACCAAGTGTTTGACAGGTTTGAAACAAGAACAAGTACAAAAGTAGATTTTGTGATGTTTTGTCAAGTCATGGTTAATCATTGGAATTATCATGTTTTTTTTTTCTCCCTCCTCTTGATTTGATTTCGTCACTTTGAGGGTTTTCAGCATTACCATTCTGAGTCTGTACTGTATGCTTATATTGCAAGGTATTCTGAGGTAGTCTGCAAAGTTTATTTACTAAAGAAAAGAATGAAAATCAGTCAACTAATCACACACATGTCTTTGTCAGATTCTATGTCTCAGTAAATGTAAAAGCCAAACCTCAGGCCTGGACCTGCCCACTGTGCACTTTTGCAGCAGTGGTACAGGCAGTCAATGATGTAGTGTGCACTCAGTGAAATGTTTTCAGCCATCTCCACTCTCTATACATGATGCTCTGCTGAGTGCCACTGAAAAGGCTTCTAGTTTCAGCCGCGACTTAAATGACAGGCTGATGGAGTAGAGAGACGTGCATGCTGAACTTCACCCAGAAGGCATGGTCCTCCCAATAAGTATTCAGAGCAGGGAACTGTGGGTGATCTTTAGTAATGTTCCAGATGATTGCTGTAGGATGGCAGGGTGATTTGTTGGCATCACCTTCCTGTGAAAAAGGGAAGGGAAAAAATGTCCGAGCCCATCTTGTGCATTTACCAAGGATGAGAGGCGAGGAGAGAGAAATGAGACGTACTCTTCTTTATCTCTTCTCTTCTCTTTCCTAAGTAGGCTTGAAGGTCAGTGCGTTAGAAACAATCCATAACAGATGTCGCTTTGCAGAATCTGAGAGCAGACAAAAGGCATCTGCTGCTACTCTCTGAAATGGCCCTTTTCTCCTAATAACTCACCATCTTCTCATGTGACATTTCAATATTCACAGATACAGTACATGCTCATCCTGCAGGCCTCTTTATTGTCAGAATGAGCCCATGCAAAATGTCAATGCATTTGATGGACTGACATGTTGTGAGGGCTGCCCCCCAGCGCTGCTCCCCCCTCTCTGATGGACCCTGGCCGCTGTATACACTCAGGACAGGATGCTTTTTAGGGGCAGACAAACTACAGCAACACAGGAGGAGACCATTAGAATTGTTCACCTTCTATAAGTGGCGAATCAAAAGATATCTCTCGAAAATGACAATCCAAATGATGCAGAATGTAACCCCACCTCCAAGTTGCCAAAACTACGGACATGAATTTGCTGTCCACAATATTAGCTATGGCCCTGCTCACTGGTATTTAAACCAAAGCGTGACGCCAAAAGGCGCATAATGTTTTGGGGGTCAGGACTGGGGGGGGGGTGGATGTGTGGGCCGGGCACAGAAAGCCAGGAACAGTCCCTGCACCGTGTGTCCATTGTCTGGTTTCTGTTGTGCTCTGCAGCCTTGGACAAGTGTCTTCCAATCTCTCAATGGAGCCATTTAGGCACATGAAAGCACCATGAGCTAATGCACACTGCGCTGCATTCAAGGAACTGACAATATGGCAGATGTTGCACAAAGCTCTCGCTTTCAGGCCCATGAATGCGCCCTATTAGGAGTGGTGGTTGTGTTTTTTCACAGCTCCTGTGGTTAAGTGGCTGCTTTAATTAGGCAAGAATTATTGTGCAGTCATTCAGTAGACACTGTTAAGTCAAACAACTCAGTTAAGCCTTGCACTCAGTACAAATGCGGCTTAATTGGGAGTTAAAAGTCTAACTGTCAGGTTTTCAAATGTAATCAGTATGTCTTTGAAAGGGCAATCTGCTTCGAGCAGCCAATACTGTTTCTAATGTCTCTCGTGATCCCATCTGATGTTCAGGCTCTTCTGGTTTGTTTTGGCTCGGTGTAGCGCTGCAGCTGATGAAAAGTAAACAGGTATAACATACAGGACTTTCCAAACCTGCACCCCACCCCCTCCCACCATAAAGAGTCAAGCTGAAAATGGAGTTAATGCGTAATTAAATGGAATTGACCTGATTAAATATATTTATGAAAATTCCCATTCACGAGACAGCTGAGCAGAGATGGCTCCTAGATATACGACTGGCTGCTACTCAGAGGTAGTTACACTGGGAAACTGAAACATTGACTTTAACAAGTTGAAATACTGTGCATGCCTTTTATATAATAGTAATAGTAGTCATTTATTTCGTCTCTAACTACACTGTGACGTGACAATGTAGATGTCCCCTGCATGGGACGCATAAAGGAATTCTGATTGGTTAAGTGCTCACCACTGAGATATAGTAGACACAAGGACACAAACAATAGCACAGAAGAGTCACACTTTACTATGGTAAATCATTTAGGACTACCATAGTTTTTGACTCAGTTATTGCCCTTGTGAAGCAAAAGAGCAGCAGCCCTGTAAACACTTGAGAAAAGTGAATTCATCTGAAAGGATTTACTTCATGAATAAATAAAGAGCAGTTTTGGAGTCTGCAGCTCTGAAACGTAGAAGTGCGGTAAATCCTTTTTTGGAACATTTGAAATAGCTGGATGCAGTTTTGATTAAAAGTGATTCATCATTTACCAAAACTGATGAGTAAATAAACATTTGATAATTATCTTCAGTTATGGATATCTTAAGGCTTGTCAGAAAACACCAGGTTTCATAATGAAGATCAACTTTTAAGGTAACGTCTAGCAGTATTGGGAAAACACTATAATTCACAACATAATATTCTTCATGTTTAGTTTCTTGTTACTTTGTATATTTTTCTGCTCTGTGAAATACCTCTCTCTCCTGTGGAAACCATGGTCTGTGCTGCCGTTTGATGCTGAGCATGAAGTGTACCAACCTGTGCTCTGATACAGAGAACCATCACAGTGAACGATGAGCTGAAACTCACACATTCAACTGAGTCTCTTTCACACTGTAAAACTGTCATTAGAAGTGTTGGCTGCTTAAACACTGAGGAACTATTTCAGGGTGGATGTTCTAAACAACACTGCCTCAGATCTCCCAGTCTGATTCAAGTCGTCTGTCTTTAAGGAACTTTTCTTTTTCACAACACAGGCACTCAGGCACCCCAATATTATTTTCACATCTTACCATAAATGATACAACTGAATAGAATAGTTTGTGAATGGAAGCTTTCTATGAAATACTGAATATATGGTATAGGGTTCTATAATTGATGCTAGTCTCCCATGTTTAATTTACTTTTTCACCGTGAAAAAAACATGTTACCAAACCTGATCAGTTTGCTTAATGATACAAATATCAAATCAACCAAATCACAGGCTGACAAGGAGAGGAGAGATCTGGCACCTGAAGATCTAAAAAGGAATGTGTGTGTGTGTGTGTGTGTGTGTGTGTGTGTGTGTGTGTGTGTGTGTGTGTGTGTGTGTGTGTGTGTGTGTGTGTGTGTGTGTGTGTGTGTGTGTGTGTGTGTGTGTGTGTGTGTGTGTGTGTGTGTGTGTGTGTGTGTGTGTGTGTGTACACGCTGTAGATCAAACCCCACACATGTTACAGTTTTCTTGCATCATGTGGGATGGTGAATGGATTAGCACCTATTGCATCAAGCTGAGTCACCTTCCACCCGGCAATTATCCCTCATTTAATTGAAGTGTAGGAGTGACTATTAAATTAAGTGGCTTTCTTTTTCCCAGTTGAACTAAAGGAAGTGTCAGGCCGGACAAAGAGAAACGTGCCATGCAGCATCACAGGGATGCTTTATGATCAAATGTGATGATGAACAGGGTTTCCAAGATCTGAATGTCCTAAATTACAATGTGAGTTCATGCCTAAACGAAGGCTTTTAGTGTAGTTGCCAGCAGTGTGAACCCGGAAATGTTGAGTACTCCAAAGTGTTATGATAGAAATGTATAGTAGGGTCCCCCGCACATAGAAACTGCCTGATGCTAACCTGCATATGTTGCAACTTGAAGAATCTTCCTAAATTGTATTAATTAGCATTATATATATATATACTCAGCATCCTCAATAACCCCCCAAATCACTCCAACATTTTACAAATCGGCCAAGCCATTTTTTAACTATTGTCCACACTTGTGCTAATTGTGCAAATTCCCCAGCATATGCAAGTTAGCCTCTGGCAGTTTCTATGTGCTGGGGACCCTACTATACATTTCTAACATAAAACTTTGGGGTACTCAACATTTCAGGGTTGACTATAGGACTCTATGAGCTAGCAACTAGACTATATGCTGTGTATAGAGCTGAAAAACACAAGGGAAAAAGAGTGATGTAAAAGGGGAGAGGGAAGGAAAAATCAAATGCATGCTTGAGCTGGTGTTGGAGTGGAAGATAAGGGCCAAGCAGATGAGTGATTGTGAATCGATCACCTCTGGGCACGCTGCTCTCCTCTGCCTTGCCAAAGAGTTAACCTTCGGGTCAGCAATGATTCAATACGCCTCCGCTACCAATATGCCTTTGAGCCCAGAGGCACACAAACCCCTTCATTAAGAGGCGGGCATTAGTGAATCACTGCTCTCCACATCAGGCTCTGTGCTGGGCTTCCTTTAACCCCGCACAAACACACCTGCAGCTCCCCCCCCCCCATCCCATGATGTTTCACACTGCTAAAATGAGATACTAACATTGTTTATTGTCTTTTAAAGTTCAAAACAGTCCAGCACAGTTCAACCAGTGGGTACTGAAAGCCTCAGGGCACTTTGTTTTCCATTTAGGCTGTTACATTTGAGTGCTTCTTCCTTTCTTTTCTTTTTCTTTTGTAGACCCTTAGACCCCTCCATTTACAGTGCCATGGAAAATATTATATTAAAAAGGAAAGCCTTCAAGTGTTTTGTTTTTGATAGTATTTCAAATGGTGCTTGATAGTATTTAAAATATGTCTAAGAGTATCATCAGCTGCTGTCACCCAGGCCCTTACACTGGCCTTCCTGAACAGTTCTTCCTCCAGGTTCTCTCTCTCTGTATACCATGCAGTCCTGTTCAGGTGGGAGCTGCTTACCAACACATGATTACAGATATTGCTGTAGCTGTGGCCTTCATTCCTAGCCGAAGACAATAGTTTGATGGGTCATGAAACAAAAACAAAAGAGGATCACACAGAAATCAGAATTTTCTTGAGTGACTTTTGTAATTGAAAGAAAGAAACAATGGACAAATCAATCCTATGGAAAGACTATTGCTATCCCCTCTTTTTGTCTTGCTATTTTTTTGGAAGATCAGCAGGTCACTGCAAAAACTTGAAATCTTGCCGAGTTTATTTGTCTAACATCTATTCAGAATATGTCTGTAAACTTGATATAAGACCTCATAACTTAAGAAGTAACAGTGCAGTGAGATAAAGGGTCTGGTTTTGAGACTCCTGAATCTTGAAAACATCTTATTTTGAGTTGTATCTCAGATGTCACAAGGTTTTCAGCTGCTGTGGCGTTTGTTAAAGATGGATCGTCTTGTTTCAATAATAAATGTTACTTGGTTTTAGAAAAACATTTTATACGAAAATCACCAACTAACATCAGAAAACTTTTGGCAATTTTAGGCCTATTTATAACAACATTTCCTGATCCTGGTCAAATCCCTTAAAAATACGTTTTCCCGGCTAATAACAAAATCTGATTCCTCTAAATATCCCATCTTATTTCAAGAAAACTTACCAAGCTAATTTTCACTTGTTCTATTAGCAGATTTATTTTACCTACTACAAGCGAAAACACCTTGTTATCATGATTATATTTTTTTGGAGCAGCCTTCTTTCCAGTGTGTGATGCTTCATTGACATTGAAGCTGCCACTAATGGGTTTAAAGCATTCATGTTCCCTCCATCTTTGTTTCTCCCCTCCCTCCTTTTTACTGACTCTATTGACCCCATACACCCTAACATTTATGACTGTGGAGGAAGCCTGAAATAGAGATCTGACCAACACGGGGTGCACACCTCCTGACCAGATTAAGACAGCTGAATGGATAAGGAGCAGCACGCCACTGCTGGGGCTTTTAAAGATGCATTTGAAATTGCCTCGGTGAACTGATAAAAATGAGTTTTTGGCAGGCAACGAGAGTTGGTGGGGCATAATCCCTCACAGCGGGATGCGCTTGAGTGCTGGACAGCGAGAAATTCGATTAACCACCCCCCTCTCCAGGCCCCATCCCCGCCCCACAAACTGTGGAGGGGAACCAGCTCTGGATCCGGACCCTGTCACCCACTACTGGCTGATGACAAAGCCACTGTTCCTGGAAACCATCTGCTGGCTACAAGGCTTCTGCAGCAACCCCATGGAGGCAAAGATGGCTGACAGGCTGGCTGGCTAGTTGCTGTTGGTATAGATATGTGTTTGTGTGTTTGTGTTCATCTGTTTACAAGTGTATATTCATAACCCTCTTTACACCTGACAATAACATGCATCCTGGGTATTTCTGATCAGTCGGGCAGTGGGAAATAAAAATACATTAATTAAAAATTGAAATGCAAGCGAGTCGCATCAAAGAGCAGATCTACCACTATTTGAAGATGAGCAGAAACACGCTAGACCAGCAGTGTGTGAATGCAACATGTCTCCAGTGCATATCTCTGAGATACACAAACACAAATTAAATGTTACGCATGAATCCATACAGGATCTGTGCAGAGCAGCAGACAGCCCAGAATGTCAAACCTTCCTGCTTTCCCTCTTCAACTTCCTCTCCACTGCTGGCTCCATCATGAGGAACACATGAGGCTGAGCACTGACACAAGCTCTACTGCAGGACTTCCAACTGTCCCCCCCCCCCCTATTTGCAGGTGAATATTGTGAATATATGGTGATTAACTGAGAAAAACTTGAAGGCTCTTGTGTTTAACAAATACCACGTAAAGACTGAACACTGGAGCTGGTGGTCCAGACTGAGTCACTGTTTGAATCTTAATAACAATGCTGAAAAATAGATGTGCATTCTCAGCACATTCTATCCCCGCTTGAAAACAGATGCAATGGTTTGTCCTAAAAAAACATTAGGAGTTAATGTTGGTCAGCCTAATGCATGCCTGATGCCCTCACACACATGCACAGGCATTTAACCACAGTGATTACTAAAAGATCATTAATCATCAATTACAGGATGCAAGATGCCACACATAAAACCACTAATTCAGTGGAAATCTTGGTGGAAATAAATATTTTATCTGGCTCTGTAATTATTTGGGGGGGGAATTTCTGGCCCGAGCTAATCATCATTAATGTAGAAGTAATAACCCAAGTGATTTTCTGGGCTGTCCCGCCTTCATCTGAAAAAGTAATTTGAGTTCCAGAAATATCAGAGATATCTTTCAAAGACATTTAAAAACATTTGGAGACGATGTAGATGAAAACCTGGATGTCACGTAGAAAGAAAGTATGCATGAAAAACACGTGTCTAGTGTTCCCGCGCTGCGTCTTGCTACGTCACAGCTGTTGGGCGAGCCAGGCTCTCAGGCTGACTGGTGGAAATGCATAAATATTATGTCAATTAGACATTTAGTGTTAACCTGCTCCCAGCAATTTGTGATAAGGTGTGGGAGTGGTGAGGTGAATCCAGCTAATAAATCACCAGAGCCACTGAAGCCACTCCTTGGAACGACAAATAAAAAAAAGCTACCTGGCAAATGTATTTCTCTTGGGAGCAGCCCAATCTAATTATGGAGGGAGATGAGGGGTGGAGGTGGAAAGGAAGGAGCCTGGAAGCTAGCAAATGTGTGTGTGTGTGTGTGTGTGTGTGTGTGTGTGTGTGTGTGTGTGTGTGTGTGTGTGTGTGTGTGTGTGTGTGTGTGTGCATGCGTGCGTGTGTACAGTCAATCCTGTGCCACAGTTTGTGAATCAGCTCAGTATCTAATGACCTGTCTCTTCCTCAGAAGCTCCATGATGGTGTAACAAAGCGACAGAGGGACCAGCTGAAAGCCAAAAGCCATGCTAAGGGCCTGTAGAGGCTGCAGAGTCCCCGTCCCCTTCATTTATAGAGATAAGCTATTTCTCTTGTTGTAAACTCAGCAGATTAGCTGCCTGTCGGACCTTAGAGACCCTGTGTGCAAAGTGCACATCTGACACAAACTTCTCTGGTGAGGTGAGGTACCTGAGGCCCATTTTCAGATCCTCAGAATACACTGAAAAACTGGAACATTGACTTTAGCTAAATGTATTATGTCAACAGAGTTCACATAACTGTATTAGGTTAGTAAGTTGAAAGCAATAACAATAAAACAACACCAGAGGTGGAATAAGTTATGAGTAGAAGTACAAGAAGTATTGGCATCAAAATATACTCATAGTAGGCCTACCAAAAGTAAAAGTGCATAATGTCCCATTTTAGAAACATATATATGAATTTCCTGGATTCTTATTATTATTCAGGCATTAATGTGTTGATCACTGCTGGCAAAGGTGGAGCTAAATTCATTCATTTATTGCTACTACTGGATATATTAACCTCAAATTTTATATCATAGTTTATTTATTAGTTTATGTATATATTGTATTAGTTAATCATCCTAATGTGTAAATTAGTCATTTTGTAAAAGTAAAAGTAGTATTAACCTGTTAAGCCCTGAGCCTGTTTTCCAGGTCTCAGACTCGAAAATGACATTCCCAGAACAAATGACCATATCTTCACTTCTAAAAGGGTTAAATTAATAATCTTTTTTCTCAAAGTAATGATAAACCTGTGAGTTGGATGTAGAAAAGTCAGAATCAATATAGAATTTTTTATTTTAAAGTAAATTCAGATTGAACATAGTAAAAAAACTGTAAATTATAGTGTCCGTCCAAAAGAAAAACATTACTTATAGTGAAAACCACCCTTGAATGATGGGATAGTAGACTAAAAGCTTTATGAATCCAAACTGTAACATATAATAAGTACCCTGTATCAAGATTGATGCAAAACAAGTGACATTTGACCTTTTTAGAGAGATTTAGGGAAAAAAAACACTTCTGGGGTCATTTGGGTGCATTTTCCATATCTCTGGCCCCCCTTGCTCGATTTTGATGATTGACATCTCTTTTTAACCGTTAGAGCCAATAGAATCGAGGGGAAGTTCCTAAAATCCATCTAAACATTACCCATTGGTGAATGAGTGATGCGTAGCCAGAATGCCCAAAACCGGAAGCTGGGTTGTAGCTCTAATAGTGGTAATAATATGGGAGGCGTGTGGCACAGTGGATAGAGCGTTGGTGTTTGGATCAGGGGGTCACAGGTTCAAACCCCACTGCAGTCAGCATGTCGTTGTGTCCCTGAGACACTTCACCCCAAATTGCTCCTGTGGGGATTGCCCACAGTATTGAGTATGTAAGTCGCTTTGGATAAAAGCATCTAACAAGTGACATGTAATGTAATGTAATAACAGCTGATATGAAATCTCAGTTTTTGACAAAAATTGAATGATGGATTATCAGTAATCATTTCAAAGTGACACAGACATTGGATTAACCTTCAGCAGCGTTTTATGCGTTTGAATGCCATTGGACACAACTTTTGATCAGAACACAGCAACGGTAAGACTTATTTTCCGTTTTGGTCCCGTAAAGCTACGTTGTGTGATGTCTGGGTTTGCTTCCCCTGCCGCGAGTTTTGATCGCTCAGTGATGATACTGACACCCCTAGAATCTGTGGAATATCAGCTTGCTACCGTGAGTTCTGTGCTAAGTGTGTTAGCATTTTTTCGCTTAGTGCTAATTCAGAGGCTTGGCGTTAGAGTTGTGTTTCGTTTAACTAAAAATGGTTGTTAAATATTAAGAAGCCCTGAGACATAGTTTCCTGGAAAAAAAAGCCTGCAGACCCTGCCGGCGGGGGCTGCCGGGCTTAACAGGTTAAATGGAAATACTCTAGCAAAGTACAAGTACTTGAGTAAATGTTCTTACTGCACAACACAGGTCAGATACCACAAACACTGAGGCTGTAAAGCAGAGATATCCAGACTTGGAGTGAGCGAATGTGACTGTGGGGGAAATTCACTAAATAGTAGCTCTGAAACTATTCCGCCTCACAGACATCATTGGGTAAAGTCTAGACAGGCCGCTCCACAGAATGACAAAGAGTGGCTACTGGATGCAGGTAATGGATAAAGAGCGTCGTTTAAAACAGAAGCTAAGATCAAAGCCGCCTCCGTCACCATGTGAGCAGCTGGGACCGGTGATCCAGTCTGATAACTGTTCAGACCGTGATGAGGGAGCAGGCGTGTGTGTGTGTGTGTGTGTGTGTGTGTGTGTGTGTGCGTGCGTGCGTGCGTGCGTGCGTGCGTGCGTGCGTGCGTGCGTGCGTGCGTGCGTGCGTGCGTGCGTGTTTGTAATCCTGTCTGATGGAATTAAACACCTCACATCTCACACTCAACACAAAAGCGGTAAAGAGACTCAATAGAGGCAAATATCACACACAAACACAAACAGAAAAACACACCCACACACACACACACACACGTGCATGAAGGAAGAATAGATGGAGGCTTAAACTCGACTGTCACCACTAAAACCTCACTGAAAACACAGCGGAGGGAAGATGTTTGAAAAAGTGGACGGATGAGCTTACTTTGATACTCCACAAAACAAATCCAGATTCTGCATCCACAATTCATTATAATGTGAGACAAATCATCACGATTCTAAGTGTGATGCGTCCTTCAGGTACAAAATATTTAATATATTTTAAGTCAACACTATTCTGTGTCCTAGAAAGTTAGTTATATATTTCTGAGCAATAGCTTGATTTGGGTTTTCTGGAGCCTGTGTATGATAGCCTAATGTATATATATATATATATATATATATATATATATATATATATATATATATATATATATATAGGTTATCATACAACGATGTATTACTTTTCATGTTTAGGATCATTGACACATTTACCAACTATCTAAAAATGATTTCTTGTTGAATTTGTATGCTTGTTTAATGGTATTGTGTTAGTTGATATGCAAATGAGTTGAGCACTGTGCTCCAAAATCAGATCAGATCTACACTGTCTAACACACAGGAGGAATGTGGGATGTAAATCACAGTTTCTATCAAAGGCTGATCTTGTATTGAGTTCACACAACTGTGACTCCACACACACACAGCTCCGTGATGACATAACACCCCAAATAACATGTTAACATGCCTGAGGGGAGAATAGGGAAAATCCCTTAATCACATTGAAAGTCCTCAGAGGAAAAATAGGAGCTGCAGCTTGTCAGCAGCAAGAAAAGCTGCAGTACAGAGAATGTGTAATTCATATAGAAATCTATTTTGAACTTGACAAAACAGGTTTGAATCGTACATCTCTTCATGGTTCATAAAGGGCTGAAGTATAGCACCTCAGAGTCTGCTCAGCATGTTGAGGAAGAGGAGTGTTCTCCAGAGAAGGTTCAGGTTTTACTCCTGAGAATGTTTGTTGACACTAGCTACCAGATAAATGAAGACTTTAACGTTAATTGCAACATTAGGACATACAGTATGTTGCTGTTTTCTACTAATGCACCAGATGAATGTCTATCTACATGTTGGTTGGAGTAAACATCTCACAAATGATATATTTTTGATCAACCTCACCAGAAACAAATAATGGCTTTGGTCAATTGTTTTAATGTCTTTTATCTCTGAGACTGACTGTGTTAATGTTTTCCTAACAAGCCACCTCTTTCAGTCCTATGAATATCTCCTGTCCTCTCCTTCAAAAGTTGCCCTGCACATTTTGTATTGCCCACAAAGAAACTGTGACATTGCATCTTTCTCCATTGCTAAGTGTTTGTTTGTAAGACAGCTATGACATGCCTTTAATGAGGACATCTTGATTGATGTTTGGACATACAAAGTGTCTGACTGTCAAAGTTGGTGTCTTTTAATCATGACTATAACATTTCCCTAAGACTGGTCAAGGGTCTAAGTTGCCTAAAGTAAAGCAGGCAGCTGATTGGACAACACAATCCGAACCCTGTTGCTGGCAGCATCCATCTCTTTTTGGATTAGCTCTTCAGAAAACTATGGGTGATATCACAGAGACTACGTCCGTGTCACGGTCTATGGTTGCAATACGGATGGGTGGATGGATGGGTGGACAGATAGATACTTTATTCATCCCAAATTGAATATTATTTTACAGCAGCAAACTATAAATAAACACAAACAGCAAATATATCCATATCTACAGTAGAAAGACATATATCACAGAGAGTACACAATATAAAATGTTCTGGATGAGTTAGAAAGTTTTATAAAACACCAAAATACCAATATACTACAGCAGCAGAAAAGTAGACCCAACATTATGCTCTCCAACAGAGAAACCCTTTAGATCAAAAGCAGCTTGCCTTGCAGGTAGCGCAAGAAACAAACACCACTGCAAGTTGTTTGCTTTGAACAAAAATGAAGTTCCAGTGATTTTTAATGGAAGGGGGGGGGGCATAGTAAACTGCTTTACTTGGTCTTCCATGAGAAAACATTTACTGAGCAATAGACCCCAGATATTAGCATAATGTTCAATATGGCCACGGACTGTGAAGGAGGAGGCCGATTATGTTATAAAAGACTCACCTTGACTTTATTTAATACCATAAGGTTCACCTCCATTTTCTATTTGGCTCTTTGAACCACCCCACCCCTCAGCTATAAGCATAATGTAAATCGCTCACACTCAAACATCAGCTCCATATCTCAGTCTCTCTGTCTGTGGTGGATTGTGGAGAAGGAGAATATCATCTCATCCCTGATTGGGTCAGACTGACAGGGGGGGGCAATATTTCACCATAGGTGCACTCCAAACACGCACACCCTCGTGCACAACGCCCGACCCCTCTCCCCTTTCAGACTTGCTGTTGAGGGAGAGATAAAAACGAGGAGATGAGGAATTTACTGGAGGAGTGCTTTGTCCCCTATTCTGTTCCCATCACCGTTGGCTGAACAAGGGACAGGATGATAGATGTCCGCCCCCCCCATCCCTCCATCCCAGATCCCACAATCCTGCCAGCGCTTAATGGTGCATTCCAATAAACCTACTTTCAATCTACACATTACTGGTACAGCTCCCACTTATTGACCCAGCCGGTTATTACTTTCTAATGGAGTCGGTGCCAATCTGAAAGTTACATTTGAGATGGAATCAATAAACGCAGGATGAATGACTTGGGGAGTAAATTATATACTTAAGCTCATCCACTCATCTTTTTGACATTATAAGAAAAGACGAGGAACAAAAAACAGATTAGAGATATAAATGAGCATCAGTCAGGAGAGAGAGGTCATTGTGGGACACTCAAGGCCAGTGGCAGAGAGACAGATGTATTCAATACAGCTCCAGTGTTCTCACTCGCCTTAGCATTTACACAGGGAGTCAATAATGGCTGCATCTTTTTATTGCGATTTTACCCAAAGCCTTCCATTCTTCCATTCAGACACCCCCCCCACACACACACACACACAGGACAAACAACCATCAGGAACCTTGTGGGGCCCAAGGACACTTTGACGTGTGGCCAGGAGGAGCTGCAGAATAATGATATGTGTTCTTGGTGTCTCAGTTTCCCTGCATATGTGATGCAGTCTCAGTTTGTGTTTGTGCTACATGGGCTCTATTTGTTTTCTGACGGGCAGCTTCAGAGAGTGAAGGGTCAGGGGGCCTCTCAACATGGTGGGTAGATGATGTTTCTTAGGTAGAGGGCCCCATTGTGCATGTATCATATTCACCTGCTGGACATCAGATCACAATGGGAGCCTGGCTGATCTGATTATGTTTGGCTCGCATTTATATATGTGTTGTTCTTGATCGAAATGAAATATCCAAATCACAAATAAATAACAGGTGAAAAAAATTAAAAGGTGAGCTAATTTCACATTTAATAAAGTAGACATGCGGTGACATTACACAACATAATGTAGGACTTTTATGATAGGCCATCAAATCACAAACCATTGAAACACACGTTGAAACAAAATTAAATATATAATAAGATTTGTATGAAGGAAAAATATTAGTAACAACAAATAGCTTAAAAGACAAAAACTGGCTCTAGTAAGAGAATTACATGAAAAGAAAAGGAAAAGGTGCTTTTTCAGTTGGAGAGAATGAAATGCAGAGAGATGGACAGAAGAGGAGGAGAGAGAGAGAGAGAGATTAAGCTCTTCCTCCAGTGAGTCTGCTTAATGCAAATAAACTAAGACGCGTTACAGCATGATTGATGAATGAATCTGGCTGCTGTCTCCCACTAGTACATGTGCTGAAATACACACACACACACACACACACACACACACACACACACACACACACACACACACACACAAAGACTAACAAATAGCTCACACTAATTGAGCAACCTTTGTGTCTGAGAATCAGCCGACGTGACCAGATTTTGTTCTGTGTCTTGATGTTTATGCAGGAGTGTGTCTGTGTATGAAGAGAGGGTGTGTGTGTGTGTGTGTGTGTGTGTGTGTGTGTGTGTGTGTGTGTGTGTGTGTGTGTGTGTGTGTGTGTGTGTGTGTGTGTGTGTGTGTGTGTGTGCGTGTGTGTGTGTGTGTGTGTGGCCTAACATTACTATCCTTGTGGGGACCTAAATCTGTTTACACAGTCACGTGTGGGGACTCTTCTCCCTTATGGGGACATAATGGAGGTCCTCATGAGGGGAATCATTCATTTGAGGGTGAAGACTTGGTTAGGGTAAGGGTTAGGGTTAGGGTTAGGGTTAGGCATGTGTTGGTTATGGTTAAGGTTAGGATAAGTCTCCAGGAAATGCATGTAAGTCAATGTAATGTCCCCTGAAGTGATGTATACATGGTATGTGTGTGTGTGTGTGTGTCTTTGTGTGTGTGTGTTTGTGTGACAAAAAAAATGGGCTTCTATTCCTGCACACGACATTGCATCATATGAGTTTTCACAAACACACACAGTCTTCGATCTTGCTTTGAAAAAAAGCAGCGAGTACGAGAAAAAAACAAGTTGAACTTCAAGTGCACAGAAAGCCTTTAGCTTCAGAGCAAGTGGAGGAGACAGAAAACAAGTCAACAAACATGCAGCCAAAGGGGAAGTTAAAGCAAATCCCTCTCTTGCCCACCTCTGAACCCCCAGCCTGATCTGGGGTCAGCAACAACAGAAAGCAAATCTCTTAAGGCGGTGTGCAGCCAGCTCAGGCGACACCCAAGAGACTAAACAAACAAAGAAAGAGAAGAAGAGGAAGAGGCAGGGATGCAAACTCATCAGGTATGAAAAAGGTGACAAGGATCCGAGCCCCCCGACCCCACGGAATATCAGCTTTAAAATGAGGAATAACAGAGGATTTTAGCAGTCAGAACAACTAAAGCAGCAGTGTTAATAATAACAGAAACGCCAAAGAGTCACATCTAATAGAAATATATAAAAGCATTTATTTTAATTGTGTAGCAGTCAGTTTATAATTTTGGCAGCACTGTTGAGCATTTTGAAAATGTATTTTCATGCCTCTGTGCAAGGCTTAGTCTTTCTATCTTTATAGACACTGGTGTAAAGTAACTAAGTTCATAAACTCAACAAGTACTATACTTGGGTACAATGTTGAGATACTTGTACTTTATTTAAGTGTTCAATGTGTTGCTACTTTGTTCTTCTACTCCACTACAGTTCAGAGGTACATGGTGTACTTCTACTCCACTACATGTATTTAATCCCTTTAGTTACTTTACAGATCTGGATGAATGATGTGAAATATAACCAAGTGTTAAATCAGACTTTAGTTCCACCTGGAGTAAATTCACAAGCTACCCTGCAGTATACAAAGTCATTCAAACTAGCTGCACCTTTACCAGCTTTGAGAACACTTTCATGATCAATCATTATAAAACATATCATATATATTATTCTGAAATGGACCAATCTGCACAATGACTACTTTTACTGTCGCTACTTTCACTATATTTTGATGATAATACTTTTGTACTTTTATTTGAGGAACATTTTGATTGCAGGATTGCTCCTACACTCTGGTACTTCTACTTTCACTCAAGTACAATATCTGAGTACTTCTACTTTTACTCAAGTATAAGATTCGACTTTTACTCAAAGATCTGAGTACTTCGACTTTTACTCAAGTACAATATCTGAGTACTTCTACTCTTACTCTAATACAAGATCTGAGTACTTCTACTTTTAACCAAGTACAAGATATATACTTATACCACCTCTGTTTATAGCCTATGAAAAAAAACTATTAGAAAACGAAGGCTAAAGCTAACGTTAGCAGATAGGGACAATGTATGCTAGTTAGCTAGCTCAACGATTCCTTAAATAATATTGCGACAGAAAAAGTTTTCAGTGCACATCACGCTCTGCCGCTCCGACAGGGAGCTCTGCTCTGAACACCTGAACGGCCCGTTCTAACAGCTGTTCACCAACGGTCCAGTCTGTGCCACAGTGACTCCGGACCACACAGTTACTGTTAACGAACGCACCCGTAGGTAATGTAGCTGCTGAAGTTAGACCCTCAACACAGAGCAGCAGAGTTCAGCCGACAGACAGGAAGACTCGAGCATACAACTCACGCTTCATAATAATATATAATACCCCAAACATATTTTTATTGCAGATCTACATGAATCACACAAACTACCTATTTTGGATTCAAAACGGCAAATTTCGCCGAAAGGTGACAAGTTTGCATCCCTGAAGAGGGCATTTGATTGGCTGTATGCAGAGTCAGAAGGCTCCAACTGCTCCGACCCAGCTGCTGCAGCAGACCTACCACACTGTAAAGTACAGGAGACTGGAAGGGTCGTCCTCAACGTTAGCTGCTCTTAGAACAAAAAGGCCACTCTAACATAATTTGTGGCAGTTCGTTTTTTATAATTAGGGCCCGAGCACGGAGCGCTAGGACCCAACGGCGTCCTAGCACGAAGTGCGAGGAACCTATTGTTTTCCTACGTATTTAGGGCCCGAGCACGGAGCGCTAGGACCCAACGGCATCCTAGCAGGAAGTGCGAGGAACCTATTGTTCTTCGTGGTATTATTATTTTTCTGCTGGCGTTTCGTGTTTTTGAGGCCTTTAGGACGCTTACAAAGTTGTATAATTGTGCACGGACGCCAGGACTGGTGAAAACTACAATATTCTGGAGTTAATGGGTTAAATATTCCAACCTGCTCACTAGCGCCACCTATCAAAATCCCATTTCGGAATAAATTTACAAAGTCGCACCGTAACTCCGAATGACCTGAAATGTTGCACACATATCCGGGTGGACCTGCTCTACAAATAATCCTCTTGGAACCCTAAGCTCCGCCTACATTTTTTTTAATTTAAATTAGCATAATGTTCAAAACAGTGAAATATTCACTTAAATTTCAATTTTCAGTTTTTCAACACCAAACTTCGTATACAGCATCGGTGGAGGGTCAGACACATTACCGTAGAAAATGAGCATGTTAGAACGATAAATATTGCCGCTGTCAATCAAAACGTACTCGCAAAAAGGCGGGGCTTAGAAAGAAATGCTCATAACTCATCAACAATGTATCCTAACATCACAGATTTATCCAAGCATTTTCATTTTGGACTATAGGGGGCGCCAAAAACACCACCAATTTATAACTCAAGAGCGAATGGACGAATTTAAAAAAAAAAATGTACACATACTCTGGGGGTGACAAGAAACTGAGATGTAAAGTGTCGCAAAAAATGCAGAATGTGGGCGTGGCCTATACATTTTTTTTTAATTGCGATAGCATAAAATGAGCTTCGGACACAAAACTTGGGACACACATCAGAGCCCACGACCTTTTCGAGAATGTAAAAAAAATACGAAATCTTTCAAAAAAACTGCTCACTATTGTGTGGTAGTCACATATAGTTTCTCAGAACTTCACAAATTTCACAAATTTTGGCACAGACATTCCTCATGGAATTGCGGACATATTTGTAAATAGCTTCCATTAGCCCCGCCCCCCAGGAAGTCGGCCATTTTGAAAAATGTGCGTTTTTCATGCATTTTAAGCACATTCTTGCGAACTCCTCCTAGGGGAATGATCGGAAAAATTCCAATCCAGGACAAGTTCAGCCCCTATCCAATATGATACTTAATTGTGGAGCACATTTTTGAAAAATCACTCGTGGAGGTCGTAAGCTAACAGCGAATACACCATTTTTGACGATTTACATGTCGCAAATTGCTCCAAACTGCTCGCATATACTTTTTCCGATATTCACGAAACGCTGTATACACATTGCTATTATGATTGCACACATATTTCAAATTGCCTTCCATTAGCCCCGCCCCCCAGGAAGTCGGCCATTTTGAAAAATTTGCGTTTTTCATGCATTTTAATCACATTCTTGCAAACTCCTCCTAGGGGAATGATCGGAAAAATTCCAAACCAGGACAAGTTCAGCCCCTATCCAATATGATACTTAATTGCGGAGCACATTTTTGAAAAATCACTCGTGGAGGTCGTAAGCTAACAGCGAATACACCATTTTTGACGATTTACATGTTGCAAATTACTCCAAACTACTCGGATATAGTTTTGCCGATATTCACGAAACGCTGTATCCACATTGCTATTATGATTGCACACATATTTCAAATTGCTTTTCATTAGCCCCGCCCCCCAGAAAGTCGGCCGTTTTGAAAGCTGTGCGTTTTTCATGCATTTTAAGCACATCTTTGCTAATTCGTCATAGGGAAATGATCGGAAAAATTCCAATCCAGGACAATTTAAGCGAATATCTAAAGTGATGCTACATTGCCAAGGAATAGTCGATCGCTTGAACATGGAGCTAACGGAGAATGTACAATTTTTGACCAACTATATGTCAGATAAGCTACTGAGACCTGCCTATCTGCCTGGCACATCAACTCACACACACACACACACACACACACACACACACACACACACAACCACACCTACACATTGTACAAGAAACACAAACAGCTCCTAAAGCATATAATAAATATCAGGCTACAGCCCTTGTATATTTTATTATGTGAAGCACTATATGGTTTCATGAAAAATATCTACTGTTTATTTGTAGATATCTCCTAAAGCCTACAAATAAAGTGTGAAATGTAGGCCTGTTACATATATTATTGAGCGATATATATTATACACACTGTTCTGCTTTCTGCACTGACCTCAGCAGCTGTTCTCACTGTAAACATCGCGTCACAATGAAAGCAGTTGTATTAAAAAAATAAATAGCCTAACATCCAGGGGAGATGTGATTAGTGAGTAAACAAACGGTAAAGGGCAGAAAGTCTGATGCACATTTGATCATCTTAAATAACTTATAATCACAACGGGAACAGTTTGCAGAGCTGTGCTTCGTTGACATAACTCCAGCCATGCGTCACGCCTCTTTTAAACATCACTGTTGGCTGAAATCCACTCCGGAGAATACATCAGTGTACCCTCGGTTATAGCTCCTCCAGAGACACTCCTCTCTCCTCTCTCCTCTCTCCTCTACATCAGTGTACCCTCGGTTATAGCTCCTCCAGAGACACTCCTCTCTCCTCTAAATCAGTGTATCCTCGGTTATAGCTCCTCCAGAGAGACTCCTCTCTCCTCTCTCCTCTCTCCTCTAAATCAGTGTATCCTCGGTTACGGCTCCTCCAGACAGCCTCCTCGATAATCGTTCCTCGACGAGCCTTTAGAGAAATTTGTTTTCCTTCGACACGTCGCGCCGAAATCCGTTTCCGGGTCGCTGCCGGAGGACCTGGGAGTCTGGGACGCGAAAATGATAGAACTGACAAACGGCTCATTTCGGAGGACTCACGCGCGTCTGCTAGACGCCGGGACGACCGGCTGCCCTCCCCGACAGGCGCACGGACGCGAGGGCCGGCTCATCACTGCGCGCACTTCTGCGACCGCAGTTTTAATTATTACTGGTTTTGCTTTAATTTAGTGGGAATGCTGTTAACAGCATTCCAACTATCTGTTCTTCTACGCACAAAATTCTTTATTATTCTGCCTGTTATTTTGGCCCTCTTCTTCTCCCACATTCCACATCGCAGAAACTCCGTTCAAACATCAAAACGTTCAGCTCGGTCGGGAATCGATGGCTATTACTTTTGTCATTCATAACTTTCATAATTCCAGAGATATATCCCATAATTCATCACATTTTTAACATTTTAACTTTAACATTGCGCAGCTCGTTAAGGCAGAGTGCGTGATGTCAGAGTTAGAGTGGAGGACAGTTTGAAATTTGCCTTCATCTTTTTTTTTTTAAACTGCCATAATTCCCAAACCCTACATTCCTGAGACATAATTTTTCATGACAAATGTAGGAAAACATCTCGTAGCTTGAAAAATGACAAATAATTCAGCAAAAATAATTAAATAAAATGCCTCTTGAGGGCATGAAGTGACAAAAACTTTCAACATGTCTCCATTAAAACCCATTGTAATTTCAGGCTGATATTTCCTCACAGCAGCAGCCGCACACCTTTAGTTAATCTGCCAAAAAGGCCACATTATTGACCCGAAAGTACACAAAAAGTACCTCCTCTAAATCCATTGAACACGTCTTTTGACCTAATTGACAGCTACGGTGAGACGATCTGCCGTAAAAGCTCCGTAAAGGTACGTGTTGTGATGTCTGTGTTTGCTTCCCCTGTCGCAAGTTCGGATCGCTCAGTGATGATACTATACCTAAATAATCTGTGGAGTCTCAGCTTTAATCGGATATATTGTATGTGCAGCTACGATAAGTAATAAGGGTATCTTTATCTTGAATTGTGTGCCGCAGTGCGTTAGAATTATTTCGCTCAGGGGTCATTTAGACGCTTCTTATGAGACTTGTGTTTTGTTTTGGTAAAAATGGTTCATATCTTCAGTTAGCTGAGATTCTTCCCGTTAATCTGGTGCTACACATTAATAGTTTCATAAATGTTAAGAAGCCCTGAGACATTGTCTCCAAAAAAAACGGTGGGAGGGGTCCAATGGGGGGACCGTCGTGCTTAAGAGGTTAAAGTTAGCAGCTGATTTTATAGCTTTGCCCTTGGCTTATCTTTTTAATCTGTCCTTGGAGTCAAACAAAATTCCCCTTATTTGGAAATCTGCTTTTGTTCTCCCACTGTTAAAAGGGGGTGACCCCACTCTCCTAAACAACATACAGACCCATCTCCAAATTATGTGTTTTAAATAAAGTACTGGAATCTCTGGCCAATTTCCAACTGAAGGAGTTTTTATCAACAAATTATATTTTATCTGAGTTTCAATCTGGTTTTAGGAAAAAACACAGCACTACAACAGCTGCCTTAAAAGTAGTACATGATCTTATTTACTTCTTAGACAATAGAGAGCATTGCGCAGCACTTTTTATTGACTTGTCAAAGGCTTTTGATACAGTGGATCATGCCTTACTGTTACAAAGATTTGTTAGTATCGGTCTTTCAGGTAAGGCTGTCTGTTGGTTCAAGAACTATCTATCATGCAGATCACAGTGTGTGCGGGCAGAAGGCTTAACCTGTTAAGCCCTGAGCCTGTTTTTCAGGTCTCAGGCTAGAAAATGACATTCCCAGAACAAATGACCATATCTTCCCTTCTAAAAGGGTTAAATTAATAATATTTGTTCTCAAAGTAATGATAAACCTGTGAGTTGGATGTAGAAAAGTCAGAATCAATATAGATGTTTTTTATTTTAAAGAAAATTCAGATTTTACATAGTAAAAAACTGTAAATTATAGTGTCCGTCCAAAAATTATTTTTTACTTATAGTGAAAACTACCCTTGGATGATAGAAGGTAGAAGGTAGACTAAAAGCGTTAGGAATCCAAAGTACAACATATAATAAGTACCCTGTATCAAGATTGATGCAAAACAAGTGACATTTGACCTTTTTAGAGAGATTTAGCAAAAAGAAACCACTTCTGGGGTCATTTGGGTGGATTTTCCATATCTCTGGCCCCCCTTGGTCGATTTTGATGGTTGACACCTCTTTCTGACCGTTAGAGCCAATAGAATCGAAGGGGGAGTCCCCCACACACACTCATTGTGAAAAGAAAAGGTGGGGGCTTCGCGCATGCAGTTTTGCATCAGAGCGAACCTATCTCTAGCTTTGACATCTGGAAACGGAAAAGCAGTTTTAATGCTTATGGATTATCAGAAATCATTTCAAAGGGACACAGACACATTGGATTAACCTATGGATTAACTTCAGCAGCGTTTTTATCATTTTAATGCCATTGAAGAGCACTTTGGAGAGACTACAGAGCCAAGGTAAAAATGTTAGCATTTTTAGCTACCTAGCGTCACCTGTTTTGATGTCCGTTTTTGTTTATAACGTCGCCATTTCGTATAATTCAGTGATAATGTGGGTACCCATAGATTCTGTGTCACCTCACGATGTGAAACGATGTCATGGATGTAGAGAAAAGATAAATAATAAGGTTTTGTGAGTGATTTTCGGTGCAGTAAGGTGTTAGCATTTTTCGCTCGTTGCTAATTCAGAGGCTCAGTGTTAGCATTGTGGGTTTTCTTTTTAAAAAAAAAAAAAGATGATCAGTTAGATGAGTTTCTTCCCGTTACATGGATATAAAACATTCATAGTTTATTAAATGAACATGCCCTCAGACACTGTTTCCTGCAAGATGTTGCGGCAGTGCCCCGGTACCGGGGTCTCTCGGGCTTAACAGGTTAACTTCAACATCTCTTCAGGTATCCAAGGGTGTGCCACAGGGATCTGTTTTAGGACCATTGTTATTTACATTAACAGTCTTAATAACAATGTTTTCAATGCAAATTTGCATTTTTATGCTGATGATACAGTTATTTATTGTTCTGCGTCCACCCCGAAGCAGGCTCTTTGTCAGCTCCAGAATGCTTTTAACATTGTACAATCCAACATGTGTGATTTGAAACTTGTTTTAAATGCTGCCAAGACAAAGCTAATGATGTTCTTGAAAGCAAAACCCAAGGTCTTGAACCTTCCTTCTATCACCACCTTGCAGGGGACGGAGATTGAATCTGTGTTGCAGTATAAGTATCTCGGAATTATAATTGACAATTCGCTCTCTTTTAAACCACACATTGTGGAACTCTTGAAATAATTAAGAATAAAATTAGGTTTTTTCTTTAGAAACATGTCTTGTTTTTCCTATGAGGCCAAAAAGAGACCTTTCTGTCTGTGCTGGATTATGGAGATGTGGTTTATATGAATGCATCTTCTCAGTGCCTTCACTCGCTGGACACCGTCTACCACGGTGCACTGAGATTCATCACAAACCTCAAATCCTTGACGCACCACTGCAATCTATACACTCGTGTTGGATGGTCTTCCCTGACCACGCGTAGACTGAAACATTGGCACATCCTTATATATAAGGCTATTCTTGGTGCTCTTCCCCCTTATCTAAGGATGTACATAAATAGAAAATGCACAGGATCTTATCGGCTTCGCTCCGAGAACTTTTTCCTTTTAACTGTACCAAAGGTCCGTACTGAACTGGGGAAAAGGGCGTTCAGTTACGCTGCCCCTCAAGCTTGGAACCTGCTTCAAACTGAGCTGAAACTCAGAGAGCTGGTCTCATTAAACACACTCAAAGCAACTTTAACTGACCTTGAAGCAGGCCGCTGTGTCTGTAAATGCTTTGGCTAAACTTGGTGTATGACTGTGTTGTGATTGTGTGTTTTTGTAATTGTCTGTAACTGTAAAACTGTCTGAAACTGTGCTGTTACCATTCTTGGGCCAGGACACTCTTGAAAAATAGATTTTTAATCTCAATGAGACCTATCCTGGTTAAATAAAGGTAAAATAAAAAAAAATAGGGGAGAATTGTACATATATCTGTGTGTGTGTGTGTGTGTGTGTGTGTGTGTGTGTGTGTGTGTGTGTGTGTGTGTGTGTGTGTGTGTGTGTGTGTGTGTGTCTGTGTGTACCAGCTGTGATAGAACAAAAGTAATCTATCATACACGTTATGATCATATATCATCACATTATATTTATTGGGCTTTGACTTTCAACACAAATGTCAAAATAAGCTAATCAGACCGGGGAACAGAATTGGAAGTCTTGGCCCAATGCCCGATTGTGATAAATGACTATGGACTGTAAAACACATCTGCAAATAAATTCACAGAAGTAATGCAAAGGAAAAACGTTATCAATTCAGTGTGATAGAAACGGTCAGAGCAGGTGCGCAATACCACTTACTGTAAGTCACTTTGGAAAACACACAGTTAAATAATGCAATGAAATGTAAAATGAATTTAAACATTTGATAGGTTCTTATTCCAATTGATATGGACACATTTCACTCAATATACTCCTCCCCCTCTTTTCTCCATGCACTCGAACACTATGATCCCACACACACACACACACACACACACACACACACACACACACACACACACAGGCTCCATTCATTAGCCTGTCTGCCTGTGGTTCACAGCAGTGTGTGATGCAAGACGCTCTCTGTGGGTTAGGATCTATTTGTAGCTGGTGGAGGTGGAGGTGGTCTCCACAGGCTAATTACTCCATTTAGTGTTGAGGTGTGCCGTAGTTCAGGTAGAGCTAAGAGGAGTAATTATGTCTATGGAAACAAAGGCCGATCCGGCTTCAGTTAGAGCGAGTTAAAAATCAATAACAGCGTTTAAAGTTTCCCCTGACGACATTCAAGACAGATGTCTTGGGAGATTATTAAGCAAATATAAAGAAGATAGTCTTCCAAAAAAAATCTATGTTTTTTTTTTTCATTGAAAGTGAAATACATTTTGAGATAAACTCTGGTGTTTTTTACTTGCTCTGTGACTGTGAATCTGTTTCATCAAACTAACAATCCAGCATTTATCACAGATGAACAACAATCACAATAGTAGCCCAATCAAGTGCCTACTTTCTGTTGTTTTTCTCTTATCATAATGAAGCCTCTCAAAAGGTCATTGATGAGAGTTAGCTGTGAGGATACATTTGGCAAAGTGTTGAACGTTGTGAAAAATATGTGTTCATGAAATGTGTTTGAATTCAGTGGAATCAAAACAGAGCAGCCCTATGCAAATGGCCCTGACCCCAAACACGGCCCAACTCAGTCCTTCCCAGAGTCTGCGTCACAAAACTTTTTGTAAGATATTTAAAAACAGATGCCAAACATGTACTCTGCAAACCCCAATATCTCCATCAATTATACCCACATGTCCTTAGAGGATAAATATTAATAAATCATAGATAAATCATTGTTGCCTTTAGATATTAAAAGTATACATTTCACAATATAAGTTTGTGAAATATAACTCCGTGGCAGCGGGGAGAGGCTTGGCCGGAGACCAGACAGCTGATCAGAATCAGGTAATCAGTCACTGAATAAAAGCATGTGGTAACCTGGTTCTGGTTCAGGCTGGACCCTGGGAGGACGTTGTTGGCCGCAAAAAAAAAAAAAAAAATGATAAAGAGACCCCGCACCAGCAACATGTACATTTGTGTTTTTTGTGATCTTTTGGACAATAAACCTCTGTTGTTGCACCCAAACCCTTCTCCTTCCGTCCCTTTTTAAACTGTGTGTTAGCAGAGAGGCTCACAAACTCTATAACTGTTTATAAGAAATAAAACAACAGCTGATGGTCGCGAATGTAACGTGACTTGACAGAAAATGAAAAGAGCTGATATTTTAACAAACAATAAGTGGTAAACTAAAGAACAACGCTCAAAGCTGCAGAGCTAGTTCACATGGCTCATTGGATCCTCAGTTGCAAATAAACTCTATCCATCATGGACCCTGGTGTTAAATGGGTGTGCTTGGGATATTTAGATGCACTGAATAAAAAGAATGCCTCAGGTGTGTTGTAAAGAAACTAAAATAGTACTGTGGTCCTCATCTCAGTCCTGTTTAGCTGCAGGTACGAGGGTGTGTTTTAAAAAGATATATATATATATTCATTAATATGCTCAGTCGGTCTGAGTGATAACAGTGTGTTTTTGGCATGGATGTTCTTCCTACGTCAGTCTGAGGAGTTTTTATTTTGTTTGTTTATCATCAGGAATTGTTCCTCAGCTTCAGATTTATTTTCAAAAGCCTGTCTGGGCTTACAAACTCAGAAACATTGGAGAAGGCCATGAGTCAACGCCAAACACACACAACACAATTTACTTTCAATTTGACCGCCGCCTCAATCAAAGCCGAACCTCGATAAGGTAGGAACCCTTTTAAAGATCCGACAGGCTTTGTAATCAAACTTTAATTTGGCTTTCATGTCGGTTCAGAAAGTTATAATGGTAGCCCATTTCTGTCTAGTCAGTGATAGATAAACATAAATGCATGAATATATTTTTTGATCTAAAGCAAAGGCTTTTATTTACTGCAACATATTATGCAAATGGTATGCAAATGGTCATTACAACAGCGAGTCCGTGCTCACTGCGCCGCCACATTGTGCCCATGGCGCTTTCATGTCTAATCAAAGACGAAAAAGCCAAGTTGCTATCAGTGATATCAAAGGCCTCTTCTGAAACACAATACAATCTTATATCTATCCCAATTATGGGACTCTTTTTATTCCATAATAAAAACAACTGGGAGCTTGCTTCAAAGAAAGGAGAAATTGCACAGGCTGTTAGTCTGAGTTTGTCACACACACTCTCACACACACACACACACACACACACACTCACACACACACACACATAATGTGTGTACACAGATGTCAGAGCACTGTGTTGTTTTTCTTCCTCAGATCCTGGCTCAGGGTCACTCTGGGATGTAAAGACAGCAACAGATGACCTTAAATGCCACGTAGACTTAGCCACACCTTATCTTCATTAAATAAATCATTTATTTATCCCTCTGGAAACTTTATGGAAATTCTGTTTTTAGGGAAGGTGGTCCCCTTTGGCTGAGACTAGTCCACTAATAACGGGCACTATTTCACACAGCAATTCCTGTATTTCATGAGGTCGTTTTTGCCGCAAAATACAGACTAAACACTAAATGTGTCAGAAAGAAGAGATTTTGGTCAAATCAATAAGTATATCTCATATGAATTTCCTCTGTTTAGAAAATCCTGGTTTCTTTCTCTATAGATATAACCTCGTGTTTTAGGATATGTTGTATCTGTAGAGTTTCCCTGTGTTTCCCCATGAGTACTTAACATAAAAAGTATTAGTGCAGCCTATTGAAACGATGTCATTACTGTAGGTCATACAACTGAAAGCTCTTTCCTTTTTCTGCATACTTGCATTGAACACAGGTTAGCAGAGACTTTATTTCTTCAAATGTGATATGTTTGTGGTCTTGAAAGAACAACATGTATTGTGTACTCGATAAAAGGAAACACCAATGAGAACAAGGGTTTCAGAATGTATTTGGAATGAATTTGTCTTCAATAGCTTTCAACAGATCTGTACTGCTCTGTAAGATGATGGTATTTATGTTGCTCTTGACATTGAGACATTGTGTATGTGGAGGTGCCCATATTGGATCAAACGGCTGACAGAAGTCTTCCACAGCATCACAGTGCAGAGTCCACGCCTCATGATCGGCACCTCCTCTGCTCTAAGCACACACCATATTTATGGATTGATAGTTCCAGCTAATAACAAAATACTACCATAAACTTCAAATATAGATACTCAGGTCAGTGTCTCTCAGCAGCTCCCGGCTATTTTCTGTCACCTCCTTCACTTGTTATTTACCTTGCGCCGTGCACTGAGTTTGCAGAGTGTGTGTAGGGATTAGAGCCCTGTGTATATGCATGGAGCAGTGTTTGTTCATTGTCAGCAGTGTAAATCCACACAGTCCTGGAGGCGCTGAGCTCTGAGCTCATCAGGTGAAGAGGAAGAACGGGAGGAAGCTGGTGAGGACTGCCAACCTGGCAACCTGAGTGTAAACACGGCTAATGTAGACCGGCGTGTGAGTGCCACATGTCATCACTGACAATATATTTACATTTCTTCACACAACTCCAACACTTATTGTCCTATTGTACACTGAAAAAACGGAAACGTTGACCTTAACAAAAGTATTTCACATAGCTGTATAAGTGAGTTGAAAGCAATAATATAACTTATCGATATTATTGCTTTCAACTAACCTAATAGAGTTATGTGACATTTGTTGTCATGATACATTTAATTGCAGTCAACGCTTCAAATTTTTCAGTGTAGGTTTTTTTGTCATTTTATTAAATGAATAATATTTAGTCTTAAGATCACATGTTCCAAGTGCTTGCATCATGGTCAGATTTTATTAAGCTAAAAGACAAATTATCTGATTTCTGTTTTGCAAATGCCCTTATTAAATGTATATAAAATGGTATGTTCAATAATTGTTTTATATTGTTAAACACAATTTTAAAATCATTTGATCCATTTGTAAACAATTGGCAATCCTGACATAGTGGTCACATGACTTAAGGGCTCTGGCTGAGCAATCAGCCACTTTTACCAAGCCATGTACCTTTTGATTCCACTTGATTTTCATTACGGCCCCATAGCTTCCCAGTATTGATTACAGCTTCCAGCTAATCTTCCACCACCAGCAGCACCAAAACTCAATTTCACTAGATTGAGCCAACTCGCAGTGATTATGCGTATGAAACATACGAAAGAGTGGGGAGTGAGGAAGACGGGCGGTGAGAGACAAATGAGACGATGGAAGAGAGAGGAAGAGAAGCAGCTGCCTGGCTGAGAGTAATGAAGGAGAACAAGTCCACTCTGATCGGAGTGGAGTGCAGTGTGTGTGTGTGTGTGTGTGTGTGTGTGTGTGTGTGTGTGTGTGTGTGTGTGTGTGTGTGTGTGTGTGTGTGTGTGTGTGTGTGTGTGTGTGTGTGTGCGTGCGTGCGTGCGTGCGTGCGTGCGTGCGTGCGTGCGTGCGTGCGTGCGTGCGTGCGTGCGTGCGTGCGTGCGTGCGTGCGTGTGTGTGTGTGTGTTAGAGAGGACAGTCTGTCCCTTGTGATTCCATGACACCAACACTGTAACCAAGTGAAACTTTTTTTATAGCCAATAATGTAAAACAGCGATGGCTGTGAGGCCAGTTTAAAGCATGATTACCAGCTGCCCTCCTGCCTCTACGTGCATTGTGTGTCACTTTGTGGTTTCAATTATTACTAATTTGTTGAAGTATGGCTTTCACTTCTTTACCCTCACTTTAATCTCCTAATAACTCCTGAAAAGGTTCCTGTAAAGAATGTGGTACTTATCATATGGACAACACAGTGTTAAACTATGAGAACAGGTTCAGTTAGACTACAGGCAAGCACACCTTAAACATATGAAGAAGTTTCCAAAAATAAATGAATAAGGATTGAACATTCTCTTCTGAATTGCATTAAGGAAGAGTCTTAGGCAATATGTATTGATATCTACATTGCAGTTGACATTGGAGGTCAATCAAATAGAACAGGGATCCATAGTGGTGCAGAAGAGTTAGTGAGGTAAACACTGATGGTGTGTGATAAGGCCTGGCACACAGTTACACTGACAAAACTGAAACGTTGACTTTAATCAAATGTATTATGTCAACAGATTTCATTAGGTTAGTTTAAAGCATAATATTAGGTTGAACCTAATATTATTTATTTAAACTTAATAATATTGGTTCCAACTAATATTATTGATACTATTTGGAACAGATTTCACATAATACAGTTATGTGAAATCTGTTGACATAATACATTTAATTAAAGGTCAATGTTTCAGTTTCTTCAGTGCACCCTCATGCTTTGTACCAACATGATCAGATTGTGTTCATGAAAACGGCTCAGAACAAAAGTTCCAAAAAGTATACGAACAGGGTTTCACACATGTTTGCCAAATAGGCAGACCGACATATGTTTAATTGATCAGTTATGAGATAATCGATGAAGGCACTTTCGGTATATTGCCCTTTGACTTTGAGTAATGTTCCTGTGTCGTGAATTTAGCTCAGTACTGGGACAGATCCTGTCTGACAGAAAATAGAACTAAACATAAGAAGAAGGGTAAACTGGAAAGAGGAAAATAACCAGTGGCGTTTTCTCCTGGAGGCCAAGGGAAGCCAGGCTTCCCCTGTTTTTTCGGATTGTAGTCCGTTTGTGGATCATTTTAATAAATAAATAAAAACACTTGGTTTAGTTTCGGTAATTCTTCTTTGCTGTGTGTTGCTGCCGGTACTGAAAAATGTAGGGGTTGACCAATCAGATGAGGCTCACGTCATGCCCCTGCCAACCTGTGATTGGTCAGGGCCATGCCAAGGGAAGCCAGAGGCGTTGGCTGCATACATTAATAAGAAAATGCTTAAATGAATAAAACGAGAGTTTCGGCTGGAGAGTGTGTGCGGACCTGTCGGTTAGATAACAGGCGTGTGCAAGTCCTGCATCTGTATGATACAAATGTGTGTAAAATGATACCGGGCGCTGTAATCACTCATCTGGTTACGTTATTACATTGACCACCCCCCCGACCCAAAAAAAAGGACATATTATTGGCTTTCCCTAATTTTTTCCCCACGCCACGCTACTGAAAATAACCAATAGGGGAGGACATGGAAGGGAATGGGAGGAAAGATCGGAGGAAACACGAGAGAGCTGTAGCTTTTGCACTTCAAGATGCCAACTGGATTTGTTAGATTTCATAAAAAGAATTGGAATCACAACCTTGCATTCAAGTATGCACCTACAGTATGTGCTGTACAATAACTGGTATCAGAACATGTATCAGGGCAGTTAGTGTCTCCACAGTTTGATTGACATGCATGTTTGAATATCATTTGAATTAAGAGAGGGAGACAATCAATAGCTTTTTCTATCTATTTTAAAAAATAAGGGAAAGGATTCAGTGTTTCAAAAGACTGAAATTGGGATCAGAGATGAGCAACACTGTGAGATGCAGCCATGTGTCACACCAGCTGATTTCACTGGTAACCTTCCAACCAGAGAGGAGGTACAAGTAATCAGTGAAATAAGCCTCTGTGGCATTTGCTTGAAATGAAAATCTACAGAGCGTGAGAACCCATCACTGATTCAACACGCCTGACGACGGGAAAAAAACAGGTGACACGATGTTTACTGAATATAACTCATGCAACAAGAGAGGTTCGCAGAGCTGGTTTAAGTTTGCAATTCAATCCATCATCCAGCCCCAGTGGAGAGAGTTGTAAAACTAACACAAACTACAAATAAGCATACTCGTTAAGGGAAACAGAGACAGTCTTCCAAAAGAAAACCAGTGGTTTGTCCAGCTTTGTTTTTGAGTTCAGGTCTATTGGGCTTATTATTGCCCCTAGTGGCAGTAAGGGGGATATCCACTGTTGAACTTTCAGTGGATTAACAGTGTTTCCCCACTGAAAATGCTGAAACGTTGACTTTAACTAAATGTATTAATTCAACTGATTTAACATAACTGTATTAGGTTAGTTGAACACAATAATATCAAGTTTAAATAAGAAAACATTAGGTTCAGCTTTTAACTAACCTTATACAGTTATCTCAAATGTATTGACATAACACATTTAATTAAAGTCAACGTTTCAGTTGTTTCAGTGCCGTTTCACCCACAATGAGCAGGAAGTCCTCCAGCATGGAACAACACTGAGAAGAAGCTGTATAAACTACACCAAGGTGAACTTTAGATGTATCTTATGTTGAGACAGTATTATGGAGTTTCAAGACTTAAAGGAAGAGTACTTGGTTTGAAATGTACTAGATAAACAAATAAAAACAATAAACTGTAAATCGTAAACCACTAGTTATGTATTTTCTCCATAAATCAGTGCCCACTTGTGTATTTTTGCTATGCTTTGAATGTCATTGTGTAATAATGCACATTTCAAAAGGCAGCCGATCTGAATACTTGAACACTCTGAACACTGAAATCTCTGCCAGCAGGCTTCAGCTGAACTGACATCAATACTCTGGTATATTTAGGTCCCTTTTATAATCAGAGAACTGCAATTAGTCATTTCACACATTCAACCCAGCAGCTAGGGGCATCTTTGTGTGGAGACACGTTGGTGCTGTTTCAATGAGGACATGCAGTCAGCTGAGCTTAGTGCACCAAGACCTCTTATGGCGCATTTCCATTGCAGGGCCTCGCTCGGCTTAGTACGGTATTGTTAGGCCTTGTTAGGCCTTGTTAGGACTGGCTCACTTTATGCTGTGTTTCCATTACAGTTTAGTAGCTGGAGCAGTATCTATAGTAACGCAGTGTAGGCGGAGCCGTGACGTCATCTTCAATGAGAACCCCAGAAAAACAACACAGCCGTTAGCTGTTAGCACTCAGAGCTCACAGCTCCTCATATGTGTTCAGAAACTAGACAAAAGTGAAACAAGTACAAACCACAGACTGCCTGTGTCATGGAGAATACAGTCGCTGCTTTATTTATGTCTGTATAGGCCGTTGTTGTGAGTGTGGACGGTCGGAGCATATACTGCGTTAGCTTAGCCAATCTCCATTTAGAAAACACGCATTTTAAAAGGTTTTTCGCCTGCCGTCTGTCTGCAGACTTGTCAAAGCATTAATTCATGGTTTTTACTAACCGGTATCAGTATGTTGTTACTTCAGCATAATTTTGAAACGTGTATTACAATTAAATCACGGTCAAATATGTTCATGTTGTTGTAGTTGTAGCCCCCTTGCCAGCGATTCTCTCTCTAGTTTAGCATACTCAGCCCGACTCAGCCTGGTTGTTCCTGGCCCTAGAACCACGATTTTATGGGGCCAGAAAAACTGTGAAATAGGACCCGCTAGCCGGTACTAGGCCAAGTGGAAACGCAACCAAAAACGGGCTGCGCACGGCACGGCACGCTTAAACCGCACTGTAGTGGAAATGCGCCATAAGACCCACATCCAACAACAAGATCCCCACAAAGCAGCAGCAACCCTGTACCCCACTTATCTTAGCGATACTAATAACTCCCCTTTTGAGATATTGTCTACTTCATCAGCAGATTTTCAGTTAGAAAGTCTGGCTGTTTGGACGTTTTGATTGACAAATGATCTCAGGGAGGTGTGGGGTAAAAACCCCACAGCAATTACCTCTAAGCATCGCAGGCGGGGGTGTATAAACAACTCTTTAAATTCTGAACCAGAACCTGTCAGACCTTTGCATATCAAATGTTTGCAGCTCTTGACAAATGAGGTCCAGCAAGTTTAGCAGAGGATGTGAAATGAATCTTGCTGAATCATGATGGATGGCCGGTCTCTGAGATCTGGACTCGGCCTATTCGGCCTACAAATGAAGCGGCAAATACTGGAGATAGACACGCTACTACAAACATACACACATTATACACACATTACAAGCCAACTCCATAGCAGGGATTCATTCAGGACCGAACACACACAGAGGTAACACTGTAGGAGAAACCAGAACACAACTCTCAGAGTTCACATTCAGGTCAAAGCCCAGAGCGAGGGACAGAGACAAAATGATGATAAAAAAAGAGAGTTTAAAGTGGATTTGTACAGCCTCTTCAGGAACTTGTCTGGTTGGCACCTATTCTCCATAGAATCCAAAGATAATTTCATAGTTTCATCTATTTCTATGTGTTTAAGCCTTTCAGGGTTAAGTACCCTTGGCTGAGGGCACACAGGTGCATTCCCATGGGGGGGCAGGGGATTTGAGTAGGTGGCTGCCGCAGTTCTGCTCAGATGAGACGAGAACGGCATGTCCTTGGGGATGTTTTCCTTTTCTGCTCTGCTGTAGCACAAGGCAGCAGGAGGTATGAGCGAGTCTTCAGTGGGAACCCAGGGGACTCTCATTAAAATGGTGCCAGAAACCCCTGCTGCGGGGTGAGCATACATTAAAATACAGTATATTATAAAAACACCTATACGTAATGCACCTTTAGGTGAAGGGTTTTACTTCTACACTTTCAACCAGATTACTGTGAAAAAACAGGTTACGGCATGAATAGGACATGTGCTGCTACTTTAGAGCCTACTCTATGTTCAGATGGTCAGTAATCAGAGAGCACATGTTCATACAGGCAATGCCATGCCACAAAGGAGCATCACATGTTGAAGTAAAATGTATAATTATGTTGTCTGGTCATTTTGGACACGTGCATTTTGTGACGGTTTGAGTCAGGGGATTTTGTTTCAGAGGCTACGTGCAAAGGCTCTGTTGCTCTGTAGTCTTTCATAGCACACACACACCTCCTCAAAAATGTCACTTATAGTCTTGTATTCCAATTGTGGATATTAAGATAGATGAAGAAGGTTAAGGAATGGCTCGTGATCTTTACCAACTGCAATTTTCTCACTTTGGGTTGTGGATATGTCAAAATGATAAAATGTTTGCAATACCAACAAATGGACTCTACTAAGATGACCCTTATTATTATTATTATTATTATTATTATTATTATTATTATTATTATTATTATTTATTTTTCCCAAATCAAGTTTTTGTTTATTCCCGGCCCCTGCTATTTTCAGGCTAATCAACCGTTTTGTGTTTTATCTTTATACAAAAAAGAGCTTACCATGTTGTGTACATGAGACAGTATTTCAAATATGTCACTTATCTATATTTGCCTATTTTGTTTATTAACTTAATTAAGCAAAAGCTTATCACTCTAGGCCAGGGGTGGGCATTTTACGGCCCGCGGGCCACATCCGGCCCGTTGGCCGGCCTTGGCCGGCCCATGTGAGGTTGATCATAAATTATAACATAATGAAAAAAAACAGCAACCTTTTCAAAAATAAAAGCAACACAGCTGTATTGCTTGCATGGCGTAAATACTTTTCTAACTGTGTTGCTTTTATTTTGAAAAGGAAGCTGCTGTTTTTTTTATTTATTTACGTAAACGCGCATGCCGTGAACAGCTACGAGTGATGCTGGCCGGCTAGTCCTCGAAATGTCCGCTAAGGGCAAAAAAAGAAAGATCGATACTGAATGCCGCGTTTTCAACAAGACATGGACCGCTAAGTATTTATTTACAGAAGTGAAAGGTAAAGCTGTGTGTTTAGTTTGTGGTGCGCAGGTCGCTGTGTTCAAGGAGTACAATTTGAGTCGCCACTATGCTACCAAACACGCAGATAAATACAAGAACCTGTCTGAGGAAGAGTGGGCAAAGGGGTCGGATGCTTTGCTAGCTAAGCTGCAAAGCCAACAACACATTTTCACAAAACATTCCACATCCAGAGATGCAGCTGTCAAGACGAGTTATGTCTTAAAAGTAAACCGTTTTCGGACGGAGAGTTCATTAAGGAGTGTTTGTTGGACACTAATATGCCCGGAGAAAAAGGAGGCATTTGAGAAAGTGCCGCTCTCCCGACGCACTGTTACGAGGAGAATTGAGGACATCGCGGGAAATCTGGAGCTTCAGCTGCAGAACAGAGCGGTCAACTTTGACTTTTTTTCCTTGGCTTTGGATGAGAGCTGCGATGTACGTGACACTGCCCAGCTACTCATCTTCCTACGTGGGACAACTACAGACTTCAAAATCACGGAGGAGCTGGCAGCCATGCAGTCAATGAAAGGTACAACAACAGGGAGTGATTTGTTCACGGAGGTAAATGCATGTGTGGAAAAGTTGGGACTGAAATGGGACAAGCTGGCAGGCGTGACAACGGATGGTTGTCCAAATCTGACTATTGAAGAGAATGCAGGATAAAGTGACAGAAATTAACCCTGAGCAGAAATAGGTATTTTTGCATTGTATTATACATCAGGAAGTGTTGTGTACAGATGAAGCGTCTTATTTTGGACAGTTTAAAGTGCGAGGGTCGTGATCGGTTCATGCACGTTCCGTGATGGCCGGCCGGCCCCCAGTCAGACTTGATACCGCCCCCATGATAAATACATTTAATTATTGTGAAGCCAGCTGCAATGGATCATTGATCCACCAGGGGGTGCAGTGGGGTTCCACACTGGAGTCATGTGAAATCAACTTCTCTGTTGTTAATAATGTTGTTTAGTCGGAAAAAACGAACGAGCCGGCTCTCCCGATTTTTAATCCTAATTTAATCATCATCATTGATGTTTATGTTCGCCGAATTGACATGAAATCACTGACAAATATGAATATTCTGTATTCAACTTCATTGAAACGATCAGGATGGGTGTTATTTTCCCCCACAATGACCAAGTCGCTGCAAATGATCCCATGTATTACATGTACATGGCCACATTCTCAACAAAGTTACGTAACGAAACATTCTGTATTCCTTGCTTACTTTTTATTTAATGCTTTATAACAGCTGGAATAGTTCGTTTAGAACAGGCACCTCACTCGCAATCTGCTCCTCCGCAACGCCTACCACCTACCTCCGGCTGAAATTATGAATGTACAGTAAGGCATAGTAATCATAGATAACACGGCAGGGTCCGTTACAGTTTGTTTTCATCTGATTTCAAATATTTCAAATGTCTGAAGTTAATAAATACATTCTCAGTGTTCAAGTCAATAATAGTCATATAAGAAAAGTACTGATCTAATAACAGAGATTTTATAAGGACTTTTCAATGTTCGACATCGCTCATGTGAAATACAGTAAACTGGATGTTGTGGTGCCGAGAGGCGGGGTATCAAAAGTACAAGCTAAACTTTTATTTAGCATCTGAACACACTTGTAAACAACGTGATGCCCGGGAAGCGAAGACCCGGCGGAAACAGCTGGTCTGGTTCACTAAAATGTCCGTGTACAGTATATCTGGTACTAATGTATAGCGGATCTTTGTTAAGATCCATATGTCACGGATAGAACTATATATTGAGCTTTAAAACAAATGATATATATTATAATAAAATAAACACCGGCTGTTGTTATGCCTGCTGTAACGTTTACTTTCTCCGTTCTCCGCTTAAGTAATTATTACTTCCTGGTTAGCTTTCCGCTCGAAATTTAAATCTGAAAATGGCAAAATAACGGAGAAAAAAACGTTCACAGAGAAGACGACAACAATTGTCACTTGCACTTGTCATTTAGCATCTGAACACACTTGTAAACAACGTGATGCCCGGGAAGCGAAGACCCGGCGGAAACAGCTGGTCTGGTTCACTAAAATGTCCGTGTACAGTATATCTGGTACTAATGTATAGCGGATCTTTGTTAAGATCCATATGTCAGTAGAGATGGGATGGCAGAAGGTGCTATATATATATATATATATATATATATATAATTCCAAAGCTGGTAAAGACCTTTCAAATTTAGCAATAATAGTCATATAAGAAAAGTACTGATTTGTTCTTGAATCAACTTTTTTATGGAAAATGTTTTATGTAATTTTATTTCATTTTAAATAAAATGAAAGACATTCACAGTTAATGTAATTAGATATACATTATTAATGCCATACATTTTTAAATGTAATTAGATATACATTATTAATGCCATACATTTTTGCATAAATATTTATTCAGTATGATAGCTGTCTAACAGAAGTTAAATCCATTTCTCACTTATTCTGACAATGTACTTAACCCCAAATAAAAGAACCCAATAAAAATAGTTGTTAAATAATAGTGAAGTCACGTTGTAATAACAATAACTCATCTCTCTCGGTTTTTTTTGTTTTCTTTGTGTGCTTTGCCAAAAGCCACTGTGTCAAGTGTCCTAGTTGGGTTACCGTAACGAACAGCAGCCGGCTCTCGATTTTTAATCCTAATTTAATCGTTTATGTTCGCCGAATTGACATGAAATCACTGACAAATATGAATATACTGTATTCAACTTCATTAAAATGTTATTAACGTGCCTAAACTCAGTAATTCACTAAAAATTACTGATCCCTCCGCGTCGCGGAGGGATCTTGATCCCTGGGTGTTATTTTTCCCCATAATGACCAAGTCGCTGCAAATTATCCCGCTTATTACATGGCCACATTCTCAACAAAGTAACGACATGACTCCCAATATTAATTAAAATGCTTTTATGGATTTAGAAAATATTTGTATTGATTTAAAACATAGTTCTATGTATTGATTTAAATTTACATGCATCCGCTAAGAAAAATAGTCCGTTGTTACCGTTTTTTAAACAGTCAGAATGAAACGGCAGCTCTCAGCTGTGTGTTCACACTCCTAACTCTGATCTTTCTTTTCCAACAGTTAAGTTAACTGTAGGTTACTCTGAGTGACAAGCTTACAGTTAGTGAAGTAACACTTTTTTTTTGTGAGTCACGACCTCGCTGTTTCATTCTAACATAACGCTCCAAATATGACTGTTTCCACTCGGACTTCAATACAGCAACACCATTGTTTGGTTTCCATGGTAGCGTGTCTCTTTAGTAGCGTGCACTCCTTTCCTGTAAATTACAGGTCCAGCCAGGCAAAACAGTAATATGAAATATGAACGTTAGTTTTTAACTGAAATGATCAAATAAAGTCAAAATGTCACAGTGTTTACAAACATTGACCATACCGTTCACCAGCCCCCACCCCACTCTTTGTTTAAAACGAATTGGCCATCGGAATGTGTGTGTCCCAACCCCCCCCTGTGATATCTCTTCACAGGGGGGAGAGAGTTAGACGCTCGTGAATTGTCAACGGGGGGGGGGCCTCTCTGCACGGAGGAGCCGCGGAGAAGTGAATCACAGTGATCTGCTATTTTAAAGTAAATTCAACACATATCGACCCTAAATATAGCATATATTAAGAACGAGAAAGTGTTAACATCGTTTTTTGTAAACATATGACCAATGTGCGAGGGTGATGACATCAGAGCATCGTCCTATGGGCTTAGCCCCGGACAGGTACAACAGGTATTCACTCAGAGGGGGGTAGTTACCCATTTACATGTCAAAAAGCAACATACAGTAGGCGGGTGGGGGATGGTGAACGTTTACATTTCTCTACAGCAGTGGTTCCCAAACTTTTTGTGCCCAAGGCACACCAAAGGACAAGTAAAAATCTCAAGGCACACCTATTGTGCGAAATAGCCCTTATAACACGTGTTATCACTCATATCATGTAAAATATCTGTAAATGTGCATAATTATTTACTAATGCCAAATAAAATGTATAGATAGAACAATCAGTGGTTCAAGTTAGTATATTCCTCAGTGTAACATATCCACTAGTTGCAAAGCTTAAACATTTTTATATATTTTTTTATTTTAAGGGAAAGGATGTTTTCACTACTCAGTTTGTCAACTATGTTACGGACAAACTTGATGTCATTACAATCATTTTTGATTTGAAAAAATGAGGTGCAACATAGTTGACAATGAAAGTCAAACATTTGACGCAAATAACATAGTTGACTGGACACATTATTAACCATCAGCACTATGTTAATTTCAAGGCAGAAGTGCAAAATTCCATTGATAATGATGTGTAATGACGTCTACATGTCGTACAAATTGTCAACTAGGTTACCTGTCAACTAAGTTACTACAGTTATTACAGTACTGGGTAACTCAGTTGACAGGTAACCTAGTTGACAATTTCCCTATTTTGACCCATCATTTCAATGGTAGGCCTTGCCTGGATGACCACATGTCATTTTCTTGAACAGGTTAACATCACATTTGCACATATAATTGATTTAAGTCAGTGTTAAAAATTAACCATGTTGTTGATGTTGTAACTAAAATAGTTAACTTCATCAGGGCAAGAGCATTGAATCACAGACAGTTTGTTGCACTTTTGGAGGAAAGTGAGACTGAACATCGTGACATACCCTACCATGCAGCTGTCAGGTGGCTCAGCCTGGGCAAAGTGCTGAAAAGAGTATGGGACCTGAGAGAAGAGATTCAAGACTTCTGTGTGAAGAAAGGAAACGACATCCCACAGCTTTCAGATGCAGACTGGATGGCAGACCTTGGTTTTGCTGTAGATGTGACTGCACTAATGAGTGAACTAAATGTCTGCAAGGCAAGGGCCTTTTTGTGCATGACATGGACAGTGCAGTGAAGGCTTTCATGAGAAAGCTGCAGCTTCTCTCAAGCCAAATGGAGGACAACATTCTCACGCACTTGCCAACACTGAAGGAAGCCACACCATCAGCTGATCACCTCCAGAGGTACTCATCCATGTTAGAAGCACTGCATGGTGAGTTTTCAAGGCGATTTAAAGACTTCAAAACAGTTGAGAATGAAATGAACATGATCTTTTCCCCATTTACATGCCATGTGGATGATGCACCCAGTGATGTTCAGCTTGAACTCATTGACCTGCAGTCTGACACACTTCTGTCAGAGCACTTTAGGTCAGTCTCACTGCCTGAGTTTTACTCTTCCCTGAAAGAGGAGAACTTTCCACACATCAGGAGACATGCTCAGAAGATGATGGTCCTCTTTGGATCTACCTACATATGTGAACAGACATTCTCAGTGATGAAGTTCAACAAATCCAGATACAGATCCTCTATCACTGATGATCACCTCTCAGCTGTCCTTCGCATATCCACCTCAGACATTGAACCAGATTTCCGTGCACTTGTTCAAGCCCAAGACAGACTGGATTTTTCTCACTGAACAAGTAAAATTAACTGAAAAACAAAAATCAAAAGCACTCATTTCTTTTTGTATAAAGCTGATTCATTTCTTATCTTTAACATACTGTAAAACACCTTTTCAGTATTGGTATATTGAGCAGAATTAAGTTCAACTTATTTTTGATTCGGCCCCCCAACACAGCTCGAGTTTCTGAAGTGGCCCCTTGTAAAAAATAATTGCCCACCCCTGCTCTAGGCCGTGTTCAGGCCAACCTGCATCCGTCCAGGCATGCTTTTGAAAAGTGTTTCATCAAAAGAATAAATGGGCCCTCGCAGGGATCACTTTAATGACACACACACACACACACACACACACACACACACACACACACACACACACACACACACACACACAATACAACGACACACTGTGTAGAGTATTGTTGTGTACCTCTATGGGGAGCAGAGGACAGGAGGGAGCAGTAAAGCCCTAGTTTTGACTGAATGTGTCCCTGTCGTCCCCACACTGCTCCTTCCTGACTCACTCTCCTCACTGATGCTCTAAAGGTTATACTGTATAGGCAGTGGCGGCGCCAGGGTATGGCTGGGGTAGGCTACAGCCATACCAAGAAATGGCTTAGCCCCACCTTAGCCCCACCATGAAAAATGATGTTAAAGTAAGCAAAATAAAGTCCGTCAACTCGCGCGGAGTAAATTGCACAGACAGCAGTTAGTAAGATTGATTTCAGTAGCCACTTGTCTGGAAATACCGAAGACTAGAAACAGTTTTGAAAACTTTTGTCACGTAGTGATCATCTTCTCAATAAAACATCTTTGATAATGTCTTCTGGCCAATCAGAATCACGATAACGGCGTGGTGTTGTTACAGGAAGTCCCGACGGAGAATACTTTTGCTGTAGTACATCTCTATACATCGATACAACATTACGTGTTGATTTAATAAGACCCCACGGTTTGATGATTGATAGGTGTGTGGGCTGTCTTTCATTTTGACACACAGAACAATGGGGGCTATCCACCCTTATCCACAATGTAAAGTAATTCACACAGCCTCTTTCCTCTTCTCTGTGAGGAGCAGCACTGCTGCAGCAGGTTCAGCTTTCAAAACAAAGTAACAAAACAAAAATGGCATTCATTTTTTTTTTAAATGTGTAGTAATAGATGTATGTATTTTTCTTCTCAAGAGAGTACCAGAATGTGTATTTTGTGTTAGTATTTCAAAAAATCTCCTGGGGGAGAATCCCCCAAACCCCTCTGCAGGGGTTGGGTTTTCAGCATGTCAACTCTTTCACCTGTGGGGAAATTGCAGGATTGGCTCCAGGTCGCCCTTTTTGTTTACTAAAAGACATTGCAAATACTGACTTGAGCCCCACCACTGTATGGGTTAGCCCTACCATAGATTACCCAACAAAAATACTCTGGAGCCGCCACTGTGTATAGGTCAACAAGAACACTGGCAAAAGCTCCATGTGTTCATCAAAACTATGACAGTCTGTCAGTGTCACTGTCATAAGCAACATAATAAAGAATTGATCAGTTGACAAAAAAGTCCAAACAGTTTTAAACAGGTTTGAACATAAAGCACAGGGACTTGTTTCTAAAGGTAAATTCACTCAAATGGTAGAATATGACATGTGGAGTACCTCAAGGCTTCATTTGGGAGCCTCTTCTCTTTAACAATGTTGATATGAAAGAGACCCTGATGACATCGTTAGAGCATATTTTGTAAGCACTAATGCTATTAAATAATGTTACCAAACTCATTTCAAACATTTCCAGCACAGTTATTATTAGCAATACAATCCTGCAGCTTTGACACATTCATCTAGAGCATTTTGCCCCTGGCAGCGGGTGAGACCCTAGATTTTTCCAATTTAAAAAATGTCTCAACTAGCAATCAGGCTAACACTATTACATATATATTAAGAGTGGTAGCACTGTTACCACATTGATATATACATATAATCAGTCCTATTATAGTCCAGCACACACATACAGAGGTTTTGTCACATTGGTCCCTCATCATCTATCTCAGGCTGCCATCAGAACAATCCCCCTCCTCTAATTGGCCTATTAGTTTTGGCATTAGCCATGGGGGAGGGTCCTGCAGCCATTACTGCAGCAGCAGCCTCTGACCGGAGCTCTGATTGACTAGCTGGCTGGCCGAAGCACGGGGACATGAAGTGAGAGGACAGCTAATGCTAGAGCAGCCGCACCATTAGCCTACTAAAACAACTGTCCCTACACTTCCCCCCTAATGACATACCTCGCCTCATGGACCAATTACTCATGAACGTGAAAGGAAAGGCCAGCGGTCTGCGTCTTTGATTAACATTTGCTGCTGCGTTTCTGCTAAAACGTCCTGTCACATGCAGAACGCCGGCGTAGCTTCTGAGGCCATCTGTCAAAGAGCGTTCGCCTTTATTTACAGCTCCGTGTCCAGTGCCAGCGCGTGAGAAGGCTGCGAATTCCAATGAGCACGCATTAAGTGGTTGTGTCAATGATTTATATATTTTTGGTGACCAGTAGGAAGGTGAGGAAGAAAAGGGGGTTCTGCTCAGACTGAAAGGCTATTAAAAAGAGTTATGGCATGAACACAACTCTTATTCAGTCTCAGTTATTGATTCTGGATCATTTTTCGGGCAGAGTGTATTTCATGGATGGGGCGGAGGTGACGGCTGCCATGGATAAAAGCAGCCTGACAAGATAAAAACTGGACAGGCAGACTAGGAGTTGAACAATATAAAATAGAGGCTTTCTAGAGTTATTTGTTTTTTAGTTTCATATGACAATGATAAAGCTTTCTAAAATTATGTTTTGACCAATTTACAATCCAATGGGCATGTCTGCAATGATCCACCAATATGAACTGAAAAAGTCCACTGGAAAACACCCTATCCAGTATTAGTAGATGCCCATGATACAGTTTAGCAGGGGCCAAAGTTATTTTGCATTCACTTCACAATATTATTAGCATTGACAGCAGAGACTGATTCTAAAAAACATTCTTTCAGGCTCAACATGACACACATCTGAATGTGTCCTTGAAGGCAGTGCTGTAGTAAGACCTTGAGGTCATTTAAATACATTCAAAGCAGATCTCATGTTTGGCCATTGAGTGTCCAGAAAGGAAGTCGTTTATTTTCTCTGGATATATATTATGGCAATCTACCCAATGGATTTTGAAGTGTTTAACTAAAATCTGTAGCTTTTCAATATTACTGTAACACAAAGCTCAGGGATTCATCAAAATCAGTATGAATTATCGTCTGGGGACAAACAATATCCATCCTAAATGTCGTGAGATGTCCAGAGATTTGAGAACAGATGGACTAAACATCAACATCATCAGAAACAAGCAGTGTTTTACTCCTATGATATCAGGTTTGTTATTTGGATTGTTACCCCGTCACATTGTGTTATTGTGTAGAGCAGTAGCAGTATTTCTCTGGGAATGAGCTAAAGGTAAATATTAATGACACATGTCCAGTAAATATTGCTTTGAGCCCTGAGACAGATTGGCTTTTTGTTTTGTTTCCGCTCGTTGACTCTCTTCTTCTCTTGTCCCCCCCCCATCCTCAGGCTCTGACACGCCTCTTATCCCACTTTCTTTCATGGTCGGATCAATATGCCCCCTAAGTGCTGTCTAACTAAAGGCATATTCCACATCGAAGTTGACTTCCCACAGCAGTGGCTGTAACTCCATCTCCACATTACACCACTCCCTGATGATGTGGGGCCACACAGCTCCACTAGCATCTGCTGATGTCTCTGTGCTCCATGAGTCTGAGATGCACTCTAAAACTATTCTTATTTCCAATCTATAATTCCATGAAGATGTTAAGCACCACATGACCTTCCTTAACTGTTACACAATCAGTTTGTTTCTTATGAATAACTATTTCGTATTAGTGAGGGAAATTGAATCAATAGAAATGTGTCACCTTTTTGGATGTGTGTGACAAAACATGACTGAACCTGTGGTGTGCAGCTTTATTTTTCATTTGTGTTATTTATTTGTATCATCATAACCAGGCAGTCTACAGTCCTGGCCAGATGTAGAAACAATCTGAAAGAACAGTAGAGTGGGAGTCTGGGGTTTGCTCCCGAAACCCAACAATATGAAGGAAGTTATCAACAAAGTTACATTTGAACACTCAAAACTGACATGTGGAAACATACATCTTACATATATGCAGTCTTTGGTGGGAGGCCAGTGAGGGATTGTGTCCTTGTTGGAACACTATGTCAATATAGTGACTTTCCACCTCTATAATTAAGACAGCCACTAAGTCAACGATAGGTTAGAGGTCGTGGAGAGGGACTGAAGGACTTTGCACACACTTTTGCATCATCTTCCTTTTCTTGTGTTCTTTATTTAGGGAAACGTTGTGAAGCATGAACTATATTGAACTTATGTGCCCTCCACCACAATCAAACTGTCCGGTACAACCAGTGTTTGATCCATCAGGCCACTGAAGAGCCAAAGAGCCTTACTTTAGGGCACCTGAACAGTTTTATTAAAGGACGTTCAAAGGGCTATTCTTTTATGTCCCACCTAAATCCTTTGTGCTGGTTCAGGGATCAAACCGTTGACTTTTCTGGTGCAATTCCTCATGCTGCTTGAAGCTTTGGGCAACCTTAAAGCCCACTATTACAAAATTAAGCAAGCTAAAAGAAATGAAAAAAACGTGGTCACATTTCAAGGTCAGCACTAAAACCTCCAAACCTCTCTATAGTCAAATCAAACCCTGACCAACAGAAGCACGCTGAGCGTTGCTGCTGTCCAGGTACATCTCCCCTCCAGCTGGGATCTGGTTCCCCCTCCTCTTCCTCCTTCAGCCCTTTCCTCTCCCTCCCGGCGCATCTTAAGTCAGTCCGCCGCCCCCTTTGATATTATTTTAGGATCAATATGTTCTGGTGAGACACTCTTATGCTACTGCATGGAGGGAGGGAGGCATGAACCAGATTTTGTAAAGCGACGACATACAGTATGAGGAAGCGTTGCATCTCCGTTTTCCTCAGGCTACTCCAAGTTTTTATTGATGCACACATTTTCCTATGGTGGATCATTTTCATTTCATTTCATTTCAATCTTTATTTCGAACAGATTAAAAAAAATAACAAATAAAAAATAACAAATGTGAAAAACAGAATACCGTATTGTTAAAATACAGTATTTATCCACATTCATGATAATATGTATATATTCAACAAAAAAAGTCTTCATATTAATATATGTATATATATAGAATATATGTTTTATATTATATGTATTTCCAGTAATATAATATGTATATGTATTATTATTATTATTATTATTCCTAATTTTTCTTTTTTGAAACTAAATATCTATGTGTATTTGTATAGGTTATTACTTCTGCCAAGAACATGATCAGTTTGGTTTGTTTGTTTGATGTTGTGTTTTCCGCAGGGTTATGGAGATTCACTGGCCCAGGTTTCATTCCCTAGGTACAGGGTGCCAAGGAAGAACCCATAACATTTTGGAGCGGTTCCGAATCATGGGGCGAGTACACACATTATTTTTCACTTATGGAAACAGCCTTGGCAGAAGTCTGTGCTCTCCGGGTTCCAGTTAGAATTTAAATGGAAAAGTGTCAAACTAAAAAGTAGAAAATAAACCAACATAAATAAAAAGGAGTCTGCTGAACAGTCTTTGAAGAGTCAGCTGAAGTTGAAGATAATAAATGTTAGAATTTTCATATTAATAAGTTAAGATTTGTTCAGTAAATAATGAACAGTTGAACAATAAAAGGTGGAAGCAAGAGAGATGAACTTTAACCTGTTTAGCCCTGAGCCTGTTTTTCAGGTCTCAGGCTAGAAAATGCCATTCCCAGAACAAATGACCATATCTTCCCTTCTAAAAGGGTTAAATTAATAATCTTTGTTCTCAAAGTAATGATAAACCTGTGAGTTGGATGTAGAAAAGTCAGAATCAATATAGATGTTTTTTATTTTAAAGAAAATTCAGATTTTACATAGTAAAAAACTGTAAATGATAGTGTCCGTCCAAATATTCTTTTTTACTTATAGTGAAAACTACCCTTGGATGATGGGTTAGTAGACTAAAAGCTTTAGGAATCCAAAGTACAACATATAATAAGTACCCTGTATCAAGATTGATGCAAAACAAGTGACATTTGACCTTTTTAGAGAGGTTTAGCAAAGAAAACTCCACCTCTGAGGTGATTTCGGTGGAAATGGGGGTTTTACCGTTTCTCTGGAACCCATTGGTCGATTTTGGTGATTGACATCTCTTTCTGACCATTAGAGCCAATAGAATCGAAGGGGAATCTCCCCTCTCACACACATGGTAAAAAACAAAGGTGAGGGCTTCGCGCATGCAGTTTTGCATCAGAGCGAACCTATACTCTAGCTCTGACATCTGGAAACGGAAAAGCAGTTTTATTGCTCATGGATTATCAGAAATCATTTCAAAGGGACACAGACACATTGCATTAACCTATGGATTAACTTCAGCAGCGTTTTTATCGTTTTAATGCCATTGAAGACCACTTTTGACCAGACTACGACACAGGTAAGCCATGTTAGCATTTTAAGCTACCTAGCGCCACATGTTTTGATGTCTGTTTTTGTTTATAAAGTCGCAAGTTCGTATCATGGAGTGATAATGTATGCAACCATCGATTCTGTGTCACCTCACGATGTGAAACGATGTCATGGATGTGCAGAAAAGATAAATAATAAGGTTTTGTGAGTGAATTTCTGTGCAGTAATCTGTTAGCATTTTTCGCTCGTTGCTAATTCAGAGGCTCAGCGTTAGCATTGTGGGTTCCCGTTACATGGATATAAAACATTCATAGTTTATTAAATGAACATGCCCTCAGACACTGTTTCCTGCAAGATGTTGCGGGAGTGCCCCGGTACCGGGGTCTCTCGGGCTTAACAGGTTAATCAGAACAAATGCATGTCAATTTCAACGTCAAGACAGAAAATAAATAATGTTTCATTGTTATAATGAAGCCTGTTTAATTCTCAGTTGAGGAGAAATAGAGGGAATAGTTAGAACTCCCATTAGAAGGGCTAGAGAAGATAGCTGTACATGGGGAAAGCAGGTCAAATTCAAGTACAAGACATACATTATGACTGAAATTAAAAACTGAAAATGTAATTGTTAATTAAAGGTCAAATTGATTATCAGATTGACTTTATTTTCTATATAATGTGTTTTATTATCTTGTCACATTTATCTATGTTTTGACAGACAGTTACCATTATTATTATTGTTATTATTTAAAATCTGTTTAATGTATCACTTGAAAGGCAATAACATTTGCCACAAATATTGTAACTGCAAAACAAACACATCTGTGGCAGTGTGTGCAACCCCACATTAGCCGAAGCTAAACATGCACACACACACACACACACACACACACACACACACACACACACACACACACACACACACACACACACACACACACACACACACACACACACACACACACACACACACACACACACACACACACACACACACACACTCACACACACAGCCAAAGTCCCTCACCTCATTTCATCTGCATTGATATTAGTGTCAAAGCAGCGAGCTGGTCCCCCCCCCCCCCCGTGAATAGCCATTACCAATCCATTTGGACCGGGTTACCATCAGCTGGCACTAGCCCCAAATCCCATTTCACCCCATCTACAATTCCTCACTGTGTCCCTGCCTGTCCCTGACAGTATGTTATTGGTAAAAATATAAAATCATATCTACAGCTCCAGCAGGTCACATCATGCTAAAAACCTGTATGCTGTCACATAGGCTCAGTTTTTCATACAACCATTGTATTATTTAAAGGGGACCTATCATGCAAAATGCACTTTTGTACGTCTTTTATACGTGAATATGTGTCCCCGGTGTTCCAGGGAACTCACCAAGTGTCAGAAAACACAACCCTCTCTATTTTCCTCCATACCCAAATCTCTAAAAAAGGGGCTGCAACGGATCTGATAAAAACTGATCCAGATTTGAACACTGTCAGGACGGTGGCGCTACGGCTATTGGGCCAACTCCACCAATCAGGAGGAGACAGCCACGGCCATTGCCGTTCGAAAGCGCTGGAGACGCTGTAGTACATATGCCAGGCCTGTAAAAGCAGTGAAGAAGACTTGGTTACCATGGTTACCCTTCTGTTTATTCTCCACTGTGGCTTTCTTTCTCCCTCTCCGAGGCAAGCGTTTGCTCCCGCTGCAATCCCTCCCCGTCGAGGCAAGCACTGTAATTCTCTCCGGTTAGTCCACCAGAAGATGACAAACACCCACCTCTCCGTCTCTTCCAAGGAACGAGGGGACCGTGCGGCAGAGTTTCAGTTTCAGTTTGTTTCGCCGGTCAAGATGTCCGTTAAAGTTGAAATCTTCCGGACAAAATTAGAAAAGTGCCGGTCAAAGGTCTTCTTTGTTATTTATTGAGCTTTAAAACAAATGAATAACGACTCTATATAATAAAACACGGAGGACGGAGATCTCTTTTTCTCCCCCTCTTCTGACAGCCCAGCAGCTGATCAGAGCACGTCTCCCCTCTCCTGCAGGGGGGCGTGGTCAGCTGAATCAGACCCGTAGACAGCAAACAGCACATAGAGCGAAATGAGGCATGGCTAAAATGCATGATCTGTTTGGTATTTTGAAAACAGAAACGTATAAATATACCTTATATAGGTATGGCCCTACAATATATCATTTAAATATAGCATGATAGGTTTCCTTTAACTTATTAATCATTATAGTTTCTAAATCCACATTTAATCTCCAGATATGGAGTTGCTTAGATGCTTAGTTTTGGAGAGGGGAAATGTTCTTCATATCGGGGGTCCCCTAAGCATGGCATTGCATAAATTGGCTAAGATAATGAAACTGAACCACCAAACTAGACGGTAAACAAGGATTCTGAGTGCTTGCTGAGAACGGCTGTTCAAATGTCAAAAGTTTTCTAAATGAAACAAAAATGTTCCCACTATGTTCATTATGGTCTTGTTGTCTCAATGTTTTGAGGGATTCATTTTTTTTTTTAAAGAATGCGGCCATACAAAATGTTTCCTGAAAAACAGACTGCACGATCTTAACTGTACACAAGAAAGCAACCATTTCTTCTTTGCTCTTTATCCATCCATCCATCCATCCATCATCCATCCATCCATCATCCATCCATCCATCCATCATCCATCCATCCATCCATCATCCATCCATCCATCCATCCATCATCCATCCATCCATCATCCATCCATCCATCATCCATCCATCCATCATCCATCCATCCATCCATCCATCATCCATCCATCCATCCATCCATCATCCATCCATCCACCCATCCATCATCCATCCATCCATCCATCCATCATCCATCCATCATCATCCATCCATCCATCATCCATCCATTCATCATCCATCCATCCATCCATCATCCATCCATCCATCCATCCATCATCCATCCATCCACCCATCCATCATCCATCCATCCATCCATCCATCATCCATCATCATCCATCCATCCATCATCCATCCATTCATCATCCATCCATCCATCCATCCATCATCCATCCATCCATCCATCCATCATCCATCCATCCACCCATCCATCATCCATCCATCCATCCATCCATCATCCATCCATCATCATCCATCCATCCATCATCCATCCATCCATCCATCCATCCATCATCATCCATCCATCCATCATCCATCCATTCATCATCCATCCATCCATCCATCATCCATCCATCCATCCATCCATCCATCATCCATCCATCCATCCATCCATCCATCCATCATCCGTCCGTCCATCCATCCATCCATCCATCCATCCATCCATCCATTAGGGGTGTAACGGTATACGTATTCGTACCGAAATTATTCGGTATGGGCCCTTCAGTTCGGTACACGTATGTAACGTTAAATGTAAAAAATGTAGTACGTGAACAACTTTTTGGAAGTAATCTCAGGTGCTGCGTCGCAGCGCTCAGTGTAATTTGCTCACATTGGGTTCAACGCGTCATAGAGCAACCAAGTGATTTCATTGGACGAGAGGCATACTATGAGAGCTGGTCACAGGGATGCGTTCAAATTTAGTCAGTAATTTGAGGAACTGTCGAAATGGCGAACGCAGTTAAAGTTGAGCTCGAAAATCCTCCAGCATCATTGAAGTCTCCGGTTTGGGAACATTTTGGTTTCGCAGTTACGTATAAGGATGACGGACAAAGACAGCACGTGGACCGAACCAAAGCTGTTTGTCGGCATTGTTCAACTAACATTGGTTACGCGGCTGGCAATACATCAAACTTGCACACTCATTTGAAAAGGCATCACCCGGACGTGAATATCACCGGTACCAAAAGAAAAATTACTGAAGTGCAAACCCAACTCCCACTAGCATTTAAGCCTCCAACACTCGCAAAAAGATCAGACCGAGCCAAAGCTATTACAAACGCCAAATATCCTTATGTTGCCATGTTAGCAAAGCGCTACCTGGCTGTATCTGCTACCTCTGTCCCTAGCTGTGTTCTCCACAGCAGGAGACATTGTTAGTGCCAGCAGATCTGCCCTTTCGGCAAGCAATGTGGACAAGTTCATTTTTCTTAAAAAAAACATGAAAATACAATGACAAGCCTAATGTCAAGCTGGCTGCTTAGGTACTAGTACAGTACAGTTCAAATACAGATTATTTCAGTTCATCGAAATGCTGCACCTTAATGTTTATTTTATTATATTTTGTATTTATTTGAGTGAATATTCACAGTTTAATAATAATTAAAAACCCAAAACTAATATTTTATGTTTTGTGAGTACTAGTACAGTAAAGTTCAAATACAGATTATTTCAGTTCATCGAAATGCTGCACCTTAATGTTTATTGTATTATATTTTGTATTTATTTGAGTTATTCACAGTTTAATAATAATTAAAAACCCCAAAAAAATATTTTATGTTTTGTGATAATTTTTTCTGCTGTACCGAAAACGTACCGAACCGTGACCTAAAAACCGAGGTGCGTACCGAACCGAAATGTTTGTGAACCGTTACACCCCTACCATCCATCCATCCATCCATCCATCCATCCATCCATCCATCCATCCATCCATAATACATACTGCCTGCTTGGTTCATTCATCCATCCATCCATCCATCCATTCATCCATCCATCCATCCATCCATCCATCCATCCATCATCCATCCATCCATCCATCCATCCATCCATCCATCCATCCATCCATCCATCCATCCATCCTCTGAGAAACTCTATGAATCAGCATACCATAAACTATTCCCAACAACATCATCTCTGACCCCAATCATGTCCTGAACAATTCAAATGACTTGTTGCCATCTAATCGGAGTTTAATAAAGTTAGACTGAAGCACTGCTGTGTGCACCAGTCAATCCTCAAATTAAATACAGAGCTAAATCCCAGGTCAAATGTAAGATAGATGGTCAACAACAAGTTTGTTTTTTCAATGATTGTAATGTTTTGTTAAATGTCTGTTTCCTTTTATCATATCTTAATATGTGTCCTTGTTGATGTTGCAAATTAAGCTGCTGTGATGCAAGTAAGTTGTATTGTTTTGTATCGTATCGTAGTGTGTCGTATCCACCCATCCATCCATCCACCTCTCTGCCTCTGTGTCTCTCCTGCTCAGAGCTCAGACTTCTGCCTGCCAGTTGCATAATACATACTGCCTGCTTGGTTCACATGGGATCACAAGCCTCTGCATTAGCATTCCTCGCACATGCACACAAACACACACATACACAGGCTTGGCTGACAGCAGTGACATCACCAACCTGAACACACTCTCAGCCTGTATCCTCAGAGCCAACTACAAACACCTTGATGCATTCACAAGCCTCTCATCACCTCACACACATATACATGGTGTAAACATACACAACAAGTTTGGATTTCAAGTTTGCTAACTCATTCCATAAAAGATGAATGATGCAACATGTAACACAGCCCTAAACTTCTCTAACACCTTGCGCTATGGGTCTGGTAGATTTTCTGAGCTTTCATCTGCCAGGTTGTTCTTCATTGTCGATGCTTGATTCAATTCCAAGGTGAGGTATTTCAAACGGCTGGCTTTGAAAAGCTGCAATCAGCAACGTTTGGCATTTTTTTGGCTGTGTTTGTGTTTGTGTGTGTGTGTGTGTGTGTGTGTGTGTGTGTGTGTGTGTGTGTGTGTGTGTGTGTGTGTGGGTGTGTGTGTGTGTGTGTGTGTGTAGGAACAACTGGTTATGGTTTGTTGGTTTGTCTGGCTGTCTATCAGACTCTCAGAGAAAACTCCAGCCGAGGTTTAGACATAGGACATTGTAATCAGGTCCTTGAGAGATACCTTACAAATTCAATATGTTGGGATTTATAGTGCAGCCTTTACTCAGAAAGTATTGAGCTTCCATACTAATGAACAACCGCATAACTCTCCACCTTGGAGCGGTCCATTCTCCATCCGTCCTCGTAGGATCTGGATGGATGTGAGGGGGGGCGGAGGAGAAGGGGGGGGGTTCTGGCTCTTGCCGATGAGGCCTAATTAGAGAGATTAGAAGTGGAGGGAGTGACTCACACTACAATAGCAGCTCTGACCTAACTGCTAATGTTCTCCACCCAGCCCATTTCATCCAATTCACATCCATTATCTTTCGCCTCTTTGTGCTCGCTCCCCTCCGTCCCGTCACTTACTGCTGAATGTCATCCTTTGTTTGTCATCCTCGGACGAGGCGGAGAATCAGTTCAGATGTGACCGAAGGATGTTAAGAGATCTGGCCTTTCACTCATCTTCATTTAACATCTCATTTATCCTTCTATCAAGGGCAAACTGAACCAATAAGATTTAATGATATAGGAAGCCTGAAATATATTTCCAGCTAAGTGATCACAAACAGCCAACACCTAAATCAAATCTGAATCAATCAAAACCAGACAAATTAATCATATGTCACTTCCAACACTTCCTTTTAACGACAGGCATTAATTCATGTACGTTTCCATTTAGATCTATCTACAGTTTCCACAGAGTCAGCAGGTGTGATGCAGGAAGGGTGTCAGGCTCTAGAGGGGGAAGGAGCTGAGCAGCAGCAGATATTTGACCTGTCACACTGAAATAACAGGTGTAGCCTGTTTACTTTTCTACTACTTTAAAATACTGGAAGTCCTGACGCCTAACTATTAACGGGCTTTAAAGATCTGGTGACCTTTTGATGTCATACTCAAACAGACAGACCAGAACCATGTGTTGAGTACAGCCGGCATTGTGTGACGACCACTAATGTGACAAAACTAGGAATTTCTAACAAAATCGTCTCTTTTGCTTTTAAAGTTGACAATGATTTTAATCAAGCTCAGCCCAAGTTCAGGCAGGAAGACTGGGTATACATTAATTTACTCCTCAGCTGCATTATCAGCTCATTATGGGCATTCACTTTTAACCTATTACATTTCACCTCAATCTCCAGCAGCCAATCATCGTGCTGCATTCAACTCTAAAACTGTTCTCCTCTCTCCTGCAGTCAGCTGTGATTTCAGGTGTTCATGCTGGGGCCCGCCCCCACCCCATCACCTCCTGTCATCATTTAAAGTGCCAGGAGAGCTAATCCAAATACCTCCTCACACCTCCTCTTCATCCCATCTCCTCATCAAATCCAGATCTTCATCATCATCACCAGTGTCTATACCCCAAGGGGGGTTCCCTATATGCTCACGGCTGCATTTCCCCCTTAAGATATACGATTCCAAGATCGGGGTCTAATCACCAAGGACCATTAACATTTCTATCAAAATGGTGCGCGTGTCAATAAATGTAATTTTAACAAAACATATTTCCTGATTGAAATAGTGAGTCAATTAAAAAATGGTGCATTGTATAAGAGCTTGAAATTGACAGTTTTGCCTAATTTAAGTGAAAGGATTTTCATGAAAGGAAATCAGCAGTCACCAGCTCAGACTAGCTTCAGTCCCACATCAGAGAGGGCCCCCACATCAGAGAAGGCCCGCACCTCAGAGAGGGCCCCCACCCCAGAGAGGGCCCTTTCAAACCCCTCCACAGGCTCTGGAGCAGCAGCTGGGCCCGGGCTTGGATCAGCCTAATAAGAGGCTCAGCTCCCCGGCTCAGCTCCCCGGCCCAGCAGCGGCTCAGAATCTGGAGTTTGGAGAACGTCACGCCTTTGATTTGCTGGAATAGCCATACTCCTGTCTTCGATAGGATCTCAGATCCAGCCTGTCTGCGATCAAATAGAGGATTTCACGGACACACATGTGAGAGTAAAGCAGAGTACTGTAAATGCACTCTGAGGCACACATCCCAAAACATTGTTTCAAATGAAACTCGGTATTGAAGGGCTGGCTCTTTGTGTGGCACTTTTTAAGCACACAATAATGAGGACGGATGAGCGGACACATCAAAATAAAGATTAGAACACAATCAGGGCCCACACAAACAGCTTAAAGATGACATTTGTGTGTTTCAGTTGATACGCATGTCGGCTTACACTGGGGTAGCTCAGGATTAGGGAAAGATAGATATAAAAAAGGCACATCAGCCTAGCAACAGCCAACACAGGCCTTGTGTCTATCAATGCCTACAATCTGAGCCTCCTCCTGCAGTGTGTCTATACAGCACACTGTGGGGCAAAACACAGAAAATAAATAATAAAACATACATGTCAGGATTTGCCTCTAATGTAGGACAGTCATTCTCAGAGCAGCCCCCACTATCCACAGAATCTCATATTCTTTAGCATTTGCAGTTCCTTTATATTTTTCACAATGCTTGTTGACGGTGACGCAAAGAGTGATGCCATTTGTGTTTGATACATTTGTGTTTGATACATTTGTGTTTGATACATTTGTGTTTGATACATTTGTGTTTGAAATTGATAAAGAGGTGTTTCGTACTGGTGACAGCTCACTGAGGAAAAGCTTAATCTATCTACATTAAAAAAAAATGAGGGCACACATTGGGATGCCATTTACATCAGTTTAAAATGCATTAATATCCACACAGTACATTTGTGTTTGGTTATATTCATGCACATCAGCCATGTGGAGCCACACTGACTTGATGTGTTTATCCTCTTAGACGCACACTGGATGTAAGTTAGCCTATATTCTGCTGGTTGGGGGTGGGGGGGTGAACAGGATGACGCTCTGACAGGAGAGTCTCAGAGAGAGCATAGAATCCATTTATTACACTGTTATTATTCTAACAATTATCACTGCACCTCAGAACAATGACTTTATCTGCAGCGGAGGAGGAGATGGAGGGAGGTTAGACGGAGGATAATAACTTTCGTAGCCATGGAAACCAAGACGATGACGAACGATGACTGCAACCCACCCACCAGTCCCCTCTTTGATTCCTCTCTTTGGGGTTGGTCTCTGAAAAAGCTGCTTATGTACAATTATTACATGTTTAAATCTGGCACAGGGTGAAGGCTTATTAACCTCTTAAGCACTGAGCCTGTTTTCCAGGTCTCAGGCCCGAAAATGACATTCCCAGAACAAATGACTATATCTTGCCTTCTAAAAGGGTTAAATTAATAATCTTTTTTCTCAAAGTAATGATAAACCTGTGAGTTGGATGTAGAAAAGTCAGAATCAATATAGATGTTTTTATTTTAAAGTAAATTCAGATTGAACATAGTAAAGAAATGTAAATTATAGTGTCCGTCCAAAAAAGCCCACCCTTGAATGATGGGATAGTAGACTAAAAGCTTTAGGAATCCAAACTATGACATATAATAAGTACCCTGTATTAGGGCTGTGCAATTAATCGTATTTTAATCTCGATTACGATTTTGGCTTGCAACGATTACGAAAACAGCGTAATCGAAATAAAAAGATTATTTTGCTGCATTCCCTTTCGCAATGATGCTCTCAATTTGTCTTGCGTTATACATCCTGCCCGCGTGTGCGCTTTCGCCCCTCCCTGAAAGCCCTCTCGGCCAGGTTGTGTTGTGACCATAGACTGTATATATAAAGGTTGTGACTTGCAGTCTGTTTAATAAATCCATATAAACACGTTACAAGGGAAGCTTTAGTTGCTGTGTCTTTATTCTCCGGTCCTCCATGCTCCGGTCTCTAGCGTACAGTCAAATTTTACTAACTCGTCAAGCCGGAGCCTCTTAGTTCGCTACTTCCGGTTTCCGGATAAGGGGTTACCAAAATAAGAGTACTGTGTGTAGCAGTATAATTAAACATTACAGGTTGCCCTCAGGCCCCTCCTCAAAGGAGAGAGCGCCCGGTGGTGGCAAGGCGGAGAGAGAGAGAGAGGCGCCGGTTCAGAGCCGTGGCTCCCGTTGCGCCCTCTGCCTCCGCGGTCCGTCCCGAAGAACCGGCCCAGTACCGGCACTCACAGGGACGGGCTGGCCGAACCCAGCGGGCTCCCGCTCCGGCTCCGGCTCCCGCTCCCGCTCCGCCTCAGCGAAGGGGTGCGGGGTGGGGTGCACCGTCCTCCAGGAGCTGACTGGCGGCGGAGAGAGGTGCTTTCTCCGGCCAGGATGCGAGGGCGAATCCCGCCTCCTCCATATTCGAACCCACTGTGCTGACACAATCCTCTTTTGTGCAAAATAAAAGAGATTGCTTGTATCCCAGTCTGAGTGTCTTTTCTTTCCACACACCCACACTGCCACATAATGTTGACCGTACAGATTCCCCACTCGCTGCCCAGGTTGTAACTCCAGTAAAGGAGGCAGCTAGTGCGCATGCGCGGGTGAGAGTGATAAACCGCGCTATGCGGGTACAGGGACATTATGGCCGGCGTAGCAGGGTTAGGGAACACATAACGCCGAGTGTAAAAACTCTGCTTGATGCATTTCACTGCGAACCCCTCCTTTGTGCCTAAGGAGTGCGTTCAGGTCGAGGGCTATTCAGTTGGGGGGCTTTAATCTTCCACCCCATAGTGGGGCGAGGGAGGCTGAATTGCACCTCCTCTGCCCGGTGCGTGCGCTAGCATGTTATGTGGAGCCCACGGCTGCCCTTAGACGCACTGAACAGCTGTTTGTGTGTTTCGGGGGCGGGGTGACCGGTAAAGCTCTGTCCAAGAAACGCCTGGCAGGCTGGCTTTGCGAGTGCATTGCACATGCCTACGGTCAGGCAGGGAGAGCCTGCCCCACGGGGGTCCGTGCACACTCTACACGAGCTATGGCTGTGTCAACAGCCTTATTTTATGGCGTGAGTGTGGAGGACATATGCACGGCGGCGTCTTGGTCAACGCCAGGCCCCTTCATAAAGTTTTATCTCTTGGACATGTCTGGCTCCTTTTCATCGTCTGTGCTTGCTGGGGCAACGCAGGACTGGTGAGGAGGGAGGGGGGCTGTGGGTCCTGACCCCCTCCCCGGGCATAATGCGCTTACGTTTCCCCGGTGCCGGGGGACGTGACACACACTGGGCCCATAGGGGCTGGAGGACTCTTTCCCCCTGCTTTAGGGCAGGAGCGGGGAGTCCTCCACGTCATAGTACACCTTCGCGAGGTAAGCGAGTTTGAGTGTGGGGGACATGGCACTTGCGCTCTCCCCGTGCTCCTTAGGGACTCGGGAGAGGTGGTGCATAGTGAGCCCATACGGGGCTGGGGACTCTCTCTGTTCGCCTATGGGCGGAGGGTGGGAGCCCTCAGCGCTGTTTTTCCGAGCACACCTCCGCGGGGTAAGCGCGTCAGGGTGTGCTCTGTCAGCCGCAGCCCCAACTTTCTCCCCGGTTACGACCGAGGGAGAGGTGAGTGAGGCGCAGCGGCTGCTAACTAGAAAGCCGGTCAGAGACAGCTCCGCCCACTGTACCCATAGAGTCCAGTAGAGGGCGGAGCCTGTGAGAGATATAACGAGGGTTTACGTATGGTAACCCTTGTTATATAAACACAGGCAGAGCCCTCTACTCAGGGGCCCTGTCTATCCTATGCTGCTTGCTGAAGAGAAGTGTAGGATGACAGTCAGGAGGCGAGGCCTCCTTTTATGCGGTGAGATGCGCGCGCATTCAGGTAGTCCGGGGCCGGCTACGTCTAGAAAGTCTCAGTGGATGAATGCTTGCATGATAGGATCAAGGGGAGTCCCCATAGAGTCCAGTAGAGGGCTCCGCCTGTGTTTATATAACAAGGGTTACCATACGTAACCCCTCGTTTTGCCCCGGCGGGCCGGCGGGCAGGGGCATCGGGCTTAACAGGTTAAACATATTGAAGAATGTGTAGGTTTCTATTTTCCATACTGCTACAGCTCAACCTATTCAGGAAAACATTTTTGATTCATTTGAACGATATAATCCAAATTGTTTTCAAGGATTTTTAAATCACAAGAAGGTTGGAAAATGTTCCCAGTTATTGAAATATTAGCTGATTTAAAAGCGTAAAAAATCAATACAACTAGAGATGCATCTCTTGAACTCACAGAGTCACTCACCAAACAATAGTTCTTTCTCACATGCTAAATGTTCATAATGTCTGTCATGATTGTGGGAGGCGTGTGGCGCAGTGGATAGAGCCTTGGTGTTGGGATCAGAGGGTCACAGGTTCAAACCCCACTGCAGTCAGCATGTCGTTGTGTCCCTGAGATACTTCACCCCAAAGTGCTCCTGTGGGGATTGTCCACAGTATTGAGTATGGAAGTGACATGTAATGTGTTGTTTTCTTTCTTGCAATAAACTTTGCTTTTTTCATTTTTAAAGGGGTTTTGCTGACACATATTCTATTACCAGATTACATCATTTAGTTATGATGATACATTTTTTTAATTAATTTACACGTGTCACACATGTTGTCAATTAAATCATAATTAGATTCATTTGCATTTTTGTACAATTAATGGCCTTCATAGTCAGTGCGGTTTCCAGGCAGTATGTCAGTGTGTCTGTCTAACAGCTTGATAAATCAGCAGCTATCCTTTAACTGCCAGAGGATTCTATACCTTTTACACAAACGTTTAATATTGTTGGTTATTGCAAGCAGTGCTACCAATGGACTGTTAAATCATTGTGATGAAATATTTTACTGGATTATTTTACCCATACATGTTTCTAATTAATCAATACATATTCCAAGAAATACACATGCTCTGATATTGCTAAGAAATTAGATAAGACTATAAACACAAAGATACCATTTTACATGCGTATACAAAAAGAGAGTAGATAAGATGAGATAGATAAGAGATCTTTACCCGACAGATTGCAATTTGAAATCATCCTCCCACCTGAGGACAAACCTTTGCTCACACTCAGTTCTAGTCGGATAGCTTAAGGCTAACATTTCATACTACTTTTCTGACTGCATGCTGAAATGTAACATGTTAGCAAGCTAACCCTAGCATCAAGCTCGTTGCCAGGCTAAGCCTTAGCACAGTTGACACAATGAAGAGCACAGAGAAATGTTATTAATCCAGCTTCTGAAATGTGTCATCATGCGGCTTTTCTTTAATTATGGTTGTACAAAAACAAAGGGTTTTAAACAGTTTTTACAATAAATATAAGTCAACTTTGGCTTTGAGAATTTGTTGTGAATTAAAAAAAATGTTGTATAGATTAAATGATAAATTATTCAAATAATAAAATAACTGGCAGACTTATTGATAACGAGTTCAATATTGACCCAAATGCCAGAGTCTCTGTCCTGACTGCTAATGTTTTGAAAGGTCACACTTTTTAATCAGACTGTATTTCATTTCATTTCAAACCTTTATTTAACCAGATTGGTCCCATTAGGTGCGTTCACACCGGAGTACTTTGGTGTACTTTTCCCACAATAGTTCATCAGAACTACGATATATTTGCGTTCACACCAAAAAGCCCCAGGAACTAAAGTAGCTCAACTTAGTTCGCGAGACTCGCTTTTCAGTCCCTGCTAGAGAGCAGGGTCTGTCGTGGGAGAATGTAGTTCGTACGTCTGATTGGCTGTGCGGAATGCAAACCACGCCCGTTTGACTCCGAATTTTTTGTTGTAAGCGGCCATTGTATTTCCTCGCTGGACAGCACATCCGAAGAGATTCCTTTTGTGAAAGCAGTTATTATAGCAACACTAAATAAATCAATTGGAGTGATGAGGATGTGTCTGCGCTTCTGGCGATTTACTCGGAGGACGCGAAGCGCCGCATTCAGAAGCTTCTACTGCATGCAGTTTCAGTGGATCAGCAAAGTTAGCAGACCTGGCAAAGTCATGTCGGGACGACTACGAAGGTAAAATAAAATACATGCACTGCACTGTTTTAATCTGCACAATACTGGTCTTAGATGTACTTTTATTTGCTCAGTAGATCGAGCTAGCCATGGTAGAACTTGCTAACGTTAGGTCCAAGCTGGATAATAACATCTAGTTAGCTAGCTATTCTCATCCATGCCCGCTATGAACACGTTTTGACTTGTGAATAAGTGTGCAATGTTCTGTAATTTGCTTCACTAACTCATGGCACTAATCGTGTGTTTCAGGCGAGGTGTTTCTCTCAGGATTAGAAACTAGTTTTCCCCTCCGGGATAAAAACGATAATATAACGTTAGCAATTAGCATGCTAGCTGGACATAATGCTACCTCTGTGGCTAATGCATAGAGGTAAACAACAGATTGTAATTGCTATAATTTCAAGTAATTTGCAACATTCATTCTACATGTTAATGGTAAAAGCTTAAACAGTTGATTACCTGCATGCCACAAAGACTGATGTTCTAATATTTTTGCACATTTAAGTAGAAATGTAATTGAAATTCTATTTACTGCCTAAACATTGTTCCTTCTCATAGTATTATCCTAAATAGTTTGACCTTGTTTCCTCAGAAGGCTTCTCAGACTACATGGAGGATCCCTCAGAGAAACACAGTTTCCACGTTCAGTTCCCCCCCGCTGAGAGTAGGCAGCCTGCGCCCGGTCAGCGGACACCATCAGGACCACTATCTGATCACAGAGGATCCCATCCTGACCGCTGCTGCCATACTGCAGCAAACAGGAGGGAACGGAGGTGAAAACACACTTTATACATTTAGATATGTGGAGCACAAAGAAAAGTGTTGAGTTTAACTATAAAAATATTAGGTTCAACTAACCTAATACCGTTATATGAACTTTGCTGTGTTTTCAGCGTAGCTTTGTAAAGGTAACATTTAGCAGCTAAACTGTGGATAACAAGTAAACCACATTGGTTTGTTATTCAATATGGCCACCAAAAGCTTTTTGAATCATTACATGTCACTTGTTAGACGCTTTTATCCAAAGCTTACCTACTCAATACTGTGGGCAATCCCCACAGGAGCACTTTGGGGTGAAGTGTCTCGGGGACACAACGACATGCTACACCCTACCCCTACACACTACCCCTCCGTTTGCGCGTTCGCGCGGAGGGTCCGCCACATTAAGTGCTGTTCCAAACCAACGAGTGTGGAGCGGTGTGGAGGGGGAGTGGGCTATCAAGCCCTCAAACAGCGAGTCTGCATCGGTGCTGACTTGAGACCGGTCTCTACCTGACCGGAGTCACGCTGTGTGTGTCCGTCAGGAAACACGCTGTTAAAAAGTAGTTCCAGCAAACATCCACTGATAAATTGCGATGTTAACAACCTCATGATAACCTCATATTTTTTTAACTTAGGATCATACCTGTGTTTAGTCTAGAAAAAGGTAAATGTGTGCATTTTATTATAAAGTTGTGTATATTTACAGACTGTTGCAAAAACTAAGAAACTTATAAACATCAGGTTTAAAACTAAAAGAGCTTTACAGAAAAAGTAACGCAATGAAAGATGTTTGGAGTTTTATTTGAGTTATTAATTTACATTTTTTGTCTAAGAGAAGCTGATTTGAAACCGTTGTTACATACAGTTACGGCATTTCCTGTTTCTGCCGGAGAGAGGGGAGTTTGTCCCAAAGCTTGCCGCTGTATTTACTCCCTCCATCTGACAGGAGGGAGCCTCGTTGAGCTGCGAGTGTGGCTACAGACGGAGTTCACTCCGTCACGGAGGGGTAGGGTCGAGGGAGTGGTTTGGGATTGGGCCTCAGAGGTGGAGATCGCCCACAGTGATGACTCTGACGTGGGGGGCTCTCTGTTATGGGCTGCTCCCCTTCTGGTATTTGGACAATGTTGTGTCGTTGTTGCGATTAAACTGATCTTGTATCTTGCATATTTCACCTTAGGAAAGTGGGCACGCGATGACAGCTTCCTTGACACCATCATGGCGATGGACCGCTGTGCCATGGTCAGCAAGGAGAATGAGGACCTGCGTGCCAAGGAGATGCACGACGAACGGCTGCTGCATTCACACAAGGCCCAGGAATCGAGGTGGAGCAACAAAATACCTTTCAGGCTGGGCTTCTGGCAGTGCTAAGCGAGCTGATTAAATCCAACAGGCCTTCAATACAAAAATTAAGAAAGACTTGTCGTCGTTGATAAACTGTACAATGACTTGTTGGGAGGCGTGTGGTGCAGTGGTCTGGTGCGTTGGTGTTCGGATCAGGGGAGCACAGGTTCAAACCCCACTGCAGTCAGGATGTCGTTGTGTCCCTGGGCAAGACACTTCACCCCAAATTGCCTACACCTGGGAGAGTTCATTTTGTATTATTGTGATTATATATATATATGCCACTGTTATTAATACTGACACTTCACTTTGCACTCTATGTTCTATATCTATTGTTATTATATATATATATATATATATATATATATATATATATATATATATATATTGCCACTGTTATTATATTGTTTTGATACTACTGATACTTATTGATCTGCTGCTGATAAATAAAAGAGAACCTACATTGCGATTAAACAGAAAATGTATCTTGCTTATTTCTCCTGACACTTTATCTTTATGGTGACCTGTGTAGCATCCTATACATCACATGTAAGTGATTATTCTGATACCATCATGACACCATGAAACTGGCGAAGCTTTATTTATTGTGTCCCACCCCATATATGTGTCTTTGAAAAAGATCATTCAATTGTATTTCAAAATGGCGTCCATCAACACAAACACTATTTATAGAAAGATAAATGGTTAAGTTTGTAATTAACAGTGTTGTGAGTTCAATATTTTAATTAATTATAGTAAGGGAACATAGGAGGATATATAATAAAGGTGTTAACTGCTGAGCCTATTTACTGTGCAATACTACAGACATGTTAGTGGTATTATTTCTTATCTAACTCTTTCCTATGGTCAGACAAATCAGAAGTCATTTAAACAATTTGAGATTGTTCTTTTTGTTTCTCAATTGATTTTCCAGAATATGCACCACCTAGGCACAGACTTTATATCACAAATAAATGAATGACATGTACTACAGTAATTGATTATATTGATATTGCCTACTCAGATATAAATGTGTATAAAATGAAATCAATTCAAAGTTTCTTGCTGCTTTTAATGCAATTCATGGCTGCAGGGCAAACGTCCAAAATCCTTATTCTACAATCATTTAATCAAGACACTTGTGTATATTTTACTTTAATTTGTAATAAACAAAAACATATGAATGGTTGTCATCAAGCTGGGTCGCCGGTAAGGCAGTCCATTCCTCCCTGTACTCATCACCACGACGCTCACACAGGTTATGCAATACGCAACATGCTGCCACCTGGATTTTGATATTGTCCATGTTGCAGTCGTTTCGCTTCATCAAGCACCGCATATCTGGAACACATACAAAGACACAAATTAGCCCTACATAACTCTATAAATCCTACATTAGATAGTATTAATGTGATTTACTGAACGTACCATTGCTGTTCTTTGGGCGTGATAACGGTCATCATCCTCAGCTGTCCTACGACGAAACATGTCCATAGCGTGTGCTTGTCGCCGTCCAGTCCTTTTGTTAAGGCTTCTTAACCGCGATCTGTATTTGTGGCTGAGTTATTGGCTTAAATAACTCAGCACCAAAACCACAACTTCAGTCAACTCCATAGCGTGTCTGACTGAGGTCGGAAGGTAAACAGAAGCATACAGCGGAAGCGGAAGTTTTTTTTCTTCTTCTCTCGGTTTTTTGGCGGATTGCAACTTTAAGGTGCATACCGCCACCTACTGTACTCGCCGTGAAGTTGTTTGCGGCCTGCCAGGAAAAGCTAAGCAGAAGAAGAAGAAGTGACGTCAGCGGCTCATTTGCCTAATCCACCCCCAGGAACTCCTTTTGGTGTGAACGCGATCTGCTTTAGTTCGTCAGAACTAAAAGAACTCTCATGAACTAAAGTTCTCAGGAACTACTGTGGGAAAAGTACTTGGTGTGAACGCGCCTATTGAGATCAAAATCTCTTTTTCAAGGGAGACCTGCAGCATATAGGTTCCACATGAAACATAAAACAATAAAGGACATCATACATTATATTTACAGGATACATTTACATAGTTATAGACATTTACAAGTACCCATAGTATCAACGAGTATACTCCGAAGAACTCCGATGGGTCAACATTGGAATGTATAGCCAGGTCATACAAATTCATTATAACTGTGTAACACTCATAGATAGTTCTGTGATGCTAATGTCCCTGTAGAGAGGAGATCTGGGTTGTGTGAAAACACTGTGGTCTGGTCTGCATGCTGCTAAGTTAAAAGTCCTGTTTTATCCATGAGCTGCCAGCGCCATGGCAAGAGGAAACATGATGATATTGTGTTACCCGCCATCTGCAGTGCTGCTTAAAACACTTAGGCTGCAACTCAAAACGCATGTGTGCGCATCCCGGCCTTTATTCTGCGGTCTCCTCTGAGTGGAACATGTAATGCATCGTCCTCACCCACCTCCCTTACAGCTCAAAACAAGGTGGGATCAAAGCCGACACACATCATAATGGCCAAACTGTGTATCGCTTCCAACTGCGATATCAAATTCAATGTGTGACTCAGGCAGTGTTACCAAAGAGGATGTAAGAAAACCCCTTCTAGGTGAGACAACATGCACTCCCTGCACCAAAGATTTCGATTTTCACCCCCTGAAAGCAAGGAGAAGAAGAGTGTGAAAAGGGTGCTTTCGGCAAGGACAGGAAAATGTGTTACTGTGGAGAGCCTGCGGGCCAGAAAGAATGTGTGTGTTTTTAATGTGTGTGAGTGTGTGGGTAATTTCGGCTATTAGGCCTGGGAATGATGTTGCTGGCTAATGTGTGGCTCCCTGGTTTAATGGTAATTCGATTTTGCTGTGGGTTGGCTGGCCTAGCGCCTGTCAGCATCATGTCACAGCAGTGACACCGCCTCAGAGCTCTCCTTCACTGGACACAGCCCAACACACTGCCACAGGCATGAGGGCACAGCCAATCACAGCACTACAAAACACACTGCAACAAAGAGCATGAGAGAGGGCAAAACAGAAGTGGTGCTAGTGGGAAATTCTGAAAAGGAAGCATTCAGAATACTGAATCACTGTGTTCAAGTGTGCTCTCCAATAGTCAGGGTTGGGAGGGGTACTTTATGAAATGAAATCCGTTACTAATTACATTTCAAGAAATGTAATCAGTAACCTAATCGGAGTATCGAAATATAAAGGTAATACAACCTGATTACTTTCTGTTTCTTTTAGATTACCTCAACATCAAATGAAATGCAAATAAAAACAAGAGAAAATAAATAACAATAAGATGATTTGTTATTAAGTGTAGGTAACCTTAAAATGTAACCTTAGAAAAAAAGAAACCAAGATATTTGATATAAAAAATGTAGTAACAAACGCTGTTTACACTTAATACATTAAACGCCTTTTTAACACAAATCAGCTAAATCTACTGCATTGAAAAATAAATGTATAACAAAAAAGAAGAATTAAAGTAGTCTAATTATAAACCATATAGACAATTATTTCAGTGTGTCTACCTATACAAATATTGATCTTTATTTCAAAATGTTTTGTAACACTATAATCCTGCTAATAATGTCTATTTATTTTCAATGTAAATGTAATCTGATTACTTGTTTTTGTAAGTAATTGTGATGAAATACAGTTACCTTTTGTTGTATCCTGAATATGTGATGTCCTTACATGTAATCTGTTACTCCCCAAGCCTGCCAACAGTACAGCCTTATTCACTGTTAGTGATACACTGCTGAAGGTCTGTCTGCAATGTGATCACACAGAAGTGCTGTCAAATCAATGCAGCCTATTTACTGACTTATATATACTGTATATATGTTTTCCAATACTTCTGAACAGGTTTCATAAATGCTTTTTCAAAATACCCTATGTAGTGACAAGCATTCTGCACCTATCTCCAAAAAATGAGGTCTGTCCTATAAGAATCAGTGAACAGGAGGGATCTTTATGAAATCAGCACAGGAATGATTAAACTACAGATTCAGTGGCTCATGTAGGGAGCAGTTCAGTCACATTAAAGAGACATGAGAGAGAGTACGGTCACCAATCACCTGACAGGAGACACCAGGGCATGCTCTCAGGAGTCAGGCAGTTAAAGGAATGGTCTACATACTGCCAGTATATAAATGTATGCATTTCAAATTGGATTCCACACTCTGAGTAGGTTATGAGTCAATTTCATAATAATGATGTGAGTTTGTGGCTGATTACTCCACCAACCCTAAACCAAAGATAGAATCAAGGACATAATATCAAAAAAGTTCTGGTTTAAGTTGTCCGAACTTTGTTTTAATTACATTACATTACATGTTACCTGTTAGACGCTTTTATCCAAAGCGACTACTCAATACTGTGCTCCCCTGATCCGAACACCAACGCACTAACCCACTGCGCCACACGCCTCCCTCAATCATTCCCACAATGTTTCATCAAAGAGATTGCTTTGGTAACGGATCAGTTAACTTCTTAGACACAAACCAGAAAAGTGGAGGTGGAGGATTTAAACAGGACTGAGCCTGCACCTTCCCCATAACTGTGTTACTTTGGCTGAATCAGTAATGTATGCTTCAAGGTTTACTATATAGATTTAGAGGGTCAAACTGAAGCCAACAGACATATTTTAGACAAACCAATCATTGTTATTCCATTCTAAAGCTGTTTGTTTTAGTCAGCACTGTCTCTCACCCAGGAAACAAAGCATATCTCAGTGCTGCTTATTGTAACTATATACAATAATACCTAATATGTTGACTAATAGCTGTGTTTTCTGCTGGCTCATTTGAGCTATTAGTGTTCTGCAATCTGCACCTCTATGGTTAAAGTTGTTTTTGTTTAACTCTGAAAGTGAAGGTTATGGAAAAGAGTCAGGAGATGAGCCGCAGGCTGCAGTGTCTCAGTTAAATGCTGCTTTGCACAGCAGCGATCAGAGGTGGGACCAAGTCATTGTTTTGCAAGTCCGAGTCAAGTCTCAAGTCTTTGCGCTCAAGTCCGAGTCAAGTCTCAAGTCTTTGCGCTCAAGTCCAAGTCAAGTCTCAAGTCTTTGCGCTCAAGTCCAAGTCAAGTCTCAAGTCAGGATGGGAAAGTTCAAGTCAAGTCCAAGTCCTAAACTTTGACAAAACGAGTCTTAAACAAGTCCTTATGTGCTTTTCACCAAATGTAATGACATCGATCAACAGAATAATACTTAATAATCAAACTGCTCTTTATTAGTCACATTAATAATTTAATAATCCATTTTCTCTCTGCTGGTAAAGTAACGTGTTTGTCTTCTATTGTAAGAGGGATCAGTAAGGTAAGGCTACCGTGACGGTTTGATTCAGAAGGAGTTTAATGTATAAGATCCCTGATGTTGAGGTAACCAGAATTTTTATATCCACTGTGTACAGCATGTTATAAGGAACCCACAATCTATCTTTATGCAAGGGATAATGTGCAGCGAGGCGTCTCTATGGGGAAAAGAACACCTGAATCTAGATGCAGGTGGTACTTTAAGTATATTTTGATGCTAATACTTTTGTACTTTTACTTGTAACATTTTGAATGCAGGATCTTTTATTGTAACCGAGTATTCCTACACTCTGGTACTGTTACTCAAGTACAAGATCTGAACTTCTCCCACCTCTGACAATAAATCCTGAGTGGTTACCAAAAAAAAAAACCCTGCTCTGAAGGTTATTTTCATTTTAGAAATCCTGCACTCAGCTTTGCTTTCTCCAAGATCATTGAAATGCAGCCAGATGCTGCTTCTTTTTTCGGTTTTCGCAAATTTCTTGACTTTTTCCGACGCGCTTGCATTTAAATCCGGCTCCCCGTCTCCCCGTGGCTCTGTAGCTGGCCTGTACCACTACACCTGCTGTCTTTGGAGCGTCTGCCCCCCACCCTTCTTTCACATAATGGTATGATCCTAGTGTGTCCTCGCATATGATTGGCCGCATGGTGGCTCAGCAAAATAAAGACCCGCCCCTGCCTGCATGGATTCTCAGCAAGAGTTGCAGCGGCTGAAGATTCTGCTCTCCTAACGGCAGCTCGCGATCGGCGTGTTGGAGACCCCTGAATTAAATTATCAAGTCACCTCAAGTCAGAAGGCTCAAGTCCAAGTCAAGTCCCGAGTCATTGGTGTTCAAGTCCAAGTCGAGTCGCAAGTCTTTTGTGATGTTGTCAAGTCGAGTCCAAAGTCATCAAATTGGTAACTCGAGTCTGACTCGAGTCCAAGTCATGTGACTCGAGTCCACACCTCTGGCAGCGATATTAGATTATTATAAGTGTATCTCTTATTCCAGCAAGGTTAGAACTTCATCTGGCACAGACATGTTCTGTTGAAATGTAATTACATACATTTCTTCATAATAAAAAATAAAAAATGTTACTTACAAATGTTAATTTAACATCTTTAAAAAAAAAAGAAGTTATATATTTTATAATATATATATATTACAATGATTTATTTCCACTTCTCCTATCGAATCACAGCAAACCCACATGCTACTGAGCCGTTAGCAGCACTCTCTCTCTTTCTGTCATTCTGTCATTCAAATAATGAATAATTATCCAGAAAGCTTAAAAGTCATGAACAGTAATGCCCTGTTGTGGAGGCAAACCCAAATGGTTCGGCACATAATTCCTCTTCCAGACCACTTGGCAGAGGAGACATTATTATGAAGCTCCAAATAGACTCACCCGTTAAAAATAAAGTGTTTGTAATCAAATAATATACAACACTTTGGTTTGCAGTAACTTTTTGTATACATTTGTAATAGTTTTTTCCAATTGTTATAAAATGTCTTGCTCAAACTGAACCAAGGGACTGAGGGACAGCATACTGTATGTTTGAGAGCCAAATCCAATTTATTCCAGAATGTTGATCAACTCCAGATTAAATCATTGTTTTGATCAAATCAGAATAATGTATTACCAGTTGTGTTACACACACACTGAGTTGCTCTGCTGTCCTGCTCCCTCTCTCAGTGGTTTAGAGAAAGTACTTCAGGAGCGTCAGGCTTGGCTGGGTTCCATTCCATTTCCCCCGCGGGTCATCCATCGGCCCAGGGACGTGGCGGGCCGGAGCGCCCGGCCCGAGGTGATTAGGAGAAGAAAGATGGCTGCAGCTCGCAGCGTAAATCCAAAGACGTTTCAGGTGGAACACGGGTGCTTGTCTAGCAATGAAGAATGGGGGAAGGCTTCACCCAATCAAGCAGTGAAAAGCTCTCTCTGTCCTAACTCCAGTTTTAACAACACAGCAGAGGTGAAGATGGAGAGGGGAAGTTAAAAATAAGGATATCTTTTTAGGAAGACCACAAAAAAAAGGTGATGCATGATATAAAGCTTTACAATACGGAGAAAGAGCCGAGAAGAGAGGGGCCGAGGCTGAGAAACCTTGAGTGGATCCTGTGCACCCAGGGGTGATATTAGTGAACCCCATCTGGTGAACATCTGGCCCGAGGAGCCAAACTCTGAGTGGGCTCTTCAGGAAATCTTACATTTAGCAGCCATGTACTCGTAGAGAGCTCCCGTCCTGCTGAGATCAAGGAGGCGACAGGTCAGCTCTCCACTCATCATCCTCCACTACTGTCCTGACAGAAGGGAACATGGAGATCTGCAATTTAAGCTCCTTAATTATCAGATAACTCTACATGTTCAACTTACAATAACTGCGACTAGATGGTCCTGAAAGACTTTATGATGAAAAAGGCTGCACATCTCCATCCACTGCTCTAAGATCTGGCCACACTGTGCAGGACGAGGTAATCAGACTGCTGCTCCAGGAATGGCTCAGTATAGTGTGTGTGTGAGAAAGAATACCCCGAATATGTATAGTAGCATGATTAGCCTCGTAAACAGGTTATTCATGTGCATGTCAACACACTCATAGATACAAAACCTAATTTATACACATTTTAACTTGAACAGACAAGTGAATAAATCACTGCAAATGTTCAAATGCAGTTGCTTAAAGCCACAATGCATAGAGTTTTAAAATGTCTGATTTTGGTGGTGCCTAAAATAACACAGACTGATTCATTCATGATTTTAGGACGAACTGTTTCAAAAGATATGCTGTGATCACGTGCTAATTCTACACAGTCAAATCATTGACCTCTTGTTGAAGAATAACATGTGTATTATGCTGCATATCTTAAAGCTCCCATGTCATGCTTTTCCGGTTATTACCCGTCCCCTTGTGTGTTATGAAGGTTTTTATGCATGTAAACGGTGTGCAGAGTCAAAACCCTCAAAGTACACCCTGTAGCGAGTAAAACTCTAACACAGAAAATACCTCCCCAAAACGCCTCGTTGGAGATACGTCAATGCCCATTTGAGTCTTCCATTTAGTTCCGGGTACCGCCTGATGTCATGCGGTACCCGGAACGAAATGGACCAATCCCGAAGAGCTATGGCCACACCAGCAGCGGCGTGTTCCTCCTCCAGAGGTTCGAAGAACCGGCATTTCACAGATGAAAGCTTCCAAAACATTGCCCTGTTTGAGGCCGGATATGCACAGCTTGTTTGGACCGTTTGGAGCAGGGGAAGATCTGGGTATACAACCTGTAAGTTTGCATTGTTATTTGTGTATTTATCAAACAAGACTGTTTAAATGTGTAAACTGTGTTGGACTGCTAAGCCATTGACACAGTGCTAACTGTGCTAACTAAGTTGCTAGAGTTTCCATATATCAACTCTAATATCAGCAGATGGCCTTGCATACATGTATCTCATAGCAGGAGAATGTCTGCATTCACACACAAAATACCTATTGACAGTATACTCCGGGTGATTTGCCGGTCAGTCGCGAAACGTAATTACATTATAGCTGGCGTAGCGATCTAACACACGGAGCTAGAGCTAGTTTTGGTCAGAAAAACATTTTTGTGATGCTACGTTGCTAGCGTTTAAATATATCAACTACAATGTCAGCAGATGGCCTTACATGTTTGTCATGGCAGGAGAATGTCTGCAGTCACACACACGGAATACTCATACAGTATACTGTACTGTGATTTACCGTACATTGTGACCGTACATATACTGCATGTAGCTAACGAGGCTAGCTGTATGCTAGCGCAAAACAATGTATTCATGCAAGTTACATTGTATGACCGAACGTAGCAGAATACCCGTATACGATTGCAATTATAAACACGTTATTGCTAGCCTAATATGAACCACTAGCTTTTGTTCATAGTAGTTTTATTACACTGCATTATAGTTGCCTTTCCTCCAAGCTAACGTTCATATCGTGTTAGCTACCAAGGTAAACAAAGCTAGGTTAGCATATTAGCAGGCAAGCTGTTCATTACACAACTACTACTAACGAGTCTAAAACAACTAAGTTTCTCTAATATTTTGTGATTTGCATTTGATTTCGTCCAGCCAGATCCTGGCGGACAATCCATGACGGGGAAGGGATTCTACTACTACTGAGGGTGCTAAAAGGCACCGCACCGACTGTGCGCAGGCAAGATGCGAGGAGGAGGAATGGATGATATACCGTGTATATATGTATATTTATGTTCATTTTGTACATTTCTAAAAATAAAGTTTAATGGAAATACTTAGTAGGCCTATCCTTTCTTCCCTGAATTCATATATAGCAAACCATGATTTGATTTCTCATCAAACAGTAGTAGTTTATAACGGGTAAAAATAACTTACTCTTTGTTATGAGAGTAGCTCGTAGGCCACAACGGAAAGACAAGGAGACATACACGAGTTTACAAAACCACGGCACATTTATTGTGGTAAATGCAGAGATAGGTGGTTGAGAGGATCGCAGAGTTAGTCTTCCTGCAGCCGCTTTGGAGAGAGACTGTGTCCGGAGGTGTCCGTGATCGTGCTGATTAGCCTCTTCAGCTCCACCCCATCGTAAGACAAAGGCCCTGGGGCCGTCACACTCTTCTATAACAACAGTTACAAATATATATGTATATAAAATATACCGCTGTACCGACGCCATGATAAGACTGATGTTACGCTGAGAGCAGCCGGGAAAAGCACTGACATGGGCGCAGCCTCTGGTGGTTGACTAATCAGAACGAGTGGCCGAGCTGACCAATCGGAGCACACTAGGCTCACAGGGAGGGGGGGGCAAGAGCTCCAACGAGTCGTTTAGTGGAGAAAGTGAATACTGCTGAATACACATGCTTGACAGAGATGCTGTATGCGAAACCAATGTGAGTTTGGAAAATTGCACAGTATAAATCTATTTTAGTATACCTCAACAATGTAATTATGATCAGTGGAAATGGCCATGACATGGGCCCTTTAATGTCTGAAGTTCCTAATGTTAAACATGTCTGATGGAGGTACAGGTGGAAGCAGGGGCGGATCTACGGGGGGGCTGCCCCCCCCACTGTAGAGCCTTGCCCCCCCAGCTGCTCCCCTAACTTGTGTGTCCCTAAAACTGTACTTGTAGAAACAAACCTACACTATGTCCACAGGCGTCTCAAGCAACGAAACAAGCAGTTCATTCATTAAAAGTGAATCATTTTAAATATCATCTTAGGCCCGTTCAAAACGTAGCTATGTCCCTGCATGAAACTGCAGAGCGGCGTTCACAGACCGCGGCTCACAGAGCTGCAGAGAGGGAGCGAGCTGTCCCAGCACCTGAGGGTGGATCAGCTTCCCCTGGGAGCCTTTCCCCTGCCACTGGTTTTGTTTTACTAAGGACGAGAGCTTGAAACTAAATATGAATAAAACGCTACCGTTTGAATCGATAGCGTTTAACAGACGGTCGCTGTTTGGGACGTTACGTTACAAAATACTACGCAGACAGCGCTAGCTGGGAGATCGATCACTTTGCTAAACTATGTGGTACTATTAAATCCACGTAAATTACACATCACAGCAATGAGGCCAGATCAATGAAACCAGGATACATCCTTTACCGTCAAACTGGATCTAAACACAGCTGCCTGTGTGCGTTTGATAAATACTTTCTGATTTTATATTTATTATAGGCTATGCTACTTATTAGCTGCATGGCCCTAACGTGTCAAGTTATACAAGCATTTGTACCAGTGCTTTTCACAAGTAGACTCTTGCAGGCCAGAGGAGCTGGAGTGAGTCAACAACAACACAAAGACATATCTGAGAAGTGATCAGGATGAGTAGAAAGAGGAAAAGAGAGTACACTGAAGAGACCAGGAGGGTCAGAGCAGGAGGAAGAGGAGGAGATGGAGAGACCAGGAGGGTCAGAGCAGGAGGAAGAGGAGGAGGAGATGGAGAGACCAGGAGGGTCAGAGCAGGAGGAAGAGGAGGAGGAGATGGAGAGACCAGGAGGGTCAGAGCAGGAGGAAGAGGAGGAGATGGAGAGACCAGGAGGGTCAGAGCAGGAGGAAGAGGAGGAGGAGATGGAGAGACCAGGAGGGTCAGAGCAGGAGGAAGAGGAGGAGATGGAGAGACCAGGAGGGTCAGAGCAGGAGGAAGAGGAGGAGATGGAGAGACCAGGAGGGTCAGAGCAGGAGGAAGAGGAGGAGATGGGGAGACCAGGAGGGTCAGAGCAGGAGGAAGAGGAGGAGATGGAGAGACCAGGAGGGTCAGAGCAGGAGGAAGAGGAGGAGGAGATGGAGAGACCAGGAGGGTCAGAGCAGGAGGAAGAGGAGGAGGAGATGGAGAGACCAGGAGGGTCAGAGCAGGAGGAAAGAGGAGGAGATGGAGAGACCAGGAGGGTCAGAGCAGGAGGAAGAGGATGAGATGGAGAGACCAGGAGGGTCAGAGCAGGAGGAAGAGGAGGAGATGGAGAGAGACCAGGAGGGTCAGAGCAGGGAGGAAGAGGAGGAGGAGATGGAGAGACCAGGAGGTCAGAGCAGGAGGAAGAGGAGGAGATGGAGAGACCAGGAGGGTCAGAGCAGGAGGAAGAGGAGGAGGAGATGGAGAGACCAGGAGGGTCAGAGCAGGAGGAAGAGGAGGAGATGGAGAGACCAGGAAGGTCAGAGCAGGAGGAAGAGGAGGAGATGGAGAGACCAGGAGGGTCAGAGCAGGAGGAAGAGGAGGAGGAGATGAAGAGACCAGGAGGGTCAGAGCAGGAGGAAGAGGAGGAGATGGAGAGACCAGGAGGGTCAGAGCAGGAGGAAGAGGAGGAGATGGAGAGACCAGGAGGGTCAGAGCAGGAGGAAGAGGAGGAGATGGAGAGACCAGGAGGGTCAGAGCAGGAGGAAGAGGAGGAGATGGAGAGACCAGGAGGGTCAGAGCAGGAGGAAGAGGAGGAGATGGAGAGACCAGGAGGGTCAGAGCAGGAGGAAGAGGAGGAGAGAGAGACCAGGAGGGTCAGAGCAGGAGGAAGAGGAGGAGATGGAGAGACCAGGAGGGTCAGAGCAGGAGGAAGAGGAGGAGATGGAGAGACCAGGAGGGTCAGAGCAGGAGGAAGAGGAGGAGATGGAGACATTAGTGAAGAAGAAGAAATGTATGTGAGGAATAAAGATGAAGTGTCAGAAAGAGGGACAGAGGCAGGGATCAGGAGGCAGATGAAACTCCAGCTGGACCACATGTCTAGTATGTTTTTATTCTTCTTGCATACATATTCCATTACAGCAGCACAATCTAGCGGCTCTTAGTATTGACAAATATGTATTGAAATGTGTTGCTGCTCTCTTAAGAGATTGGTGATGTCATTTGTGTACTTAATTATAACTAAGTACTTTTACTGTACTTACAGTAAACAGAATTCTAGGGTATCATGAGTATTTTCTGCTGTTTTATACTATATTTTAGTTTGTTTGTCTGAACACCTTGTTTCTCTTGTGCATTAAGAACACTTGTGTTAGGGCATGATTTAACAATAAAAAGGTTATACAGTACTGTCCACCCTCCCATGCCACCCTGGCATGACCTCTTGCCCCCCCTTTGCCACCCCATGTAAAATGTTCTAGAACCACCACTGGGTGGAAGTGATGACAGACACTGAGGAGTCCTTGATAACTGGAGAGTGGAAGCTTTATAAGAAAAGGTAAATGTTGCGATTAGAACTTGGAACCCATTTTTCCAAACAATGGCATTGAATGTAACTGTCAGAAGTCATGCCTGGCTGCTCTGCAGGTGCTGCTTTCTCCTCATCAGAATCTAATTCTCTCATTCCCTTTGCAAGGAGCTCGGCCATTTCTTTGTTTCAAGTCCAGTTTGTAGTGGAGAGGCCTGTTTATGGGACAGCTGAGTGGCTCTGGGATGGCGGTGCAGAGGGGGGGGGGGGGGGTTTGTTGGTCGGTCTGGTCAGACTAAAACATCTCAACATCTCCTGGATGGATGGGCACATCATTCTGTTCAGACTTTCCAGATAATGTGTTACTAAGGCTTTGACACCATATTCCCATTTAACGCTAACATGAGATTGTCATGATTAGGCAGTATTGACATTTATTGACATATTTTGGTTGGATTGCCATGGAATTTGGTGAACACATTACCAATCGGATTAAAGGAAATCATTTGGTTATCTCACGTAAATATCCTTTCTGCTTCCATAATTAAGTCCACTGTTTGCAAATGTTTCCATGCTTACTTGTGCCTGGAACTAAAGTCATATAAAGAAGAAAGTCGACTGACTTGTAGCGTGGCAAGTCCTCTGGAGAATTGGCTTGGAAATTGAGAGACAAACACAACACACACGTTCAGATCCGACAGCTCCAAGAGGAAAGATCACCAAAGAGCAAAAGAGCTTAAAGCTCAACAGAGATGTAGGATAGAGAGAGAGAGAGGGAGAGGTCACTGGAGATTAAGAAAGACGAGAGAGCATTGCTGTTTAAACCACCTCCCCCTGGAACCAGGACAAATTGGGCTGAGCTCTTGTCCCGTGGCCCCCAAGTGCCTATCTCTCTCCTAGGAGGGAAACCAGTGTCTCCCAAGCATTCAAGTGGAAAAACCAACGCTACTGCAAGAATTTAATGAGGAGGGCTGTGCACTGTTCTGCGCTCGGTGTGACACAACACTTCTTGGCATGTACTGATTCTCTCTCTCTCTTTTCTTTATTCACTTCCTTTATTCCCAGTGCCTGCTCTGGAGGGATGGAGCAGATATGCAGGTTTAAAACCAGCCGGCCCATCAGTCATCTCTGTCTGTACTAAGTGGTACACACTTTATCAACTCTCCATGCACCCAGTCCACTGTGCACAATGGGAATTATGAATATTCACCTTTTATTGGGTTGTTAGAATAGAGCAGCTAAGACTTGTGAACAGCGCAGTTCAAATGTATTATTACTTTATGTGTAGATTGATAAATACACCTTTTTACATAAAGCATTAAGTTTGCATTTTGACTTATTATTGCATAGAATATCGTCATTTTAGTTTCTTTAGTTTATGTTTACAAACTACCTTTTCTCAAAATGCTACTAATCCAATGAATGAACTGTATGTATATGTGCAAAAGATGCAGACATTAAAAGACAGTTTGGGTTTTAGGTCAAACACATGACATTGCACTTGTGCCCCTCTTCCACCTAAGCGTTCTACAGCAGAAACACAACTGAGGCTCCAGCATTGACTTTAAACTGCTGAGTGGCTCGATGGAGTCGTGCACAACACAAGAGAAACTGAGCTGGAAAGAAGGTTTGTGCTTCCTTTGTAAATATTTGATCAAGGTACAAATCATGGAAGCCATGAGATTGGAGTGCAGGCACTGACTTTGATTTGGGAGCTGCTTGTACATATTGGGAAAGGAGGATATTGGGGGGGAGGGGGTTAATTTAAGAGTGGGAGGCAGGAGAGGCAAGTCAAGGGGGTCTCTGTTGAAAATGGGGGGGGGGGGGCTGATGGATGAACATTCGCCCTGGCCTGATTGAGTGGTAAAACTCAGATGTCTTGGATGAATGCCTGCTGTGGGGTGTGTGTGAGCACACACATTTCATCCTTTTCTCCTTTATGTACAAAGACCTTACTTTTACACCCTCAGGAGAAAAACATAATTAAAACAATAAAATGTGCTTTAGTCATGAGAACCCAGGTTATCTAAACAAGAAGAAAGTAAGAGTTATATCTCCTCCTGTGAAGAGACTTGAATGCTTGCTAACGTTAGCTAACCTGGCCATCATAAGCTGATCACAACAGACCAAATAGAGATCTCCTTCCATTGGACCATTATTATCATTATTATTATTATTATTGGACCATGAATGCAAACATGCTAAACAAATGCTCCCGTAATAGATAAATAGGACTTGAGGTTTAACATGTGTGTTCTTTTGCATTTGTTTGAAATGTGTGTCCACCTGTAGGGCTCTCTCACTGTAGCCAGATCTCAGCAAACAACCTGCTGAGTTAAAGGCGATGATCAGAGATGGAAGGAATAGATGAAACTAAAAGAATAAGATACAAAAAGATTCAGGCCGTATAAAGTCAGAGTTAGATTTCGTCTCAGTCTTTGTCTGAGCCAATGGCTGTAAATCTTCATGAAATGATGATATTATATTCATCTGCCCGTCAACAGCCAAGGAGGTTCTAACAAGCGTCCTTATTTGTCTTCAACACTTTGCATCTTCGTGCCGACTTTGCAGAATATCCTGAATTTAAATTGGCAATGCTTATTTCATTAATGACTTACTTTGTGAGACCTTAACACTGTGTGTGTGTGTGTGTGTGTGTGTGTGTGTGTGTGTGTGTGTGTGTGTGTGTGTGTGTGTGTGTGTGTGTGTGTGTGTGTGTGTGTGTGTGTGTGTGTGTGTGTGTGTGTGTGTGTGTGTTCAGCATTATAATCCAGGGTTACATAAGCATGTTAATGTGACCAGAGCGTCAGAAACCCAGGGGGCAGCAACAAGAACCAAACACTGCTGTATGGAGACAAAGGAAGGAAAGAAAGAAAGAAAGAAAGAAGGGATAGAAAGGGAAGGGAGATGAAAATAAAATAAATAAATAATGGAGAGTGACTAGGACTACAATTGCTACGTATAAAAGTAAGAAAATAACAAGGGAAGGACAAATGGGACCCAGAGAACAGAAAGAGAGCAAAGATCTAAGGTGGAAAAAGGAATGCACAATAAAAAGAAAAGCAGAAAAAGGTGGGACTAATCAAATAGTTAGAAGAGTAGAAAGAGTAGAAGTCCTAAACAAATGAATGAACAAACTAAAACCCTGGGAAAGAGGAGAAAAGGGATAAGGGCAACGAAAGGCAATACAAAATGAAAAAGGAGAGATAAAAAATGTACATAAAAAATGTACATAAAAAATGTAGCGCGTTCTTTTAAGAAAAGGGCAGAAAAATGAAAAGAGAAAAAACAATGTGGGAATAATGGATGAATTAACAAAGGAAAATAAAGAAATCAGCACAAAAGGAACTAAGAAGAGAGGTAGGAGGCCAAGAAGAAAATATAAAGTTAATTAAAAAGCCGACTTAAGTTCTCTGAAATGTGTGGCTGCTGTCTCTCTGGCACTCCGAGGATCAGAGGAACATAGTGACATTTCTCTCACCTTTCTCATGGAGAAAGCAGCTGCTTCCATTCCACTGTCAGCCGGGATGACTGATGGGAGTCGAGTGAAGTGCATTTCAACATTCAAAATGAGAAAGCGTTGTGGGAAATGGCAGGAACACCATCTACACCTTTCACTGTGTATCGGAGAGCTGTCACAGCGCAGAGTGAATGGCCACCTATCGAGCCTGACAAAAGAACACAAAGTGTCTGAAAGTCCTGGGAGGGGCGGGGGGGGGGGGGCATGGCCAGAAGAACCCCCACCTGGCAACTGTCAGGAATATCCCATCAAACAGCATCTTACAGCCTCCAGAACCATTTGCCGGTGTCACAAGTTTCAATCAGGGGGGGGGGCAGCAACCCTCTCTTTGGCTTTTGTCCTGTCCATTTGTTTTCCCATCTCATCTCTTCCTCCTCTCACCTGCCGGTGTTTGTTTGGTGTCAGACTCCATGAAGGCCGACAGCCTGTCAGTCTCTGCTCCTTTAACACACCCCGGCCACACAGTGACACACACACTCCCCTGGCATCCCGCTTAGCAAAATGGAAAAAAAGGGCTTGGCTTTGCACACCTCTCCACTCTCATCAGCATCTCGTGCTGTCTCTGGGTCTTTCTCTTTGTTTCCCCTCTCTGTGTTCCTGCCTCACGCAGCCCCAGCCTGCCGGGGGTCCTGCCGGGGGTCCTGCAGCAGTGACTGCTGTACAAGAAGTTTGGAGACAAAAGAAGTGGACAGGCTTTTTTGCCGGAAGAACTTCCACTCCATGCCGTTGCTGTTGTCTCTAGGGCTTGGTAATGCTTGATTTCTTTAGTTTACCAATATCAAACTTGTTTTTGAGATCTCACTTTTACAAACATGTGTTTGAATAAAAACCCTGGATCAAATTAGTTCATGTTATTCAACCCTCCTGTGGTGTTTTTTTTGACCTGCTTTAACTGCTCTACATTAACTCAAAAAACATGATTTAAGGTTGATTCAAGCTGTAAACAGTGTCTCAGACTACTGGTCCACATGAATAACTGCAGGGAATATACAAAGAATGGACACTGAAAATGTATTCCAAAATGTACAAAGTTTTGGATGTTTTGGATGTAGGTGTGTGCTCTCTAGGGTTACCCATTCATTTCCTAACCGGGACAGGTTTTGACCGGGACACCATGTGTTTACACATTTGTAATTTTGTATATGTTCAAATGCCTACTGTGGAGGATATCATAACCATGACCTTGAAGCAATCCAATTTAAAACAGGAAGGTTAAAAAGGGTTGCACCGCCCAGTGGAGGAACGTCTTCTCTGCTGGCCTAAACACTATCAGAATCATTCTTTCATTTTGTATTCAATTATTTCCAATAATCTATTCTCTTCATTTTATAGCTTTTCTCTTTGAGTGGATTAATGGAATCATTTAAAATATTCTTGGGGAAAGAAAGAAGGATGGATTTGTGTACAAATAATAAAACGTATTGGTGAGTAATTATACTGAGACTTTTATTTAAATATGTTTTCATTTTATGAAGTAAATATTGATGCTTCTGCTAGAGAGGATATATGTTGTCAGCGGTGGCTTCAGTGAAAGGAGACTTGTTCACTTGTGTTTCCTGCTTAAGTAATGGCATTGATTCTGTCTGCATTAGAGATCTGTCTGTGATGCAACGCCCTGTTATTCTGCCTCTTCAAGCTCTTTGCTTGTAGCTTGTCCACCTGTAGAGGCAGCAGCAGACAGCTGTTCTCACACAGGACGCCTGGTGAAGCCTGGGACCCAGCCCATTGAAACATTTCCACTGTAGTGGACATTTTGTTAACATCTCCTTTTACTCTTTTGAGCTACTCTATCAGTCTCTGCTGCACCGTACAGAGGACATCCTGTGTACCCATTTCCAGTCATATGTCATTGGTTAAAATTGCATGCTGGGAAATTCCTCTTTCTTTTCATCCAAAATGTCCGGCATACCAAATCAAAATGTAATAGAAGCAGGAGGAGAAGTCCAATATTGTTGATTAATTGTTATTTTTAACATGAAAATCATATATGTCGTTGTTTATGAAATAACAGCTGTTTTATAAATGCCCATTCTAGTGGATGTCAGGACCGCCTTCATGGACTTAATGACTCAATATTGTTGCAGGAGACGGAACTGAAGTAGACATTTTCTGCACCAGATAGTTCAGGGAGATTGAGATGTTGAGCTCTCAGATGATGAGAGAGATGAGGGTTTCACACCTGGGATAGAAGAGGGTCAAGAAGAAGGGGGGGAAGATGCAGGAGGCTCCATGAGCGCACAGATACAGACAGAGAGACAGATAGGGACGAGCTGGAAAGACATGGCTCTCTGTGGGCCAAGAGTAGCACGTATGTCTTATTGTTGTTTTTATTTGAAGTGGAGCCAGGACAAATGAGAATTGCCTCAGGAAGGCAAGCTTTGTTTCTATGAGCAGGTCAAATGGAGTCCACATCCATAAAACTAGTCCAGATGACCCTACAGCCCGTGCCGACTGGAGTCAATGAGGTACTTCCCACTACATTGACTACAAAGTCTTTGAAGATCTGGAAAGATTCACCAAAGACCAAAGTAGTTTTTTAGTGACCAAATAAACAGCAAAGTTCAGATCAATTACTTATTCATGTTTTAAATAAAGGTGAATGTATTCTTGTGTCAATACGTTTCATAGTTTATCTGTTCATTTTGTCTGTCTTTTCAAAACTAAAATGGTCTTGACGTCCTCTACAGTGGACTAACTGTAACATTCAACAATTAAATACAATTTTAAAAAGTCTAAATTGCAAAGATAAATGTAACCCTAAATAAAACCCTTCCCCCCGGGTTCCCAGGAGGGTACGATACCTGTCTGTCAGCAGCCAACAGACAGGTGGTCCGGCAGCCGACTTGATTAAGACCATGACATGGAAGAATGGAGACCGAGAGATAAGAGAACAAAGTGAGAGGCTGCTGGGGAAGAGGGCGCTTTGTTTTCAGCATTAACCCATTAAGTGTGAGAGAAACAGGCCGGACCCTCCGTCTCCTCCTCCGTCTCCTCCTCCGTCCTCCTCCTCTGTCCTCCTCCTCCATCTCCTCCTCCATCTCCTCCTCTGTCCTCCTCTGTCCTCCTCTGTCCTCCTCTGTCCTCCTCCTCTGTCCTCCTCCGTCTCCTCCTCTGTCCTCCTCCTCTGTCCTCCTCCGTCTCCTCCTCTGTCCTCCTCTGTCCTCCTCCTCTGTCCTCCTCCTCTGTCCTCCTCCATCTCCTCCTCCATCTCCTCCTCTGTCCTCCTCCTCTGTCCTCCTCTGTCCTCCTCCATCTCCTCCTCCATCCTCCTCTGTCCTCCTCCATCTCCTCCTCCACCTCCTCCATCTCCTCCTCTGTCCTCCTCCATCTCCTCCTCCATCCTCCTCCATCTCCTCCTCTGTCCTCCTCCATCTCCTCCTCCACCTCCTCCTCTGTCCTCCTCCTAAAGGTGCACTGCAGGGCCACCAGAATAAGAATTGATCCAAAAGATATGATGAAAAACAGATGAAACCCTAAGAGGCACGCTCAGCTGATCAGACTCTGCTCTTCATATCATCATTACTGTTGTTCTCATTATCACACCTATTTATCTTTACTTTCCCCCTTTGTGCAAAACACCAACATTTCCCGCCAAAAATCGATAGCAAAACAGAAGGGAATCTCTCTCTCTCTCTCTCTCTCTCTCTCTCTCTCTCTCTCTCTCTCTCTCTCTCTCTCTCTCTCTCTCTCTCTCTCTCTCTCTCTCTCTCTCTCTCTCTCTCTCTCTCTCTCTCTGGCAGCTTCCTCCTAATGTCACGGCGACAGCGATCAAAGCAGCATCCTACATGGATAACTGCCTGAACCCCCACCCATCGCTGCTGCATCTTACACACACACACACACACACACACACACACCACACACACACACACACACACACACACACACACACACACACACACACACACACACACCACACACCACACACACACACACACACACACACACACACACACACACACACACACACACACACACACACACACAGTATCTTTTAATCAATCTATTAAGGAGAGCCTGGATGTGTTGACAGGCCCTCTCTGACTGATAAAGTGACCCGTGCAGTGTTTCCTGGCCACAGCGGGGCCAGATAATAGCTCGGTGAGCCCTGAGATGATGATGATGATAATGTTGGCAATCGAGGGCCACGGAGCATATCCAATCCCTTCCCTAAATGTCAACCTTCTCCCCATATCGCTGCGACACCGGGGCTCAGAGAAAAGGCTTGTGACAAGGAGGCCTGTTTAGAATGGTTAACAACCCCCCCGTCTCATTTGCTGCTGCATTTAAAACAAGCAGGAAAGGGGAACGTATGTGTGCATAGAGAAAGAAGATTTTAAAAAAAAATAGCAAAGAAAAGAGACAGAGATGGATGGAGGGAGGGTGGTGGGTTGGTGGGGGGGGAGGAAGATGTGCTAGCTCAGGCGCTTGTTGTGAGATTACAATGACTGTTCTGTTTTTCCTCCTAGCCATCAGCGACAGGGCCCATTCATTTTCACAGCAGAGAGCGACAGATTGAAGGCCAGACATCTCTTTCTTTCCCTGTCTCCTCTGTCTCCTTCTTTTCTCTCTTTCTCCCTCTCTTGTGTGTTTGGTTAACCCAGGGCTGATGACAGTGACAGCGGTGTGATGCTTCAGCGCCGATACCGCACGCCGCAGACGGAGAAGAAAAGTGATGCTGTGTGTCAGCGAGCGGACGCCCCGCGGTGCTGTGCAGTGCTCTCCATCCCAAAAAAAAACAGATGTTTGCGTGGCTGCAAAGCGGCCATTATGTGGGCGACTGGGGGCGTGTTGGCAGGGCCGGGTCACTGTGCACACGGCACCAGCTTCCTGTGTTTCTAACGGCTGAATGACTGCGGGTGTGCTCTGCAGCGAGCTATGACATTATTAAGGTGGACTCCTGAGTAAACAATGCACTCTATTCTGTGAAAGCTTGGAGGATAAAACGCTTACCCATGCTCGGCCAGCACTACAGGTGCTGAGGCCGTAATAACAGCTGAAGAATCACAGGGAGCTGCTTCAGAGGGGAGCTCTAGGCTTTAGGAATCAGCAGACAAAACCAAACTGAATATACGTAAAGAAGAGAAAAACGACTGCTGCCATTCTCAGGCAGCATCTAATGTATGTTCATCTAAAAGGGGGTGAGAATATGTACCACACTTATTTAAGATGATCAAATAAACAAACAAGACAAGACTAAATTATTCTCAAATAAACTCAAAAACTGAAACGTTGACTTGAATTCAATGTTTTATGTCAACAGATTTCACATAACTGTATACGGTTAGTTAAGAGCAATAATATTACATTTAAATAAAAAATGTTAGGTTCAACTCAAGATTATTTATTAAAGTCAACATTTTCCAGTGTTGTATAGCAGGACTTTAGTTACATGTGAAACGTGGTTTAGACACTGTATGACACTGAACACGAGCCTGACTTTCATCTGAGACTAATCTTAAAATGATCATAACTCCTTATAGTGAAACAGGACCAACAAGCAGATACGCTATCCTTCCTGAATCTATTTATATGGTATCTTATTTATCATTTAAAATGGTATGCTCCATGTATCTTTTCTGACTTCTCGTGTGATTATCTGTTTCATAATGTGGTTTGTTGTACTGACACTCATTTCTTGACACATTTGTATTGTAACTAGGGCTGTGGAATTAATCGTATTTTAATCTCGATTACGATTTTGGCTTGCAACGATTACGAAAACAACGTAATTGAAATAAAACGATTATTATTTTTATTAAAAAAAAAAAAAAATTAATTATTATTATTTTTTTTTATTTATTTTTTTTTTGGTTTTTCAGTTGAATTATACTTAATGTTCAGGGTAATCAACTGTTAAAAACATACTGTTCACATTTTTGTTTCAATAAATGGATGTTTTCAAAGTAAATGGATAATCGTTTTTAATAATCGTGATATCAATTATTGACCAAAATAATCGTGATTAGGATTTTTGCCATAATCGCACAGCCCTAATTGTAACCATGTTAAATAACCAACCAACTGGCAAAAGACTGCTGCGGGGGTGCAATTATTTACGTATTGTTTTGAGAGAAATATTTTAACTATGCAATCAAATACTTAATGAATCAATACACAAAATGTGTGTGTATGGATATTTGGGTGTCATTTTAGAATGCTTATACAAAGAGGGAATCTTTTCAGAATGTGACTATTATCCTCACTTATACATGTAAAATAAGTCGGTCCAATCAATCAGACATTTCTAAAAATGAATTATTTATTTTCCATTTTTATATCTGATTATACATCATCAGCCACCAAAGCGATCCACATTTGCATGTGTCCTACAGATGACATGTTTTCTTATGGAAAGCAGATCCTGCATTTCTCTGTGCTTCTCCAAGCCAATCTCCCGGATAAGAGTCGTATTTATAGGAGAGTGGAGGGAAGGAGAGCTGAGAGCCGGCGGAGGATGATACCCAGCGGGAGAGAAGCACACTCGTCTGTTTCTACATCATCCAGTCACCAACACCAAGCTGCTATCATTACAACGAGCCGAGGGGAGGGTCAGGTAAAAAGAGAGGGAGGGATGATCAATGTTTCAGGTCCTTACCCGCTGACATGGCCTTGGTGACAGTGCACAAATCCCCAGAAAGTCCTCATGTGGCTGAAGCCTCGCACCCCGGAGCTGAATATCAATCCCTCTGTCCTTCTGTCCATATTCCCTACATTTCCATAGCTCGTATTTCAATGGAACACATTTTTCCCAAACCAAAGAGATATTTTTGGTTTGATTTGTTATCTATCCAAAGTATATAAAGTGGCATGCAGCTGATCATGTTTTTCAGTTTTTTTTATCAAAGTGTATTAAATCATTACATGCATCTGTTTAATGTGTTGTGTTTTCTTTCACTGAACACACTGAAACCAGATGGTTAAACCTTCTATTAAGACAGGTTTTATATGATATCTTTACTCAAATGTCTTCATTTATTTAGTTTTATTCATATTTTATATTTTGTCTGTGAAAAAAAAAGAAAACGCTACATTTTCTAGACGAACCAACAATCTTGTTTTCATGAGCCAGCACAAATAAATACATTCTCAACATGAGGGGAAAACGTTCTCTCCATCTGTCTACCTCCATCCCTCACAGCTCTGTCTCTGACTGCCGGCTTACTAACTGGTGGAATGCAAGATGAAAAATATCAAGGGAATGAAGGGAAAAAACCCAAACACCCCAAATGTTTAACATGAACACATTTCATATACACGTACATATTAAAACTGTGAGTGTGTGTGTGTGTGTGTGTGTGTGTGTGTGTGTGTGTGTGTGTGTGTGTGTGTGTGTGTGTGTGTGTGTGTGTGTGTGTGTGTGTGTGTGTGTGTGTGTGTGTGTGTGTGTTTCATGACATCTCTTCAGCTTCATAAGAAATATGGGAGCTAATAGGCGAGGTGAAACTAGGCTAATACTTGGACTAAGCGGCTCCGATAAGGCGTCGTGTCTGACGGCTCCAACACACACTCACAGAGGGTTTGGGGGCCAACAAGGGTCCACAATGCAATAGAGGGTCCATTTATGTACATCTTAAGTCTTTATTTATATTGTGTTTTTTAAAAGAATGATCACTCTGGTTTTGTTCACACTGCTTTACACACCACTTTAAGAGCAGTGCTGGGTCATGGATATCGGTTCAAACTCAGGGCATCACACAACTCTTATACACTGTCAAGGCCTTTCTGTTAATGTTCATTTTAAATGTGCAATGTAATCATTTTACAAGCAAACAATGACAGTTCTGATCTCCTCTGCTGCTCCGCACACACATAACAGATGCACGTTCTCTTTTTCTTTTCCTGTGCGTTGATTTAGTTTGAGCCTGAAATCATGCCCTGTGATAAAGATATCGAGTATTTGGTTTGAGATATTTGGATATTAACCTTTTTGTTCTCCATATTGTCCATATTGTTAGAACTCTATATCTGATAATATTGATTCATATTGGACAGAAGAGGCTCACAGAGTTCCTCTGTAGAGTATGATCAATATGTATATGAATCCAGGCTGCTTGTATAATGAACATGAGAACATCAGAATAGATGTGTTGGAGCGGACAGCCAGTGAGTGTGTGAGATATGTATATGGTGGATCTTTCACAGCTGGGGGAATATACAGACCCTCTGGTCAAGGTCAAATTTGTTTGAATGGATTTATTTTCCAGTTTGATACATGTTTTGTTCCTCTTCTGGTTCTGGCTCCTGAAGGACTTCGGACCTCACAGAGAGGGCTCTGAAGGCCCCAGGAGGGCCAAGGAGTCTTTGATTTAGCAGAGGGTCCCCATTTGCAAAATTCATTTGAAATAGTTCAAATGTATTATAATAGCAGGAGATTAGCCCAATTAGAGACATTTTGTATCACTCTCAGATCTTATTTTTAGTGGATCTCCTGTGAGGGTCTACATGACAACCAGACTCAGACATGAGGTCTGCTGTCCCCTCAGTACAGATTTTGCCTCAGCTGAAGTTTGGGGGTATGTGTGGTGAGTGTGTGGAGCTTCACAGCCCGGCTGTCTGCTTCAGGCGCGGAGATTGCGCCGCCGGCTGACAACACATCACAGATCCTCGCGTTTGTATCCACGCATACAACTGACCCAACTACCAACCTGCCCATACTGCTCATCTAACGGTATCAATCCCATTGTATACTATTTCCCAGTTTGATTGCTTTTTGCAGGTTGAAAAGAAAATAAATAAAATAAAAGGTGGAACGGGAGAGAGGGCTTCCACGAAACAGGAGAAAATACGCTTATCGTTACTTGTGGTACGGACATGAGGAGGTTCACACAGGTCAATCAGCTGCACACAGATCCTTCCACGAACTGTCGATCTGCGTCTCTGACTGTTTCCATCGACGTGCCGGTGTCGGCGAAGCGCGTGAAGCCAAAAGGCAGGACATATTCCCAGCCGGTCACCCGTTACAGTACATCCAATGAAGCCACTTGACTTTATTCTAACAGCCTATAATAGATGCGTGTCGTCCGGACACTGCCACATTCCTTCATAGACGGGAGCCACAGAAACAGCAGTGTATGAAAAACTTACCGGGATGACAGTCGGCCCAGAGCAGCACGCAGGCAGGCAGGATAAGAGAGAAAATCCACCAGCAGCAACAACACGATTGCAGTAGCCTCCACATTGTAGTAAGGTGCCCGTCGACATGCAAACAATAAGCAGCAACAACTGTTGAGTTTCTCCCTTTAGCGGGTAAATCAGCGACGCCTCCGCTGCGTAAAAACAGCGCCGGGGACACAGCGCACAGCGGTGAAGGTGGAGGGCGAAGAGATGTTTAGAGGTCCAGGAAAGAGTCTTTCCGTCCCAAAATCCCCCCGATATCCCCGGATCTGAACATATCACTCTGGTACCGGTGGTTACGGAGGAGCGTGTGCATGCGGCTCACAGGAGACTAGCAGCGCGCTGCCGCTCTGAAAGAGGCGGCGGTAGAGGCAGCGTTCGGCGGGCACGCAGAGAGGGGAGAGTCGGTGTTGGTGTTGGTGATGGAGTGGTGCTGGAAGCTTTCCATTCCTCAGACCATCCAGGAAATAGCGCGTGAGCCCAAGTCTGGCAGAGACTTTAAAACAGTCTTGATGGGAGAGAGAGGATGAGAGAGAGAGGATGGAGAGAGAGAGGTCACTCCTCCGGATCCTAGCGCCGGCTGCAGAGCGCAGGCTCCCAGTATAACATGCACATGTCCCATAATAATAGGTTATATGTCAGACATGTTCTCCCCAGGGATCATCCATCATTTTGTTCGTGTTAATGACTCCAAAATAGATCCGCATTACACTAAAGCATCCCCGTTTCTCTATCCCAGAATATGTGACCTAAGGGGATCCCGCGTGGAAGGACTGAGTGTAGTCCTTAGGCCAGATACATAATGCATCAATTAATGCAATGCAAGGTGAGGTAGTCTCCACTAAAAGTTAACTAATGAATGGTGAGATGTTGTATTACTATCACTGAATGCAAGCAACATGTCTGTGGTCTGTTATCCCCGGAGGTGGGAGAAGTATCTTGTACTTAAGTATAGGTAGAAGTACCAGAGTGTAGGAATACACAGGAAGTCCTGCAATAAAAAAAAAAGTAAAACTATTATATAATAGCAAAAAAGTATTAGCATCAACATTTACTTAAAGTGGACCTATCATGCTATATTTGAATAATATAGTGTAGGACCATACCTATATAAGGCATATTTATACTTTTTTCTTTTCAAAATACCAAACAGATCATGCATTTTAGCCATGCCTCATTTCGCTCAATTTGAAAAATGTTAGCTCTGTTTTTGCAAGGGCAGATTCAGTGAGAACAGCACCATCTACAGGCCTGGCATATGTACTACAGCGTCTCCAGCGCTTTCGAACGGCAATGGCCGTGGTTGTCTCCTCCTGATTGGTGGAGTTGGCCCAATAGCCGTAGCGCCACTGTCCTGACGTCAGGACAGTGTTCAAATCTGGATCAGTTTTTATCAGATCCGTTGCAGCCCCTTTTTTAGAGATTTGGGTATGGAGGAAAATAGAGAGGGTTGTGTTTTCTGACACTTGGTGAGTTCCCTGGAACACCGGGGACACATATTCATGTATAAAAGACGTACAAAAGTGCATTTTGCATGATAGGTCCCCTTTAAAGTAGCAAAAGTAAAAGTAGTCATTGTGCAGATTGGTCCATTTCAGAATAATATATATGATATGTTTTGATTATAATTATTGATGCATTAATTAAAGTCTGATTTAAGAGTTGATTATAGTTCACAGCATTAATCCAAATCTATAAAGTAACCAAAGGTATTAACCTGTTAAGCCCTGAGCCTGTTTTTCAGGTCTCAGGCTCGAAAATGACATTCCCAGAACAAATGACCATATCTTCCCTTCTAAAAGGGTTAAATTAATAATCTTTATTCTCAAAGTAATGATAAACCTGTGAGTTGGATGTAGAAAAGTCAGAATCAATATAGATGTTTTTTATTTTAAAGAAAATTCAGATTGAACATAGTAAAAAACTGTAAATTATAGTGTCCGTCCAAAAATTATTTTTTACTTATAGTGAAAACTACCCTTGGATGATGGTAAGGTAGACTAAAAGCTTTAGGAATCCAAAGTACAACATATAATAAGTACCCTGTATCAAGATTGATGCAAAACAAGTGACATTTGACCTTTTTAGAGACGTTTAGCCAAAAACACTCCACTTGGGTGGAAATTGTTTTTTTTTCATATCTCTGGAACCCATTGGTCGATTTTGATGGTTGACAAACCTTTCTGATCGTTAGAGCCAATAGAATCGAAGGGGGAGTCCCCCACACACACTCATTGTGAAAAAAAAAGGTGGGGGCTTTGCGCATGCAGTTTTGCATTAGAGTGAAGCTATCTCTAGCTCTGACATCTAGAAACCTAAAAGCATGGATTATCCGTTTGTTTGCTCATGGATTATCAGAAATCATTTCAAAGGGACACAGACACATTGGATTAACCTATGGATTAACTTCAGCAGCATTTTTATCGTTTTAATGCCATTGAAGACCACTTTGGAGAGACTACAGAGCCAAGGTAAAAATGTTAGCATTTTTAGCTACCTAGCGTCACCTGTTTTGATGTCCGTTTTTGCTTATAACGTCGCCATTTCGTATAATTCAGTGATAATGAGGGTACCCATCGATTCTGTGTCACCTCACGATGTGAAACGATGTCATGGATGTGGTGAAAAGATAAATAATAAGGTTTTGTGAGTGATTTTCGGTGCAGTAAGGTGTTAGCATTTTTCGCTCGTTGCTAATTCAGAGGCTCAGTGTTAGCATTGTGGGTTTTCTTTTGAAAAAAAAAAAAAAAAGATCAGTTTGATGAGTTTCTTCTCGTTACATGGATATAAAACATTCATAGTTTATTAAATGAACATGCCCTCAGACACTGTTTCCTGCAAGATGTTGCGGCAGTGCCCCGGTACCGGGGTCTCTCGGGCTTAACAGGTTAAATATATGTAGTGGAAAAGTACACCATTTACCTCTGAATTGTGGTGAGGTCATAAGGTAGCAAATTATAAAAATACTCAAGTATAGTACAAGTCCATCAACATTTTTCTTAAGTACAGTACTTGAGTAAATCTACTTAGTTACTAGACACCACTGGTTATCGTGCAGGGTCACTTCAAAATGATTTAGCTCCTGATCAGAACTTGACCCAGGCCGTCCTCCTCGCCCTTCCTCTGTGTATCGCCTGTGAGAGTCTTCTACTGTCGGTAACCACTGTTTAATGTTTGTAAGTACACACCGTTGTTTTGTTGGGCTGACACACATCAGGAAACACTTGGCCTGATGTCAACATGCATGAAGGCCTTTCACATTAGCTCTGCAGGGCCTCTGAGCTGCTGGACCTTCATCAGACACCGGGGACATACAGCACTTTATCCTGTTATTTTAAGAGTGGAGACCTTCTCCAAAACAACTTGACTTCATGAAAGAAAAACATCGAACTGCACCAGTTACTTTACACAAAATACACGATAATTCCAGAAACCAACAGTCAGACACATGAAAGCTGGTATTAAAAAACACGGACAGAGTAAAGCAGTTTCCACCGCTGGGCTGCTAAACAAAAAGTGCAATACTCTTTTAAACACCTATATGTTATGCACTTTAGAACTTTTTAATGCACTTTAGCTTTTAACGCCATTGCTCTTAATTATTTATTACCCCCTGTGTGATTGATTGCAGTCTACCCTGCTAGGGTGTTTTTTTATTGTTTGTCTATTTTCCTCACTGGGACAGGGTTGCACGATAAAAATGGCTTCGTATAATTTTTTGTACATTGCCAATAAAGGCTTTCTATTCTATTCTATTAACTCTTGAACAGAGAAATTATCAACATTTGTTGACAATTTTCTAAAAGTAATGTCGTCTTTGTACTTTAAAATATACCACTGATATAACTGTATCTTTGAGATGATTGACTGCACAGTATAGAAGGAGCACACACAGAAAGAACCCTGTGGCTGTGCGCTTTAATGCAATAAAAAAACAATCTATCCTCACTGAGATGCATTGAGATCAAAGATGTAATAAAAAAAAGGGGGAGGGGACATCAACAGCATCTTCTGAAAATACATTTTATACAAAACCTCAGGGGCATCAGCTGAGGGCATTTCCATTCTGATCTTGAACATTTTATTTTAAGTGGCAACAGTGGGAACACCATTTTAAAAGACTCCAAGTAGCTGCAACAGATCTTTCTTTACTTTACAGAAATCTTAAGGAATTTATTTTAATTGTGTCATTCAATATTTAACATCTGTTGTACAGACAAACACACACACACACACACACACACACACACACACACACACACACACGCTTTTAATAATCTTCCTTTTGTTTGTGTGGTTTTCCTGCCGTAGGTATCAATACATACTGCCAGGTTGTACTGTCGTTGCTTAATTCTTTTGTGCAACAATATAAATCATTACTGATGTATGATTCTTCCTCTACATCTTTGTATTCATATTTTGATGTTTGATGATGTGTTCTGTAAGATAAGGTTAATCAAATATGATCCATTTAGGTGTGTTAGCAGCAACAACAATGATAAGGGCTAAACACAGGACAGAGAAGGTACGGATTCAAGGATAATTAAAACTGCGGTCACAGATGTGCGCAGTTGTGGACGGGCCCTCGCGTCTGTGCGCCTGTCGGGGAGGGTCGCCAGTCGTTCCGGCGTCAAGTCGACGCACGCGAGTCCTCCGAAATGAGCCGTTTGTCATTTCTCTAATTTTCGCGTCCTCGACTCCTCGGTCTTCCGGCAGCGACCCGGAAACGGATGTCGGCGCGCCGTCTCGAAGGAAAACAAATTTCTCTAAAAGCTCATCGAGGATCGATTATGGAGGAGCCGTAACCGAGGATACACTGATTTAGAGGAGAGAGGAGTCTCTTTGGAGGAGCTATAACCGAGGGTACAAAGATGTAGAGGAGAGAGGAGTCTCTCTGGACGAGCTATAACCGAGGGTACACTGATGTATCCTCCGGAATCGATTTCAGCCAACAGTGATGTTTAAAAGAGGCGTGACGCATGGCTGGACTTATGTCAACAGCTCTGCAAACTGTTCCCGTTGTGATTAATTTGTGACATGTAAATCATCAAAAATGGTACATTGTCCGTTAGCTTACGAGCTCCCCGTTTGAGCGATCAACTATTCCTTCGCAATTTAGCATCACATTGGATATGGGCTCAACTTTTTCCGATCATTTCCCTAGGAAGAGTTCGCAAAAATGTGCTTAAAATGCATGAAAAACGCACATTTTTCAAAATGGCCGACTTTCCGGGGGGCGGGGCTAATGGAAGCCAATTAGAAATATGTCCGCAATTCCATGAGGAATGTCTGTGCCAAAATTCGCGAAGTTCGGAGAAACTATATGTGACTACCACACAATAGGGGGCGCTACTGAGCTGTTTTAACAAAAATACGATTTTTTTTTTTTTTACATTCTCAAAAAGGTCGTGGGCTGTGACGTGTGTCCCAAGTTTTGCGTCCGAAGCTCATTTAAGCGCATCGCAATAAAACAAAGAAGGTATAGGCCCCGCCCACATTTGTCATTCGTTGCGACACTTCTCAGTTCATACTCACCCCCAGAATATGTCTAAAAAAAGAAAAACATATTTCGTCCATCGGTTCTTGAGTTATGCATTTGTGGTGTTTTTGGCAACCTCTATAGTCCAAAATGAAAATCCCCAAGAGAGACTGAACCTGTCCACCAAAATCTGTGATATTTGGATACATTGTTGATGAATTATGAGCATTTCTTTCTAAGCCCCGCCTTTTTGCAAATACGTTTTGATTAATGGCGGCCATATTTATCGACTGAACATGCTCATTTCCTAGGGTAATGTGTGTGACCCTCCACCGATGCTGTATACGAAGTTTGGTGTTGAAAAACAACAAATTTAAATTTAAAGAGCAACTTGCAGGTTGATGTAAATGATGTATTCACTAGATTTTCAAAAACATATACATAAATATACATTACAGTGACATCTGGCGTAGTTTTTGTAAGACATTTTTACTTCCGCATAAAAAAAGACCACGCACGTGTGACGTCACATCAGGGAAAGCGGCCGGTCTAACGTATTAATAAACATGGTTCACAATGCTAGTTTTGACACAGAAGAGGTTGAAAATGTATATTCGTATGCATATGACAGACCACAACCTTATAATTATGAGCCTGCTAGGCGTCCAAGAGACCAGGAGCAGCCAAGGATTAGAAGAAATAACGGAGAGAAATGGAGCTGTGGTGTGAGGAGAATCAGTGGAGAACTGGGCAGCTGTCTTGGTGAGTGACCGGCGTTAGCTACAGTTAGCTAACGTCAGTCACATCACAACATTGTAAAGTTAGCTATCATATATCAGGCTATAACTAAAGTAGTATTGATAATATAGTAACGTTACTGGCAGGGCTGTTGATACTGATCCATAACAGAAACTAATGTGCAAGTATCAGCCGTATCTCGCGTTACCTAATGCAACTCCATACTACGTCTGACCCCTAGATTCCACCGGGTCCGGCTGCGCCGCGGCGTTCGCAAAGATCGCGGCCACTCTAGTCAATGGGTGCTATTCCACAAGACGCGCTGCGTTACGACTCAGAAGCGTCCCAGAAGCGTCTCGGCGCTGGGCTCCGCTCAAAATAGGATGCAAGTCTATTTTCGCAGTTTTTAGTAGCAGAGCTCAAAACAGCTCCTTTCCCCTCTGAATTCCTGCCCTTATGTCTCGTAAAACATATAAAATCCTGCATTAACTTTTTTAATTGTAATTTTCAGGCAAGGTTAAGCATAAATCTAGTTAAAACAAAAACCTGCAAGTTGCTCTTTAAGTTTATATTTCACTGTTTTGAACATTATGCTAATTAAAAAAAAGAACAGGTCCACCAGGATAAGTGTGCACAATTTCAGGTTAAACGGACTTACGGTGCGACTATGTAAATTATTCCCGAGAAGCGACTTTCATAGGTGGCGCTAGCGAGCACGTTGGAATATTTTAACCCATTGACTCCAGAATGTCACATTTTTCACCGGTCCTGGCGTCCGTGCAAAATTATACAACTTTTGGCGCGTCCTAAAGCCTTTTGGCGCGTCCTAAAGCCCTCAAAACAGGGTTCTAAGAACGGTAGGAATAATAATAATAATAATTCCTAAGATAACAATAGGTTACTCGCACTTCGTGCTAGGACGCCGTTGGGTCCTAGCGCTCTCGTGCTCGGGCCCTAATAATAAAATAAATGTAATTATCAGTATATCAGTCTCACCTGACCACAACAGTAGAGCTGATTCCTTTTTTACCCACTGCATGTCCATTGTCACAGACTTAATGTATGTTGTATTGTACATACATTATATCTGTGTCAAATCATCGGTGATGAGCTTTTTTTTTATTCAACCCTTAATTTTCCAAACGATTATCATCTGGATTTTGAGAAAACATTTATAAAGGAATGTTCAAAGTATCTTTTTTAGTAGTGTGCTGAGTACTCAAAGAACTGATGCAATGCAGCCATAAAAACGGTGTGTATTTCTAACATATATTTAATAGAACATTTTAAATTAAGTGTGCTTTTTATTCATGAAATGTGTCTTAAAATGATCTCTGCAAGTCCATGACTGCAGATCCAAGGATTCATGTGTTTTTAGGAACTGAATGCTATCGTGTTTTAGACTGTTAAAAGCAGTGCAGTAAACTCAGTTCCTGCTGTGAGACGGGACAACCTCGATGGCAACAGACATCAGCCCACATTACTGTTTTTATTCACTGCACAAGGTCACAAACAGGTATACCACACAATACCAAGCATCATCAACAGTACAGGAAGTGATGCAGAGTCTGTCCTTTGGAGCCAATCAGTGGGCTGAAGCAGAGCATCATGGTCTCAGTTTGGGCACGGGGTCTGTCAGCAGCCTGGCAAAGCAGCACTGTGAGACCCTGGCTAATCAACAGAGACAGCAACAGAGCAGTCCAGCAGGGCCGGCCCCCGGGACCACCACGCTGCTCACAGCTGCCAATCAAAAAGCCTGTCATTGAGGGAGCAGGCAGTGTTGGAGTCACTCTCAGCTGCAGGGTGGAACAGAGAGCAGAACAACATGTTGTGAGAGGCTCTTCTGGAAGCAGGTTTCCCTCATTCAGTTTTTATTAACAAGTATTAGCAACAAGTCACAAATATTAGTTTTATTCCTGCATGGACACTGCAGCTTATTCCTCAAAAAACACTTGTATGTGTTGGTCACAAAGTAACAGACACTGTGTTTGTTTTGTATTATGTATCACACAGGATATATTTAACTTTTAATTTCAATCTAGTGTTCACATTTGTTTTTATAAAGTAAACTGTGTTTATATGTTTAGTAGACTGGAATATTAGACAGCATCATCAGTTATCCTGTATATTTTATAGTGTTTAGATACTCCTCTAAATATATATATTGTTTACTGAGAATATGTCAGCCTGTCCTCCTCCAAAAAACGACCAAATAGGTAGATTGTTCAGCAGCTTATTACGACCTATAGTCAAGTTTTAAAGTTTAGCACAGTGGTCGTGTAAGAAACAACAATTTGCGGCATATGCTCCCGTTGATTGCAAACGCTCCGGAGGGTCGTATATTCACAAATAACCCTCTCTGGAAAATCCTAAATTGTAGAATAGTTGGCCATTAAAATGCTTTTTGATTTGATTTATAGCGAGAAGTGTATATTGTACTTTTAGAATCCACGTCCAGTGGATTTGTAGGATCTATAGTTTGATAGATATTATGAAGATGATTTGAGGTCTCGCCAGGAGAACGTGTATATACTACGTCTTTCCCCTATTCATTTCTATTGACGGCAGCGTCCATGTAAAGTTGGCGTCAACCCTCACGGGGTGAACACAGTATTTCCGGTCTCGAAGTTTTCATAATAAAACCGGAAGTATTCCCCTCACTGTCAAATGATTACACAGTGATATCTGCAGTACTCATCCACTAAAAAACATCAGTGTATCCTTGTTAATTACACAATATTGATTGGTTTAAATTGTGTACAATGCTTTTGTGTTTTTAACCTTCGATTCGGCGAAACAAATAGTTTTTTCGGAGTTTAGGATGGCCGAAGACACTACACTACCCATAATCCTCAGCTATCGTTTGGGACTACAACATCCGATTTGCTTGACAAACCCCGTGATTAGTCCTCAAGCTCTGTGATTGGATGTTGGAGTGGCAGTGCGCCAAGGTTACGCCGAGCGTCAAACAGCTCTTTGAAATGGAATGAAACCACGGCAGACTATCCAAAACTGGATTCTAACGGGTCTTATGTCTGTGACCCCTCCTGTTGTTAATTGATAAGCCTGAAACATGCACTTTTTGGCATGGAAACTGGCAGTAGCCATCGATCATCTTAAGATATACTTTATTGATCCCAAGTTGGGAAATGTTTTTGTTACAGCAGCATGTACAACATGCAATTTATTGTTACTTTGTAATTCTACTCCACTACAATTCAGAGGTTAACCTGGTATTTTTACTCCATTACATTTTACAGTAGTAAAAGTAACGCACCCGGAAGATTCGGATGCAAGTTTTCAGCGCTTGTCCGTGCATCCATATGCTCGTTACTTTAAAACGTTTTTGATGTGATTTAGGTGCCTTTTTCTATACAGTAGTATTTGCCACGACGTTGTCCTTAGACTTTCTCGACGATGTTCGTCGCATGAATAAGCGGCAGAATTAGGGCAATATCTGTGAATTACTCTCACACCCTACACACTACTGAAACCACAATCAGGTCATCTACGATCTACGGAGACCTGCTCCCGCCTGTAGAGTGGCTCCACGCTTCGGGCTGGGGCCTGCTTTCACCGGGCGTGTGCTGCTGTGCGGAGGAGGATCTGCCGCGGCTGGGGCCTGCTCTCCACCTGTCCTGGTTCTGCTGTTACGGAGGCCTGCTCCCACCTGTCGTGTGTTCCAGTGTCGTGTGCTGCTTGCTGAGGAGACCTCTTATCCCGGGGATACCACGGAGGGACCGGTGCGCTTCCTCGCTGCTGCTTTCGCCTGTCCTTTGCTGCTGTTGAGGAGGAGGATTTTTTTTGCCCCGGGAACATCGCGGATATTGTGTGCTGGTCTGGGAGGATGGCCCATATCGTGATTCTGCTGTGCCTGTTAACTGTTCTGGACTATGAGAAGATCTCTAGTCATCCTGAGAAGCCTACTGGATTCAGGTCTGTTCTGCCACACGCAGTAGGCATCCCCTGCAAAGGGTCGGATGTGTTACACAAACAGTTACCGGTCACCTTGTCACAGACAATCTGCTCGACAAAATATGTTTGTCTTTTTTGTTTGCCTCCGATGATGGTACTTCAGGACTGCTTCTTAAGCTCAAATCACACTCTCGCAGACTTTTCCGGTGATTCTAAAATAGATGACAATGTGTGTGTGTCGATTAAGAGGAAAAGATGCCTGTTTTTTTTGTTATTATTACTGTCAGGAAATGTTCAACCTAACCCTGGTCCGCCCAGTAGTAGTAGTCAGATCGCTACTCCTGCTGATTTTAAAGCTAGGTCTGGGTTGGGTTTCATCCACTTGAATGTGCGCAGTCTGTTAGGTAAGCTAGATTTTGTCCGCATTTGGGCAAGCTCGACTGACGCTGACGTCATTGTTTTATCAGAAACATGGCTAAATAAAACTATTTTGGCCTCTGACATATCCTTAAATGGCTATAATGTGTATCGTACCGACCGGCCTAATAAAGGTGGTGGAGTTGCCATTTATGTTAAGAATAAGTTCAGTGTAACCACATTGATCTCCAAATCTGTCAGTAAGCAATTCGAATTTTTAGCCTTAAATATAGAAGTGGCAAAGGGGCAACAAGTCATGGTGGTAGGGTGTTACAGACCCCCCTCAGCTGTCAAGGACTCCTTGTCTTCACTAGCAACACTTTTATCACAACTAGACTACAAGGAAATAGTGCTACTTGGAGATTTTAACTGGGACTGGTTAACTGCAGTATCAGAGGATTTTAAAAACCTTTGTATCTCTTTGAATGTTACTCAGATTGTTGACAGTCCTACTCGCCCTAACGTTAAGTCCCCTAATAAATCATCCCTAATTGATCTCATTCTAACTAATGTTCCCTATAAATACCTATCTGTGGGAGTATTTGCAAATGATGTGAGTGACCACTGTGTTGTAGCCACAATTAGGGACACTAAGGTCCAAAAGGTTAAACCCCGTATTATTATTAAGAGACACATAAAACATTTTGTGGAGCAGGGTTTTGTTCATGATCTGTTTGGGTTTGATTGGGGAAAAATCGATCTGTGTGCTGATGTTGAAACTGCATGGTCTTATTTTTATCTTGGTTTTATGGAAATTATAGATAGACATGCACCCCTACGTACTTTTAGAGTAAAGGGACGAGACAATCCTTGGTTTTCTGCTGAACTGTCCAGTCTCCTACATGAGAGAAACAAGGCCTGGGCAAAGGCTAGGAAATCAGGCTCAGAGGTTGAATGGCTGCGTTTTAGGCAACTAAGAAATAGCTTCACTTCACAGGTCAAAAATGCTAAGTCGAAGTACTATTTGTCAGTTACTACAGAAAACCTAAATAATCCTAGGAAATTTTGGAAAGCCATAAAATCGCTATCCACCGGTGAGATCCGAAATGAGCTACCTCTGTGCATTACCACAGCATCTGGCTCTATATCGGACAGGGCTACTATGTTAAATTGTTTTAATGAGCATTTTGTGTCCTGCGGTTCTATGTTTGATTCTGTGACTAACTCTGCTACTGTGAACACCACAGTCTGTGACTCTGAACAATGTGGTCTGGAAAACCCTTTCAGTTTTACTCCTTTTACTGTTGATGTTGTTCGTGAAGCTTTAACCAAGTTAGATCCTAAGAAACCGGCCGGCCCGGACAACGTGGAACCTTTCTTTTTAAAGATAGCTGCAGATTTTATTGCTCCACCTCTCACTTCTCTTTTTAACTTCTCCCTCAGCACAAACACAATTCCAAAACTGTGGAAGTCAGCGTATGTCCTGCCTTTGCTGAAAGGAGGGGAGGCAACTGTTTTAAATAACTATAGGCCCATCTCTAAATTGTCAGTTCTGGCTAAGGTTCTTGAACGCCTAGTGAGTGAACAGGTAAAGGTGTTTTTATGTACAAATGACATCCTGTCAAAACATCAGTCAGGCTTCAGAAAGCAACATAGCACCATCACTGCCACAATGAAAGTGGTGAATGACATTACAAGTATTTTAGATAAAAAGCAGAGTTGTGCAGCTCTATTTATTGACCTTTCCAAAGCGTTTGATACCGTCGATCATCACATCTTAAAGCAAAGGCTACTCAGTATTGGCTTATCCAGCCATGCAGTGGGGTGGTTTGTGAACTACCTCTCTGAAAGGTCCCAATGTGTTCACTTTGATGGGCTGTCTTCTGAGTGGTTGAACATTGCTAATGGTGTTCCTCAAGGTTCTGTTTTAGGTCCACTTTTATTCTCCATCTACATCAATAGTTTAGGTGAAAATGTGGATGAAGCTACTTTGCATTTTTATGCGGATGACACCGTGATGTACTGTGCAGGTCCCTCCATTAAGGAGGCTGGTGTTAAATTACAGGCTGTTTTTAACATTATTCAGACTCAGCTCTCTGAACTAAAGCTTCTTTTAAATGTTGAGAAAACCAAGGTAATGCTCTTTTCTAAAGCTAAAAAGACTCCAGAGACTGCTTTGGATATTGTGACTATGCAAGGACAAGTACTCCAAGTGGTTAGCTATTATAAATACCTTGGTATCTGGCTTGATGATTGTCTTACTTTTAAACTTCACGTCACTAATCTGCTAAAAAAGCTGAGGGTTAGATTAGGTTTCTTTTTCAGAAACAAGTCCTGTTTCTCTTTTGAAGCCAGGAAAAGGCTAGTCACTGTGACCTTTTTACCTGTGCTAGACTATGGTGATTTGATCTACATGAATGCACCTGCCCATTGCCTGGAAAGGTTAGATGCCGCCTATCACAGTGCTCTGAGATTTGTTACTAACTGTAAAGCACTTACTCATCACTGTACCCTGTATGCCAAGGCAGGTCTGCCTTCACTTACTGTTCGGAGGCTCAGTCATTGGTACATGTTCATCTACAAAGCCATGCTGGGTAAACTACCTTCTTATATCTGCTCCTTGATCTCACGGAGAGTGGCAAGTAGCTATTGCCTGAGATCACAGGATGTGTTTTTATTACATGTGCAAAGTGCTAGGACTGTTTTAGGTGCTAAAGCTTTTATGTGCGCTGCTCCTCTACCTTGGAACACTATGCAAAAAATATTGAAACTCAGCATTTTGATTCCCTTGCATCATTTTAAAGCACGACTGGATGAAATATTATTGGATACCTGTAAATGTAAATAGATGCTAATGTATACCCCTGTAATTATGTTGTGATGTCCTTTTTGTTTTCTGTTTGTTTTTATATGTGTAACTCAATGTACCGCAGGTCTCCCTTGTAAAAGAGATTGTTGATCTCAATGGGATTTTAACCTGGATAAATAAAGGCTACAAACAAACAAACATTTTAGTTACTTTGCAGATTCTGATTAATGATGTGAAATATATACAACCCTTAAGGCGATTTTTTTAACTTAAAGATATCAGATAGAAATGTCTCCAGTTAATTACTTACATTAAGACAATTGTTTTTTGTATTACAAGTTTGATTAAATAGCATGTTTAAATATGCAAATGAGCCATCATCTCATTAAATATGCGCATATTTTAATACATTTCAGGAACACAAATCTGAACATTGGATAAAGCCAGGTTCAAAATTCTTGTTTCATTTTGTAGTCATATTAGAATCTAAAGTTTTTACAGAAGGGATTTTGGATATCTCTTTTTATCACTCCATAAATCAGAAAATAGTCAACAAAAAAAATAGTCAACAGCCCTAAAATATCAATTTTCGCCATAATAATAATAATAATAATAAATTGTATTTCTATAGCGCTTTTCTCGAAGCCAAAGACGCTTTACATTTGAGGGAGGGTAGACAAACAAGGACAGGCAAAAAACAAAACTAAACAAAACAGGAAAAGCAGTCAGGAGGAAGTTGGTTGAGAGGGGGGGGGGGGCTTATGGATATACAGAGTTGAAGAGATGGGTTTTGAGGTGGGACTGGAACAGGGTGAGGGACTCAGACTCACGGAGGTCTTGGGGGAGGGAGTTCCAGAGCTTCGGGGCTGCCACAGAGAAGGCTCTGTCCCCAAAGCTTCGGAGTTTGGCCCTGGGGATGGAAAGCAAACTGGCTGAGGTGGATCTGAGGGACCGGGGTGGTTGGTAGAGGATGAGGAGGTCAGTTAGGTAGGGGGGGGGGGGGGGGGGGGGGGGGGGGGGCAGATGGTGGAGGGCTTTGTAGGTGAGGACCAGGAGTTTGTAATGGATGCGGTGTGAAACGGGGAGCTAGTGAAGTTCTTTGAGGACCGGGGTGATGTGATGCCATGAGTTGGTGTGGGTGAGGAGTCTGGCGGCTGCGTTCTGGACACGCTGGAGTCTATTGAGGGATGTAGTGCTGATGCCGTAGAGGAGTGCTTTGCAATAGTCAAGGCGGGAGGAGATGAAGGCGTGAATGAGTCGTTCGGCTGCGGGGCGGGTGAGAGAGGGACGGAGTTTGGCAATATTGCGGAGGTGGAAAAATGAGGTTTTTACAACTAGGCGGATGTGGGGCTCGAGGGAGAGGGTGGGGTCAAATATAACGCCAAGGTTGCGTGCCTGGGTGGAGGGGGAAACAGGGGTGCCATCGATGGTGAGTGTCAGGTTGGGGGTTTTGCTGAGGGTGGATTTGGAGCCGATGAGGAGGAGTTCAGTTTTATTGCTGTTGAGTTTGAGGAAGTTGTGTGAAGTTGTGCATCCAGGATTTTATTGCAGTCAGACAGGATTTGATGTGGGTGAGGGGGGGGGTTGTGGGGGGAATGTGGTGCTGAGGTAAATCTGTGTGTCATCAGCGTAACAGTGAAAGTCCAGGTTGTAGTGGCGGAGAATCTGACCAAGGGGGAGGATGTAGAGGATGAAGAGGAGGGGGCAGAGTACTGAACCTTGGGGAACACCTTGGGTGACTGAAGCTGTGACAGAGGAGTGGTTGTTGAGGGAGATGAAGTGGGATCTGTCGGAGAGGTAGGACTGGAGCCACCTGAGTGCAGTACCTTCGATACCGATATCCTGGAGTCGGGTGAGCAGGATGGTGTGGCTCACGGTATCGAAGGCTGCACTCAGGTCGAGGAGGATGAGGATGTTGAGGGAACCGGTGTCAGCAGAGGTGAGGAGGTAATTGAGGACTTTGATGAGTGCCGTTTCTGTGCTGTGGTGAGGACGAAAACCAGACTGAAGGGGTTCGTAAAGGTGATTTGTTTGGAGATGGCGGTGGAGTTGTTTGGAGATGATGCGTTCTATTGTTTTTGAGAGAAAGGGGAGGTTGGAGATGGGGCGGTAATTACTGAGGGAGGAGGGATCCAGACCGGGTTTCTTGAGGATGGGAGTGACAGCAGCAGTTTTGAAGGCAGAGGGAACGGTTCCTTGGGACAGGGAGGAGTTAAAAAGGTTGACAAGGTAAGGGCAGAGGACGGGGAGGCAGGACTTCAGTAGAGGGGTGGGTAAGGGGTCAAGCGAGCAGGTTGTGGGTTTGGAGGAGCTGATCGGTTTGAGTATTTCAGGGGGGGTAACCAGAGTGAACTGGGAGAGGCGGCCGTGGGGAGGAGGGCTCGGGAGGTCCAGGGAGATGGAGGGAGAAATTGTGGCGGTGGGTGTTGGGGGAGATGTTTGTGTGTGAAATGCAGTGGATAGGGAGAGATTAATGGCAGTGATTTTGTCAGAGAAAAACTGGAGGAATGAACTGCATAAAGTGGAAGTGGAGGAAGGGAGGGTGTCAGCATGGGGTTTGAGGAGCTTGTTGACGGTGGAGAAGAGGGTCCTGGGGTTACGGGAGGGGTCGGTAAAGATAGTGGAGAGGTAAGCAGTTGTTGCGGCAGTGAGGGCGTCTCTGTAGGTAGTGAGATGGAGTTTGTAGGATTCATGGTAAACTGTGAGGGATGATTTCATGGTTAGGCGTTCAAGCTGGCGGCCAGTTTGCTTCAACTTACGGAGTGCAGGGGTGAACCAGGGTGAGGAGGTTTTAAAAGTGACATTTTTCCTTTTGAGGGGGGCCAGGCTGTTGAGGAAGGCGAGTAGGGTGGAATTAAGGTGGTTGAGTTGTTCATCGGGTGAGCTGAGGTTCGAGTCCAGGGGGAGAGCAGAGGATAGCAGGTCGGAGAGGTGCTGGGGATCGACAGAGCGTAAATTACGGAAGGTGATGTTCCTGGATGGGTTGGGGGGTGGCGGACGGGGGAGGCGATGGTGAACTGTATGAGTTTGTGGTCAGAGAGGGGAAAGGGGCAGGGGTGGAGGTAGAGTACTGGGAGGTTGGTGGAGCAGACAAGGTCAAGGATGTGTCCTTTATCATGGGTGGGGAAGGTGACATGTTGGGTAAGTGAGAAATTGTCCAGAAGGGAGGAGAATTCAGAAGCGAGTTTACAGGTGGGGGAGTCCATGTGGATGTTGAGGTCGCCGAGGAGTAACAGACGTGGGGAGAGGGATGAAGCAATGGTGAGGAGTTCAGTGAGATCAGAGAGGAAGGAGGGGTGTGGTTTGGGGGGGCGGTAAAGGAGGATAACTGTCAGTGAGGGAGGGGTTTTGAAGGCGAGGAATTCGAAGGATGGTACTGAGGGGAGGGTGAGTTCTGTAGTCCGGATGTTCTGGTTGTAGATGACAGCCAGCCCACCACCACGGCGTGAGGGGCGGGGTTTAGTGATGTAATTAAAACCAGGGGGGGATGTTTGATTGAGGGAGAAGAAGTCATTGGGTTGTTGCCAGGTTTCAGTGAGCAGAAGGAAGTCGATGGATTTGTCCAGAATTATTTCGTGGGCTTTATTGTTAAGTGGCAAAATTGGTCAAGTGGGGGTTGGAGGGGTGGTGGCAGGCTGGAGAGGAATGAGGTTGTCTAGGTTAGCAGCGCGGGGGTGGGCACGAGAGGGGGGGCAGTGGAGCAGAGGAGGGGGGCTTGATGGTGGGGAGAAATGGCTTGTTATATGTGTTGGGAGGCGGAGGGGAGTGGGATCCGCTCCAGGTATTTCATGCAGCTGGGACTGTAGGTGAGCGGGGGAGAGTGTAAGAGGAGCAGTAGGAGTTGCATTCTGATGACGCGTCAGGTGTGCGACAGTGTGTTGGGTAGAGCAGATGGATGCTATGGATTGTCCGTGCTGAAAGTAAACAAAACTGCGGCGGGTGCTTCGGTGAATGTAGCGGGGTCGACGAAGGAGTCCAAGATGTCTGATGACTGAGATGGAAGAGGGGTGGAGGAGTTGTTGAGTGACAGAAGCTGTGAGATGGAGTATTTCAGTATGATGACAGGCGGAAAGGCTGGGAGCAGTGTGTTAGCAGCGATAGCGGCTAGCGGGCTAGGTGCACAGAGGTGGAGGATTGTTGTGGAGACGAGGAAGATCCACGACATGGCAGGAGGATGTGAACAGAGATGAAGGCAGGAGGCAGAGAGAGTCCACGGTTGTTGCGTGGGACGGAGACAGACAAGTAGGCTAGTGGAGTACTTCGTGACCACAGAGCGTGAATGTTGTAATTAGCTGTTTTAGCGTAGTTCTCCAGTGAAGGGGGGGAGTCTCCCTCCGCAGCCGGTTGGCGTAGTTTTGGCACAATTCCATTGTACAGACCGACGTTAACAGCAGCCCTGTCTGTGCACACGGAGACCGACTCTGTCGTCCGGTGATCTAACCGCCTTCTGGAAAAGCTTCACAAGTACGTCGGTACGCAAATGCGCTTTGTGACACAAGTGACGGTACGCATTTCAGATTGTTGCCACACATGTGTATCTGCGTACCAGTTATGTGCACCCCTGGATATAACCCACACTTAGTGACACGATGTGTTTTACTTATACTCTTGCTCATGCATATGGCCGCCTTTTAGCGATATTACATTTATGTCTCAAGTTTTCAGTAGGCATTTTGATGTTATACTTAACTGTTGTTTTAAATATTTCTTCTTGTTGAAGAAGTTGTAACAGGTCTGTTAAATCATTTAAAATAGTTTCAATAATCCAACTTGTGTTTTGTTTAAAACAAACTCAATCTATAACACAAATACATGTTGCTGTTTTTACAAACAGAAGAAAGTGATACAGCAAAACGTGATGTGTATTTTAATATCAGATACACCTGTGTGTTCATGCATCAGACACCAGTGTTCTGCTGAGCCTCATAGGACTATACGTGGCATGTTGTTATTAAATGTGGATTGTTCACAGAGAGCTGAACTGGAGAATTTAAGAGCAGCAAAATTAAATAGCACATACAGCCAGTTATTTTCATGACTAAATACCTGCTGTAGTCAATGTCGTTCAGCTAAGTTCTCTCAGAGACCTGGACTCACTGTTAGTTCTGAACAGGGGGAAAAATGTATTATGACAATTTTATTTTTACTTTTCATGTAGTAGTGCAACTGTCATAGACAACGACATGCTCTTACAGGGGACTAAGGTAGCATTCTTCCCACTAACCACCTTGTTTAACTTCTTCCATTTCAAACATTTTTGTATAACACTGTACAAACACTCAACACTCACTTTTCCAAGTGGAATAATGTAGGAATAGGATATACAACTGAAGAGCATCTATTATGCTGTGAAAATGAGGGTCTCTATTCCTAGGTTGCAGTCGAATAATCCAAAGATCTGCTCCTAACGTCTAACCCTATCGTCTATTCCTTGACCTCTGAGTGAAACGTCACGGGGTTAAGGGATAGTGGATAGGAGAATTCTAAAGGATTTAGGAGAAGAGACTGCGGTACTTTAGAGAATCCGACTGCACTTTCACTATCCGACGTGTTTATGATGCGCCAGCGGACGTCATAAATGTGCGTCTGCTGCTGTGGGGAAACTATGGAAACTACAGTTTTCTATACAGCGGACTACAACATGGATGTTTAATAAGAACGGACTACTGTAAACTCATCTAGAGACTCTGCACCGTGCTCTGATGCTGTTGCTTTATGCTTTATGAACGGGGACAACAGAGAAACATATTCTTCATGACCAAAGTTGGAATTGAAATAAAAAAGGAAAGTGAAACTTATGCTCGTCACCCTCTCCCTCCGGTCCACATTAATACAAATGATCCCAATACGTATGATTGTATGAAAAGATCTTAAAATCAATACAAATGTATTTATTATAAACGTTAGTCCTTAACATCTATCACTGTGTATATCACCATTCAAACATCTTTTAAAAGTTGAACAAACCCCACACAGCTCAGTAAAGACTGTGAAATGTTGACTTTATTTGATCATTTCAGTAAAAACTAACGTTCATATTTCTCTTTTTGATTATAATACTGATGAACGTTCAAAACAAAGCACTTTGGCAACTTACCACATACGTTTTAAAATGCTTAATAAGCACCGTAACTTTCATGATATCATTTCTCGGTCATAATCGGTTGTTTCCGTGAACGGCCGACTGTTGTGTGACGTCAAATTCTGCGGCTGCAAGGCATTGTGGGGCAGCATTTTCTCCTCTCCTTTCGTGAGGGAGGTCCAGTGGTTCCTAAGCTAAAGGAGGTTATAAAGGAAGTTTGAAACCTCCTTTCCTATCATCTAGAGCAGTGGTTCTCAACCTGTGGTACGTGTACCACTGGTGGTACGCCAGCTCCCGCTAGTGGTACGCGGAGGAATGTGACATATAAACGTTTTTGTTTTGTTTTTAAATTAAAAATAATTATTTTACATTTTCTTTAACCTTTATTCAACCAGATGAAAACATTGAGACAAAATCTCATTTACAATGCTGACCTGGCCAAGAAGGCAGCAACGTTACACGTTCTTACACATAACACAGACATAACAAATACAGAGAACACAACTAAGTAAACAAAAAGACGAAAAGCAGTCACTACATTGGCACATTAGGGACAGTAAGGTGCACTACTTATTACTGCAAGAGCAGCTGGTGGTAAGGACCTCAGACAACTTCCATTTAAAACAGGCTATAGGGACAAGTGCCATCAGTTTGAGGCTTGATTGAATAACATTAATTAAAAAATAAATCATACTATCAAAATAGTACAACGAATGAAAATAAGCTTGAGATAATTGAAACTGTGGTTTAAATAAGTTCTAATAGGCTATTGTTGTTTTTAGATTTAGAAACGAAAAAAAAAATTATTTTCTTTTTCTGGCGTTGCTAATGACGACCATACTACCCGCGAACGATTAGCGAACGTTGCAAGCAAGCTAAAGAAAGAAGAAAGCTGAATGATGTTGTGAGAGGTACAGAGGAGAATATTACCAGCGAAAGTGAACAAGTGAATGAGGAGGAGGACAGTCATCAACCGAGCACAAGCGCAGGCTCCGCCAGCAACGCAAAAGTGATATGCACAGCCACAACGCTGTGATGGAGGAAAGAAGTGACTCAGGAAGAAGGCATTTGCGTAAAGAATGGAGAGAAGGCTGTGACCGAGGTCAAAAGCTGAAAAAGCACACACTTGTCCTTAATTGTTATCTTTTCTTTTCTTTTTTACTTTGTCACCACAGAAATGGCAATAGCAAACATCAGCAGACTGAAGATGAGCTATTAGCCCTTAGCTCATCTGCTCCTGGAGGCTTCATTATTATTGTGGAACTGAATTCCCAATAGGACATTTTCTGTTACAATGTAGGTTGTTGCAGGAGGCCTACATTCACACTTTGGTATAGGAAAGGACATGTATGTACAGTTATCATTTGTTGTGTGAGAATACGTTATTATTTTGTTCTTTATGTTCTCACTTGTGGTGTGTGAGAGAGTGAGTGATGAGTGAGTGAGCGAGTGAGTGAGTGAGTGAGTGAGTGAGTGAGTGAGTGATGAGCGAGCGAGTGAGTGAGTGATGAGTGAGTAAGTGAGTGAGTGAGAGAGAGAGAGACTGCCCTTTGTACATGTTGCTGTGGCTGACAATACATAATGTTATTATGAATACATTTGCCTCCGAGTCCTGCATGAACTGTGCATAGACTGTATTTTAACATTGGTCATATGGTGGTACTTGGAGAGACAACTATTTTCTCAGGTGGTACTTGGTGTAAAAAGGTTGAGAACCACTGATCTAGAGAATTAGAACGGCACTTGTCATGGCTGCCACTGAGGTACTTCCGGGTCATTTCACTCCGTTAGGAAGGTTCCAGCTAAATGGACTATTCGACTGCAACCCGTCCTGGTGATTGGACATCTTGTTATTTGCCAATGATGATGGGTAAGCAGTTTCAATGTGATTCCATTCACACTCACTCCACTGATAAAGCAGCGCCCACACAGCGCCCTGGTCTTATAACAATGTGTATCTGATGCATTTGCAGCTGACCAGGAACCAGGCTTCACACAGTGGCCACAGACCGACTGAATCACCCGCAGCTTGTGCTCAGAACACGTTGCTAAGGGCCTATAGCTAAAGTAGTAGGTAAACCAGGGGTTCTACAAAACAATAATTAAAACCCAAAGCCAATAAATAAATCATTGTACAGTCCTGCGCCCATCTACTCAAAGACGTGATTTTCCCATCCACCATGTCAAAGCAGCATAAGGCTCATGTCTCTCTTTCTGCAGTGCTGTCAGGAAAATAAAGGTTTAAAATACATACAAAATAATGTTTTTCCCTCCCTGAAATCCCACTTAGTGAAATCCTGATTTACAACACCTGGTGGAGCATGGGTCCCTCATGAGCAGATGTTCATGAGAGCACCATGCTCAAGCAGGAAGTGGGTCAAACAAGACATCAAAGAAAATAAATAATGAATTTATAGACCACACCAGCCGAAAAGCCAAATTGGGCCAGGGGCATAAAGTGTAAATGGGCAAACAATGGTAAAACATATTTTTTTATTTGTATTTCATTTTACCACAAGTCTCATCGAGATCAATAAAACCTGTCCTAATATAGTCATGAATTATGCACTATATTACTCTTCCTCCCAGTTCAGAGATTCTTAGTCTGTAGGTCAGAGTTTCCAGACTGTACCTACCAAAGCACTCTCTTAAAGTTTCTTCCTGTATTTTACTGTCTACATTCTGATCAGTTTCATCCTTTGGTTATTTGATTGCCTATGTTTCTAAGTTGCTGATGTTTTCTGTAAAGGGGCATATTGTGATTATAGTGAGGCTGCCAACAATTACTGGACCAAGTTGAACAGACTGTAATAACACATAGTTTTATAATGTAAGCAACTGATACCAGTGGTGCATAAATTATATTTAAAATGGGGGCGTTGAAGAAACATTTAGAAAATCAATTTTAAGTGACTGGCACAAACGGAAGCATCCTGTTGACAATCCTAATACCTCTCTGCTGGGGACATAAAGTGAGCAGGACCACAGTGCCACAAGCTCCGGGACACTTTAAATGTTTATACATCGCAGAATACTGCTTTAAAAGCCATTCTCAGGTCTCTGTGTCAGATATTTCCAGACTTTAGAGCAGGGGTGGGGGAACAGATTGATGCTTTTGACTTCAACATTTAAAAAAAAATCTTCAAGGGGGAGCATGCCCCCCAGACCCCCCTAGAGGAGGTTAGGTCCCCCCCCCCCACTTAAATCATGTTCACATGGATAGGAAACGAAATACATCTGCACACATCTTGTGTCCATATCTTTCTGTTGTGGTGGTCATGCCACACCGTGCACGTGCATGCATGCGCGAGTCATGGTGAGATATCTGGATTGAGAGGTTGCTTTTTCTTTGCACAGCATGAAAGAAAGGCCAAATGAATGGGCTGTGATTTTAGTATTTTTAAGCAATGGTCAATAATTTGTACGGGCCCCCGGAGGATGTTGAAAAAATTGAAATGGCCCTTGAGAGGAAAAAGGTTCCCCACCCCTGCTTTAGAGCAATGGTTCCCAACCTAGGGGGCGCCAAAGAACGCAGGGGGGGCACCAGGCCTCAGATGATTTGAGGCCAAATATCATATTTAGACAATAAAATATAAAAAATAATTGATTAATTAATTTGAATACAAATTCAAGTTAGTAGCTATTAAAGGCATAAAAAGACAGAAATTTATAATTCTTTCTTTAATAGAAATGTTTCTTCTGCCCGTAAAGTGTCCAAACCAGGCTTTTCTGGATAAGCGCATTTTTAAAACATAGTCATTGTCCATGCCGGTTTCAGATTATTTGTCACAGTTGCTCCGATCAGATCGGTCTCCTCCATTTTGTAGATTATTTACGACTTTTGAATCCACATAAACACATCGGCAAAATCCGGCTTACTTTGAGCATGTGTTTTAAACAGTTTAATCCCTTTGTGAATTGTTTCCACTTGCGCCGTCCTTTCATTTCTTCATACTGCGGGAATCCAAATGAATTAATCCTGAGTCCAATAACCATCAAAGTCACTCCAATAGTGCTCCTTGATTACGTTGTCATCCTCCTTTAACAACATACTTCACATTCATCCAGTTTGTGACAGCAGTTGTAGCATTTTTTAGACTTTTAAACTTGAATTACCGCTGTTGCGCCCCCCCCCCCCTTTGTGTGTGTGTGTGTGGGGGGGGGGCGCAACTTCCAACAGGAGTCATTTGGGGGGGCTCTTGGGAAAAAAGGTTGGGAACCCCTGCTTTAGAGGATCAAGAACAAGGTTTTTTAACTGCAGGGATTTCCCCATGCTGAATCCATTCTTTGACCGGACGCAGCCATTCCTGCAACGCACAGACGCATATTTGCAAATTGATGTATTATGTCAATAAATGATAACAGCCGCCTCGTAAGACATTCAATTTCTCAAGGGGGAATAGATATATTTCTGCTCATGAAGAGATGGTAAGGTCTCTGTCAGAATCGTTGGCACTGATACACTCAGGAGCTCTGTCCTGTGTGAACGCTCCAGATTGCTGTTCGCCCAGTCGCTCCCATAAAATATAGGCCCAACTCTGGTTCTCCAACTGTGCAATGGAAGTTATTTATATATGAATAACTTATTTGGCAGGAAGACGTTCCATTGTAAACTGTTCAAAATAAGATCTGTGGAATATCTAGAACAACAGAGACACTGTGTATGGATTTTTGATGCTAGAACCCAATACAATTCCATAAAGCTATTTGTTTAGAGAAATACATTTCACTGATTAATTAATTTTTTTAAAAGAAGAAAAAAAAAAAAGATATACCATTAAGATGAGAAATGAATAAATGCTAAAATGTGTATATTTTTTTAATGTAACAAAACCTATTTGACACATTCTGACCTGATGCTAGTGGCACAATACAAATAGTTAATAGGTCACTGGAAAGAGTCGGAATATACAAGGACTACAAATATCTATACCATGTCAATCTGGACATTATTGTCAAGTTCTTGGCCAAGTGTCAGACTAACATTGCTGTGGGTATGCCTCACTGCTAGCACAGTCTCAAAGTTATACCTGAAACTGAAAACTGAAAATATAGTGTGTTCAATAGGTTTTTGTGCATGTAAATGGTATGCAGAGGCTAAAATCCCGGTGTTCCCTCCAGAGGGAGTTTTTTTCCCACACACTCTCCCACCTCCATTGGACTCCTTTCTTTACTTCTGTGACATCATGACATCACTAAGTTACACTTCCCAACATATTGTACGTGATAGACTAAGGGGTGGGACCTCTCTAAGAAACTGGGGAACAATAGTCTTGCAAGGGGGGGGAGAAAGGAGAAGAAGGGGGAAGAAGGGGGAAGAAGGGGGAAGAAGAAAACAGGGAAAAAGAGAGGAAAAAGAGAAAAAGGAGAAAAAACCGATTCTCTTGCTCCCTGTTTCCCTTCTGTAGCATGTACAAGTATTTATATACAGAAGTACTTTAATAAAGACCAACAAAGTATGCATTTGTTGACTAATAACACTTGTGTTATGCAGTGAACTATTAACACATTTCTATTAAATATTATATATATATATATATATATATATATATATATATATAAATATTAAGTAAAACGTATCTACTTCTTTCAAGTTTATTACATACAATTATTATTCTTGTCTTTATCAGGGATAGTTTTGAAGTAACCAATATGGACCTGAATTGAAGCTCATGGTTTGTGTGCTGTGGATAAATAATGAAATGTAACCATGACATGTAATATGAACTAAGAAGGTATTGGTGTTATGTCTGTCTTTTAACAAAGAGAAAACATATAGAAATTCTAAACATAGCACTCCACTCAATTATTGGACAGTCACGTACTTGATAGAACCAAACCTTTATTTTAAAGTACTTCAACTTAATAAAATGTAAAACAACCCTTCAAAGTAAGTAAGGTGCAGTATAACAAAATAACACTCTAAATGAGTTTTAACATCAAATAAATATTATCATAAACTTAATCAAATATATACATATCATATATATAAATAAATATCAAACTATACACCGAACTATATATATGAATAAGTGTCCAGTGTCCATGCCTCTGGTGGGGGGGATATACATGTTGTTATGTCCTCCAACCACTGCTCCTTTGGCACAATGTAGTTCACTACTCCCTGTACTGGCTGTGTGTCCGCTGTCCCAAACCTCCCACACCTTCACACGTGTTGGCCAGTACTCTGCGGGTCAGGGTGTGGCTGTATGGAGCAGGAGCAGGACTAGGAGCAGGACTAGGAGCAGGAGCAGGACTAGGAGCAGGACTAGGAGCAGGACTAGGAGCAGGAACAGCAGAGAGAGGCTGGCATTCAGAGCCTGTGGAGCAGCGACCAGGACAGGAACCTGTGAGCTCACTGGTGTAAATATCATGGAGCCCAAAGGTGGAGCAGGGAAGAGCTGCAACACCACCTGTGGACCTGAGGGTGGAGCAGGGAAGGGCTACATCTCCACCTGAGGGCCAGAGGGTGGAGCAGGGAAGGGCTACATCTCCACCTGAGGGCCAGAGGGTGGAGCAGGGAAGAGCTACATCTCCACCTGAGGACCTGAGGGTGGAGCAGGGAACAGCTACATCACCACCTGAGGGTGGAGCAGGGAACAGCTACATCACCACCTGAGGGCCAGAGGGTGGAGCAGGGAACAGCTACATCTCCACCTGAGGGCCAGAGGGTGGAGCAGGGAACAGCTACATCTCCACCTGAGGGCCAGAGGGTGGAGCAGGGAACAGCTGCATCACCACCTGAGGACCAGAGGGTGGAGCAGGGAACAGCTGCATCACCACCTGAGGACCTGAGGGTGGAGCAGGGAACAGCTACATCACCACCTGAGGGCCAGAGGGTGGAGCAGGGAACAGCTACATCACCACCTGAGGGCCAGAGGGTGGAGCAGGGAACAGCTGCATCACCACCTGAGGGCCAGAGGGTGGAGCAGGGAACAGCTACATCACCACCTGAGGGCCAGAGGGTGGAGCAGGGAACAGCTGCATCACCACCTGAGGACCTGAGGGTGGAGCAGGGAACAGCTGCATCTCCACCTGAGGGCCAGAGGGTGGAGCAGGGAACAGCTGCATCACCACCTGAGGGCCAGAGGGTGGAGCAGGGAACAGCTGCATCACCACCTGAGGGCCAGAGGGTGGAGCAGGGAACAGCTGCATCACCACCTGAGGACCAGAGGGTGGAGCAGGGAACAGCTGCATCACCACCTGAGGACCTGAGGGTGGAGCAGGGAACAGCTGCATCACCACCTGAGGGCCAGAGGGTGGAGCAGGGAACAGCTGCATCTCCACCTGAGGGCCAGAGGGTGGAGCAGGGAACAGCTACATCACCACCTGAGGGCCAGAGGGTGGAGCAGGGAACAGCTGCATCACCACCTGAGGGCCAGAGGGTGGAGCAGGGAACAGCTGCATCACCACCTGAGGGCCAGAGGGTGGAGCAGGGAACAGCTGCATCTCCACCTGAGGGCCAGAGGGTGGAGCAGGGAACAGCTGCATCTCCACCTGAGGACCTGAGGGTGGAGCAGGGAACAGCTGCATCACCACCTGAGGACCTGAGGGTGGAGCAGGGAACAGCTACATCTCCACCTGAGGGTGGAGCAGGGAACAGCTACATCACCACCTGAGGGCCAGAGGGTGGAGCAGGGAACAGCTACATCTCCACCTGAGGGCCAGAGGGTGGAGCAGGGAACAGCTACATCACCGCCTGAGGGTGGAGCAGGGAACAGCTGCATCTCCACCTGAGGGCCAGAGGGTGGAGCAGGGAAGGGCTGCATCAGCACCTGAGGGCCAGAGGGTGGAGCAGGGAACAGCTGCATCACCACCTGAGGACCTGAGGGTGGAGCAGGGAACAGCTGCATCTCCACCTGAGGGCCAGAGGGTGGAGCAGGGAACAGCTGCATCACCACCTGAGGGCCAGAGGGTGGAGCAGGGAACAGCTGCATCACCACCTGAGGACCTGAGGGTGGAGCAGGGAACAGCTACATCACCACCTGAGGGCCAGAGGGTGGAGCAGGGAACAGCTGCATCACCACCTGAGGACCTGAGGGTGGAGCAGGGAACAGCTGCATCACCACCTGAGGGCCAGAGGGTGGAGCAGGGAACAGCTGCATCTCCACCTGAGGGCCAGAGGGTGGAGCAGGGAACAGCTGCATCTCCACCTGAGGACCTGAGGGTGGAGCAGGGAACAGCTGCATCACCACCTGAGGACCTGAGGGTGGAGCAGGGAACAGCTACATCTCCACCTGAGGACCTGAGGGTGGAGCAGGGAACAGCTACATCACCACCTGAGGGCCAGAGGGTGGAGCAGGGAACAGCTACATCTCCACCTGAGGGCCAGAGGGTGGAGCAGGGAACAGCTGCATCACCACCTGAGGACCTGAGGGTGGAGCAGGGAACAGCTACATCACCACCTGAGGGCCTGAGGGTGGAGCAGGGAACAGCTACATCACCACCTGAGGACCTGAGGGTGGAGCAGGGAACAGCTACATCACCACCTGAGGACCTGAGGGTGGAGCAGGGAACAGCTGCATCACCACCTGAGGACCTGAGGGTGGAGCAGGGAACAGCTACATCACCACCTGAGGGCCTGAGGGTGGAGCAGGGAACAGCTGCATCTCCACCTGAGGGCCAGAGGGTGGAGCAGGGAACAGCTGCATCACCACCTGAGGACCTGAGGGTGGAGCAGGGAACAGCTGCATCACCACCTGAGGGCCAGAGGGTGGAGCAGGGAACAGCTGCATCTCCACCTGAGGGCCAGAGGGTGGAGCAGGGAACAGCTGCATCACCACCTGAGGGCCAGAGGGTGGAGCAGGGAACAGCTGCATCACCACCTGAGGACCAGAGGGTGGAGCAGGGAACAGCTGCATCACCACCTGAGGACCTGAGGGTGGAGCAGGGAACAGCTGCATCACCACCTGAGGGCCAGAGGGTGGAGCAGGGAACAGCTGCATCTCCACCTGAGGGCCAGAGGGTGGAGCAGGGAACAGCTACATCACCACCTGAGGGCCAGAGGGTGGAGCAGGGAACAGCTGCATCACCACCTGAGGGCCAGAGGGTGGAGCAGGGAACAGCTGCATCACCACCTGAGGGCCAGAGGGTGGAGCAGGGAACAGCTGCATCTCCACCTGAGGGCCAGAGGGTGGAGCAGGGAACAGCTGCATCTCCACCTGAGGACCTGAGGGTGGAGCAGGGAACAGCTGCATCACCACCTGAGGACCTGAGGGTGGAGCAGGGAACAGCTACATCTCCACCTGAGGGTGGAGCAGGGAACAGCTACATCACCACCTGAGGGCCAGAGGGTGGAGCAGGGAACAGCTACATCTCCACCTGAGGGCCAGAGGGTGGAGCAGGGAACAGCTACATCACCGCCTGAGGGTGGAGCAGGGAACAGCTGCATCTCCACCTGAGGGCCAGAGGGTGGAGCAGGGAAGAGCTGCATCACCACCCGAGGGCCAGAGGGTGGAGCAGGGAACAGCTGCATCACCACCTGAGGGCCAGAGGGTGGAGCAGGGAACAGCTGCATCACCACCTGAGGACCTGAGGGTGGAGCAGGGAACAGCTGCATCACCACCTGAGGGCCAGAGGGTGGAGCAGGGAACAGCTGCATCTCCACCTGAGGGCCAGAGGGTGGAGCAGGGAACAGCTGCATCTCCACCTGAGGACCTGAGGGTGGAGCAGGGAACAGCTGCATCACCACCTGAGGACCTGAGGGTGGAGCAGGGAACAGCTACATCTCCACCTGAGGACCTGAGGGTGGAGCAGGGAACAGCTACATCTCCACCTGAGGGCCAGAGGGTGGAGCAGGGAACAGCTACATCACCACCTGAGGGCCTGAGGGTGGAGCAGGGAACAGCTGCATCACCACCTGAGGACCTGAGGGTGGAGCAGGGAACAGCTGCATCACCACCTGAGGGCCAGAGGGTGGAGCAGGGAACAGCTGCATCTCCACCTGAGGGCCAGAGGGTGGAGCAGGGAACAGCTGCATCTCCACCTGAGGACCTGAGGGTGGAGCAGGGAACAGCTGCATCACCACCTGAGGGCCAGAGGGTGGAGCAGGGAACAGCTGCATCTCCACCTGAGGGCCAGAGGGTGGAGCAGGGAACAGCTGCATCTCCACCTGAGGACCTGAGGGTGGAGCAGGGAACAGCTGCATCACCACCTGAGGACCTGAGGGTGGAGCAGGGAACAGCTACATCACCACCTGAGGGCCAGAGGGTGGAGCAGGGAACAGCTACATCTCCACCTGAGGGCCAGAGGGTGGAGCAGGGAACAGCTACATCACCACCTGAGGGCCTGAGGGTGGAGCAGGGAACAGCTGCATCTCCACCTGAGGGCCAGAGGGTGGAGCAGGGAAGAGCTGCATCACCACCTGAGGGCCAGAGGGTGGAGCAGGGAACAGCTGCATCACCACCTGAGGACCTGAGGGTGGAGCAGGGAACAGCTGCATCTCCACCTGAGGGCCAGAGGGTGGAGCAGGGAACAGCTGCATCACCACCTGAGGGCCAGAGGGTGGAGCAGGGAACAGCTGCATCACCACCTGAGGACCTGAGGGTGGAGCAGGGAACAGCTACATCACCACCTGAGGGCCAGAGGGTGGAGCAGGGAACAGCTACATCACCACCTGAGGGCCAGAGGGTGGAGCAGGGAACAGCTACATCTCCACCTGAGGGCCAGAGGGTGGAGCAGGGAACAGCTGCTCCACCTTGCTTTGATGCTTTGTGATCTGGAATGTGACAACAGCGAAGTTGAGGCATTTATTAGAAATGATCTATAGCAGTTAATGCTTCCAGATTTATAACCGAACACATTTATAATAAAAACTAGTTTTTAATGTTATTGTTTATAAGAGAGTTTAACGAACATGGAAATCAAATACTCAGTCACGTTATATTTGACTTTTTTGGTTGAGTCCATCTTTAAGATGGAACCAAATGTGGAGGTGATGCTGGCCTTGATATGCTCCATGTGGGAGAGGATATCCCTGCCGTACATGGACAGCACCCAGAGACTGCTTGGGAGGAGGCTGGGCTCTGGGGGCTCCTGGCAGACCACAGGGAGGAGGCTGGGCTCTGGGGGCTCCTGGCAGACCACAGGGAGGAGGCTGGGCTCTGGGGGCTCCTGGCAGACCACAGGGAGGAGGCTGGGCTCTGGGGGCTCCTGGCAGACCACAGGGAGGAGGCTGGCGGGTTTATCCCTCCTGAAGGCCAAAGCCTGTCCATTCTGCATCTCCCATTTCTTTATGGCTTATAGGTTTAGTGATCATCTAAACTTTAAGTAAAATAACAATGCAAGTGTTAGAGAGAACTACACTGCAAAACGAACAACACTGATACCATGTTAACCATTATTTATACAGGTTATCTACACATATAATCATGTATAAACACATCATGTTCATAAACGGTGAAGTTATCCTTTTATCCATAAATGATTGATGTATGTATATTAAATTACAATTAATGTAATGTTATATACAGTGTATAGCTATCTTTAATATATATTCAACAATATACTGTATCCTTCCTGGAGCATATAACACACTTTATCATATCATACTGAGCAACGATCCCTTATCTCACATAAAGATATTTATGTCATATAATATATGATATACTTTAGGTGTCTATATGAACAAATAAACTGATAAACATAAACTCATAAAACGCCACCAGTAACCAATAGGCATCTTAACCAAATCTGTAAAGTAACTAAAGGTAAGCTATTAAACACATAGTGGAGTAAAAGTACACCATTTACCTCTGAATTGTAGTGGAGTAGAAGTACACAGTAGAAAAATATGGAAACACTCAAGTGAAGTACAAGTATCTCAAAATTCTACTTAAGTACAGTACTTGAGTAAATGTTCTTAGTTACTTCCCACCTCTGTGTATACAGTATATATGCTGTATGACTAATGTACCACTGCTCACAGAAGTGTAGTTACTAATTACAACATGCCCATTCATACAAGAGTCGTTTAACAACTTATTTAAATTACTGTTGTCAATCGGATGTATAACACATGGCTGTTGACATTGATTAATATAATAACGTGTATTTAACCTAGACACGATAGCATTAGCAATGCTGGCTTGCTAACTTTATGCAGACTGAAGTGGCCGACTGTATACCGTAATGTAAAAGTTGACGCCAAAACGACGGTTGTAAAAATAGGTTTTATGACTGTAAACGGGAAAATAGAAACATGTAGTGTTGTTACTTACTCTGAATACCTCTGATGCGCCTCGCGACTTGCACACTGTCAACCAAAAGCGTGAGGGGGGCGGGTTCGGGGAGAAGCCGTGCCGTGAGTGGCTCTGTCCATTGTGATGCTGTGACGTGATTGGCTCCGTCCATTGTGAACTCGCGTCGTGATTGGTTTAGGTCCAATCTCACAATGGACAGCGAGTATCATGATTGGGTGATAGATTGGAGCTTGAGCAGACGGTCCTGCGCCAACTAGCGCCACCCTGTTGAAGTTTTTATTAAATATTGTGTTATATCAGAATGATGATCCTCCTTTAGAGTGGGCGCTTTGACTGGAAGGACCATGATTCTTTCAGTAGGGAGATATTTTAACAGTGTGTGTGTCTGTTGTAGCACAGATGCTGGATCATTCCTGTCTGTACTCATCCTCTCACATCTGGATGACAATTCATCAATACATCTATCTTCTGCTATCAAGCTCTCATGCTGAGGCTGACAAACTGTAACTTTTATAGGACAGAAGTCTCGTATTGGGGGTTGTCTTACAATGAAAGGCTCTTTTTCACTTTTATGGCAATTCATTTACAACTGATATAAAAAGCTTCATAAACTTTGCAGCTGTTCATGTATAGTGCTATCTTTCACTCACCCAGTCAGTTCCACATTCAGCCATATCTGCTTTTTTTAAATTAATAGTGCTGTTAATGCGGACCTCAGGCCGGAATCGAACCTGGGTCCTCGCGGGCGGTAGTGGACTGTTGCGGCCCCTACACACGGCGGCGTGCGTTGACACTTGGCAGTGGACGTGTCTTGAGCTTGGGGAGTTTACGCGAGCAACGCGACCAACAACCAATCACATGAATCTGTCAATTGCATAAAAGGTTTTACATGTCACACTTTATATGATGAACATTTATGACATTAATGTCTATGGTGCTATTTTACGCAACATTCCATGCTGGCTAAATACTGGGTGTTTCTCAATCGCGAGTACGCTTGCTTGGTAGCACATGTCTGCCGAGCATCTTGCTTCAGAAGCGAGTCAAGAATACTTCCTGGCATTCGGAAAACGAAGAGTGGAACAGGCTAGCAAGTGTGCAGGTGTGCGTCATATGAGAGGCCCCGCCTTACATCTTCCGCCACAGATTTGGGGAAATTGGTCCGTGCGCAAAGCATTATGGGGATTTTAAGACCGCGGAGTCTACTCATGTGCAGCCTCGATATTTCTCCAAACGGAGTACGCCGGGCTCGGTAGATTTCCAAGTATGCTGGAGATTGGAACAGTACTTCGGCGGCACTCAATGACGTAGTATGCTTGAAATAGTGGCTCTGAAGCAGCTTTACTCGCGATTGAGAAACACCCACTGTCTATGCCTGCTAGCTGTCCATTCAAACGAAGTACACTGGATATAAATTCCCCAAACAGGCGAAAACCTACCAGTTTCACCCACTGTCTCTGCCACCTCCCTCCATGCCTGGCTCCTCCGGTTTGTATCCCGGCAGGTGAACAGGGACTGAAAGCACCGGGTGATTCCCTACCGCTACGATTATTTTCTTATTATTTTTTGGCATATGAGGAAATGAGTGGCTCTCCCAGCATACACGTGGTTTGATTGGCTAGCGCTTGTACTGGCAGATTTGCATAAGCGGGATTTGATTGGCTGACGCCTCCGCCTCAGCTTCAAAAGTAGAACATTGCTCTACTTTTGCAGCGAGCACCGCAAGAAAAGCTACGCTTTGCTCCCACAATGCAGTTCGGCGAAGCGTGACGTCACCCCATTCAAAGTGAATGGACAGAAGCGTTGAAGCGTCAACGCACGCCGCCGTGTGTAGGGGCCGTTACAGCCGGAGACTCGCAACGGCGGTGGACTTTCACAGCGCCGCTGCGCCGGACCCGCCGGAGCCTCGCAACGGCGGGTGTTTGCGGATGCGGTACCGGCGCAGCGGCGCTGTGAAAGTCCACGGCCCACCTATGCCAGAGCCAGCGGCCCACCGAAGGCAGCAGCCCACCAACGGCAGCGGCCCACTGGGAAAAGTCCCGAATCTCCCGATGGCCAATCCGAGCCTGCTCACACACACACAACTGAAACCAAAATCATTTACAGACATATGTAAAAATCTCTCATACACACATGTGAAACAAACACACACACACACACACACACATGTGGAAATACACACACACACACACACACACACACACACACACACACACACACACACACACACACACACACACACACACACACACACACACACACACACACACACACACACACACACACACACACACACACACACACACACACACACACACACACACACACACACACACACACACACACACACACACACACACACACACACACACACACACACCCACACACACCCCCGCAGTCGGGCAGAAAAGCAATGTGGAGCGGCACCTCACCACTTCATAAGGAGTTTAACCGTGACACTTTTCGAAATCCCGTTTGCGTCCCCCCACTTTACAAATAGGCCAATGTTTATTTATTTTTTTAACGCAAGCCGTCATCGCCACGGAGGAGCACACAGCCTCTGTGAGCGAGCAAGACAGAGAGAGAGAGCGAGAGAGAGAGAGCGAGAGAGAGCACACCTTTATCTATTTAATATACACAGTACATTTCTCTGAGTAAAATTGACTCAAATTGAAGAAAATGTTACTCTAAAAATATTACATTTGGTCCCAACCTATATAGAGTAAAATGTACTCTTTGTTCAGAGTTGTATTTTTAGATTTCATTTTACTCTATTATGTGCTTAGATTTGACTCTGCTTAATGGTTATTTACTCTATGTAGTGTATATTAAAAACAACTCTACTGCCATTTTACTCATAATAGAAGGTCATTTTTAGTGATGGCAGTTTGACACTGAAGCTTCGAACGGAGCTTCAACCCTGGACTTCCTATTCCATAGAAGCAGTGATTCGAAGCTTGCTTCAAATCACGTGACATATGACGTCCGAACCAGCAACTGCTTCAAATCACGTGACATGTGACGTCCGAAGCACCAACTGCTTCATTTCCTGAATGAATCACTTGACTGGTTCGCGGTCCAATCACGCGATTCAATGCACTGCCTCATCTCTATTCTGACAGGTGACAGGTTGAAACTGTTTCGAATTTGAGCGCTTCAACACTTATAAACGCTCTAAACAATGCGCAATGTGTGGGTTGTTGTCGTAGTTTGTGTTGTTGCTGTTGAGTTGTTGTTGGTATTGCATTTTAATTGGATCATTATAGAGCAAGCCAGGAAGAAAGATAGGTCGTTCTGGCTCGGGAAACACTTCGAAATGTGGAGAACTTGTGAACAAAAAGACACTTAACACTAATATGAAAACCATGTTACTAACTTAAGGTATAGATAGCCCAGTGGATAGAGCCGGCGGCCCGAAGCGACAATGTCCTCCGCACAGCTGGTTCAAAGCCCGGAACAGATGAACTTTTAATCATTCCTTTTCAACTTTAATACTTTATTAACTGATAAAAGGCCCTCTCCGCCCAAACAAAATTCCAGCACTCTCTAGTCTCTTCTCAATAACCCAATACGCACAATTATCAATCTTTAATTGCAAATAGAACATGATATTCAGTCTTGTGTGTGTGTACATCGAATATTTTTCAAGGCAAAGATACGTTAAACCCACTGCAGCCTTGCACTTCGCCAGGAGAGGTCGCTGTAACTGAAGCTTCGAGAAATGAACCTATTTCCGACACAATTGTCCAAGTGGTTCGATGCTTCATTCAAAGCTTCATTTTGCCATCACTAGTAATTTTTACTCCCAATCGAACGTCATTTCACTCCAACTAGAAGGTAATTTTACTCCCAATAGAAGGTCATTTTACTCAGCATAGAATAAATTAACCATAATGATCTTTACAATAAAAAAGGTCAATAAACCAAAGTGCTTAAGGAACATGAGTGGGCGTGTGTGAAGCTGACCATTGAGCGGCCCAACCAAGCAAGGAGGCAGAGGTAGAGAGTTCAAATACAACCCGGTGTGGGCATGTATTCCTCTTTGTGGTACAGGATACACAGCCTCAATATGACTGTCTCACGTGAACACAGTCACCAGCCACCAGGATCTCACACACACACTAACAGGAAAACAGAACCTAAATACACACAGGACTAATCAAACCAACAAGACACAGGTGAGGAGGGAGGAGAAACACAGGGCACCAGGTGAACGCAATCACCAGCAACAGACAAGACGGGAGGGGGAACACTTTTCAAACTAAAACAGGACACAGAGACAGACAAACTAAAACATAGACAGATCGTGACAAATATATGCATAAATTACATATAATCACATGCTTCCTGTGCAATGTTTTAGCGTGGAACAAATGAATATACTTCGCCAATAATGAAGCTATATAATCCGTAACGGAGACCGAGATCAATGGCCCCAGAGATCACCTCCGTTACAGCGTGGTCATGGTTTAACTCCAATAGAATTGACTCTGCATTTTTGATCGCACTCTAGAAGCTATGAGTAATAAATACACTCCAAAATGATTAAATATCACTATTTCAGAGCAAAATAGTAATTACTCTGGAAAAAATACTCACCAATATTTCCTGTGTAGCCTAGTTGTAAAAAATAAAGTAAGAAATCATTCCAATGTGTACTATAGCAGTGGTTCTCAACTGATGGGTCCGCGACCCACTTTTGGGTCGCAGATGTGTGAGTGAAGGAAAATAAAATGGACATTTCTTTTTTTGTTTGTGGAAAAAAGTCAAACTTTTATTTTGAAGGCCCGATTTTCTAACGCTGTGCATGCAGTCGGCGTTGGACTGGAAGTACTGGAGACCATAAACGGTTTTGAAAACTTCTGTCACGTATTGATCATCTTCTCAATAAAACATCTTTGCTGATGTTTTTTCGAGTCTTCTGGCTAATCAGAATCAAGATTGTTGCCGGAAGTCCCCACGGAGAATAACTTTGCGGTATAACTATTCTTTATACATCCATGGGTACAACTTCAGATAAAAATGAACACATAATGAAATATTACCCCCGGTTTGATGATTGACAGGTCACAGAACAATGGGAGCTATCTACCCTTACCCACAATTTAAAGTAATTCACACAGACTATCTCCTCTTTACTCTTCTCTCTGTGTGGAGCAGCAAGTTCAGCTGTCAGAACAAAGTGAAAAACAAACAATGGCATAAAATATTATTAATATGTCGGGTAGTAATAGATGTATTTATTTTCTTCTCAGAGTGTACCAGAATGCGTAGTTTATTTCTAAAAATCTCCTGAGGAGAATCCCCCCAGACCCCCCTTCTGGGGCTGGGTTTTATGTGATACAGTTCAGCTTTGATTCCATCATCTCATTAAACCTATTTTAAAAGCATACTTTAGTTCTGTGAAGGGATATAAGCGATATATGCACTGTACTTCACTTTAATTAATATTGTATGCTGAAAAGCGTATATATATTACAGCACGATTTTTGGTTGAATAGATTTGAGTGGTTCAAAATGTCGGGTCGCGATTTATTGACAAAGGAAAAAGTGGGTCCCGAGGCCTGACCATTTGAGAACCACTGTACTATAGGACAGTACAAAAATAAAAAAAACAGTTTAAAAGGGGAGTGATTAGTAAAATAAGCATAAATAAAAAGAAAGAATGCTAACTAGGTAACATAAGATAAGAATAAACCAGTTTAAATGATTTGTTATTGGTTGTGATCATATTCTAAAGATGTTTAGATTATTGAAAAGTATACAGTTCCCTTTCATCTGAGTGTTGAGAGCTGTATCCATCAATTCATGTTGTGCTCAAAGTGCTCCAGATTGATGCATTTCACTTCAACATTTTAAAAATTAATCTTCCCGAGGGTGCATGCCCCCAGACCCCCCTAGAGGAGGTGAGGACCCCCCTAGAGGAGGTGAGGACCCCCCCTAGAGGAGGTGAGGTCCACCCCCAAATAAAGCAGGTTAAAATAATTAAATTGCATACATGTTCTTTTAGTAAACACTGAAAATGGGTCCCACAGACCCAAACAGCACACAAAGGTTAAAGGTCAGCATATCATCATGTTAAAATGTGCTAAATATATACACTGCAAAAAACAAAAAAAGGGGAGTAAAAGTAGCTCACGACTTGTTTTATTTTTTTAAAGTAGCTCTCATCCTAAAAAAGGTTGGAGACCCCTGGTCTAGAACAATACATTTGACAATTTTAAGCTTGGCCTACCATTTTATTGGAGCGATGAGGAACAGGTGGGGAATGACAGAAAAAGTTTGAGAACCACTGTGTTAATGTGTCCCATGATGACGTGTGTGATCATGTGCAGCTCTGCTTGGAGTTTTTTACTGAATTAGCCCTTATTCCAACACAACACTATAACGACATGCTATCCATTACAATACGCTATTCACTACGGCAATATGTTGGTCCATTTGTAAACAGGATTTTAGATTCAAATTCATGGATGTAATTTCACTTGCTCCATGGCAGCAGCAGAGCAAGAATCTTATGTGTGTCAATGCAAAAAAGGAGGGCATACTAACTAATAACACATTTGATCTGATGGTTAAAAGTCCATAATGTTCATGAAACCAGTAACACATCAGTGAATATATATAAAACAAAATGTGGACAGGTATAAGTTCTATCTGGCTTCATCAGAAGGTTATTTTTTTATATTCTATGATGAAGAAAGATTTGAGAGAAACGACTAGTGATAATATTAGTGGGGAAGTTTGGGAAGTATCAGGGAAATGTGTGCATTCCATGCTTTTACATGTTCTCCAAATGATGACCTCAGGAGAAACAGAACATGATGATCCATCCTCTGGGGATCATCAACTTAAAACCATGGAAATCTGGTAAACACATGATTGTGTTCGCGTGCTTCGCGTCGGGCCGAACCACGCCCCTTAACTGTGATATAATGAGCATATACCACGGCCTGTCGTGAGCTATTGCTTAAATATATTATATATGTATATTTATATAGTCTTAAAGTTATAACCGGCCCTTTGAGTGCAACCATAATGCTAATGTGGCCCGCGATTAAATTGAGTTTGACACCCCTGGTATAGACGGTTCTTTCACACGAGGCCGTAACTGAACCGCTGAAACCGTCCCCTCAAACGATAACGGGTCCCAAGGTGGGTAGATCTGCGGACGGAACGCTCTGGGGGGTCAAACGGCTCCGTGTGTACGCCCTATACGCCATAGCCCCGCCTCTCCCCACCTCTCCTGCTCACCCCCGTGTCACCCGCGTCATTGCTGATGTGTTTCGCCAACAACCGAGTGCTTCGAGCCAGGTCCCGGTATCTCACAGGACAGTGCATCCAGCAGGAGCCTCCAGCTAGATTTGATCGATATGGACATAAACGCGAGAGAAGTCTAATCGGACAGGAGAGAGAGATCAGAGATCAGCTGCTGCTGACGGAGACACGCAGCTCTGCATGATCACCTGCAGCTCCGCCCGCTGTGATGGAGCGATGAGCGGAGCAAAACACACACTTCAAGTTAGATCATCACCCTTAGCTATTTTATTAAACTACCTAAACTAGTTATAAATATGTTTATTTTTTACTGTCGGGTCACTCATTACTGGATCAGCCAGCTGCATGAGACGGATACTGACGGGCTGTCAGGAGAGGGGGAGGAAAAGAGAGACTGTGTATTATTCTTATATTATTATATAGAGTCGTTATCAATTTCAAAGAAGACCTTTGACCGGCACTTTTCTAATTTTGTCCGGAAGATTTAAACTTTAATGGACATGTTGACCGAACAGAAGGGCAACCAGGCAACCATGGCAACCATGCTTGGGAGGTCTTCTTCGCTGCTTTTGGTGTATTTTGTGGCGGAAGTACAGCGCCACTTACTGACCTAGCATATTTACTACAGCGTCTCCAGCGGGTCGAGCGGTCTCGTGTGGACGGACACGTTTATTGAGCCGATTGCGTGTGAACGGAAGACTTTTTTTATATCGAATTCGGTTCATTTTTGTTTCCGTCTCCGTGTAAATGGGGCCTAAGGCTGGCTACTGTGATTAGTTTCTGTTCTGCAGAGAATCCCCCCTCTCATGCGGCTTTCACACCAGCGCTTTTCCCTTTCTAGCTCCGAGCTAGAGCTTTTCTGGTTCAGCTCCGGTTTCCCTTTTCTGCTCCCGCTCTGTTCACACCACTCAGAGCCGGGATGGTGCTGCCGCTGCTGCATCATGACGTCACCGTTTACATCGCTGATTCTCTCCCCAACGGCGCTCACAACAACAACAACGGGGGACTGCATCGGGTCGATGATCGTGTTGCTTTTAATCATACGAAGCCAGATTAAATTAAATAACGACTTCTCCAACATTATACTTTTCTCCAGAGTGCCGTGGTTCATTGTTTATTAATGTGTTTCAGCGGCATTTACCGACCGCTGCAGTGCTGGCTGCTCTTCCACGGGAGTTTATTCTCCCGTTAGCCTCGGGTTAGCTCACACGGCTCTAAAGTATTCACTGTCTGACTGTCACACAAGCAGCTGATACATATCCCCAATTCCCCATAAGTGAATGTGGGTCAGTCTGAATACTGTTTGGCATCACAACGCTGTTATGAAAGTTTCTCTGGTATAACATGGGTGATGTTAGCACAGGGTTGCCAACTTTGGGTACCTGGCTGGAGTGAGATTTTGATATCATGGGTTTAATTCGGTTTAATTACACATATGCGCACGAAATGACTGCTATCGTGTCAGCAGCGGGACCTTAGCATATATATAGGATATATATACAATATATACAAATACACAATAATGGACACAGACTATAAAGGGCACACAGTTTCATTCACTAATGAAAGTCAAACATGTTTGTTTCCACTGTTTTATTGTGTGCCTGTCGCGATAAGCAATTAATTGACTTATCGTACGATAAATAAAAATGAACTCGATAACTTTTCTGACCTCGATAAATTGCCATTTACATGAGGATGTGACAAGCAGTTTGAAAGGATGTACTTGAATTATTATTATATATTATCATTATGTCAGTGGTCTAAAATGGTCATACAACGGTGCCGACAATATTATCGTTTATCGCAATAATTTCCGGGAAAATGTATCCAACAAAATTAATTATCGTGAGAGGCCTATACATGAAACACACACACACAAACAAATCTACAGACTTACTCCAAACTGCCAAATATATTAATTAACACACTCTCACTCTCATATACTCTTTGACTCTATTTTGGCCTAGTAGAACAATAAGCAGCAGACTTTTACTTTGTATCATTTCTACTGGATCTTAGATCTGCGCATGCGCTCCAGAGTATTTTTGTTGGGTAATCTATGGTAGGGCTAACCCATACAGTGGTGGGGCTCAAGTCAGTATTTGCAATGTAATTACATACACGCTCCCCCCGACAGTGAAACGCCATGCATGAGGTTTAGATTATTTCCCTGTCTCAATCCAAATTGAACTGTATGAAATAAAAAGGCACATTTGTCTTGTAGTAAATAAAAAGGGCGACCTGGAGCAAATCCTGCAATTTCCCCACAGGTGAAAGAGTTGACATGCTGAAAACCCAACCCCTGCAGGGGGGTCTCGGGGGATTCTCCCCCAGGAGATTTTTTTAAATACTAACATAAAATACACATTCTGGTACTCTCTTGAGAAGAAAAATAAATAAATCTATTACTACACATTTAAAAAAATGAATGCCATTTTTGTTTTGTGTTACTTTGTTCTGAAAGCTGAACCTGCTGCTCCTCACAGAGAGAAGAGGGAAGAGGCTGTGTGAATTACTTTACATTGTGGATAAGGGTGGATAGCCCCCATTGTTCTGTGTGTCAAAATGAAAGACAGCCCACACACCTATCAATCATCAAACCATGGGGTCTTATTTCATTACGTGTTGATTTCTATCAACACGTAATGTTGTATCGATGTATAGAGATGTACTACCGCAAAAGTATTCTCCAAAAACAAAACTTCTGCCTGCTCTCCACAATGATCAATAACAGCGAACGGATGGTCAAAGTAAGGTACATATAAACAGAATCACACGAAGCCTGGTTAGTGTTGCCTGACTTTATAAGTGTGTGGTTGCCTTCTAGTCCCTTTGCTCAGCGCTACTTCTTGTAGGCAGGCATGACGAGACTCTTCAGTCGACCCATGTTCAGGGGAGGTGGGTTTAGTTTCCTGCACGCCTCGACGTAAGAGAGACGTAAGCGACGCCGCCTCTTAGTCTAGTCTTGCTTCTAGACCGACAATTTTTTGGAGCTGGAAACTAACTGGACTCCGGAGCTAAGAGGCGGCGCCGCTGCGGTGTGAACAGGAAAAAACGGTACTTTTCAGGCTCTAGCTCCGAGCCGGCGCTGAAAACGCGTTGGTGTGAAAGGGGCATCAGTGGCGGCGCCAGGGTATGGCTGGGGTAGGCTACAGCCATACCAAGAAATGGCTTAGCCCCACCTTAGCCCCACCATGAAAAATGATGTTAAAGTAAGCAAAATAAAGTCCGCCAACTCGCGCGGAGTAAATTGCACAGACAGCAGTTAGTAAGATTGATTTCAGTAGCCACTTGTCTGGAAATACCGAAGACTAGAAACGGTTTTGAAAACTTTTGTCACGTAGTGATCGTCTTCTCAATAAAACATCTTTGGTAATGTCTTCTGGCCAATCAGAATCACGATAACGGCGTGGTGTTGTTGCAGGAAGTCCCGACGGAGAATACTTTTGCGGTAGTACATCTCTATACATCGATACAACATTATGTGTTGATAGAAATCAACACGTAATGAAATAAGACACCACGGTTTGATGATTGATAGGTGTGTGGGCTGTCTTTCATTTTGACACACAGAACAATGGGGGCTATCCACCCTTATCCACAATGTAAAGTAATTCACACAGCCTCTTCCCTCTTCTCTCTGTGAGGAGCAGCAGGTTCAGCTTTCAGAACAAAGTAACAAAAAACAAAAATGGCATTCATTTTTTTAAATGTGTAGTAATAGATTTATTTATTTTTCTTCTCAAGAGAGTACCAGAATGTGTATTTTATGTTAGTATTTCAAAAAATCTCCTTGGGGGAGAATCCCCCCAGACCCCCCTACAGGGGTTGGGTCTTCAGCATGTCAACTCTTTCACCTGTGGGGAAATTGCAGGATTGGCTCCAGGTCGCCCTTTTTATTTACTACAAGACAAATGTGCCTTTTTATTTCATACAGTTCAATTTGGATTGAGACAGGGAAATAATCTAAACCTCACGCATGGTGTTTCACTGTCAAGGGGGCGATATAGCGTGTATGTAATTACATTGCAAATACTGACTTGAGCCCCACCACTGTATGGGTTAGCCCTACCATAGATTACCCAACAAAAATACTCTGGAGCCGCCACTGCCCCCTCTGGAGACGGGGGTCACAGGCCCTCGGACAGTTTGGCCGACTCATGATAGATTTGACTGAATCACTTAAGGGGACTTAGCAGGCCGTTGAGAAATGCAACCCTCCATAAATGCAGAGCGCTGTCCTCTTAGTAAATTGTGCTTTATTTTATGGACTTCAACTGTTTTTTTCCGGTCAAAGTCTGGAAAATACCAGTTAATGGAAACACTGGCTAGACATTGCTTTCTTATCTTTGTCATGTATATTTTTTCTCAGCTCGCCCCATTCATTTCAGCTCATTCAGTGGTGGTAAGATGTGTGGTGCAGCATCATGAAAAATATAGGTGATGAAAGATTAACTTCTCAAGATGTCACTGTCCTGAAAAACAGTGTTGAATTTTTTTTTATTTTGGCCTGATTGGGTGCTAGATGATCGATCAAACTCCAAAAACATGCACAATCATCCTCCTGAGACCATACATATCCAGAGACGGATTCACAGAAATATGTCTGAAGTTCTATAAATAAAGTATTGGATGGAGGGACAGACTGTCCACTTAAAGGGCCCATGTCATGGCCATTTCCACTGATCATAATTCCATTGTTGAGGTCTACTAGAATAGATTTATATTGTGCATTTTTCCAAACTCACATTGGTTTCTCATACAGCATCTCTGTAAACTACGTGTATTCACTGAATTTCACTCTCTGCCTTTAACGGCTCGTTGTAGCTCCAATAGCTCCAGCCCCCACCCTCCCTGTGAGCACAGTGTGCTCTGATTGGTCGGGACGTTGTGAATCGCGCTGAGCTCCGTGGAGGTGTTGTTTCCTTGTTTAGGATACACAGCCAAACACAGCCAAACTCATCCTGAGCACACACAAAGTCACAGCCGAAGTAAAAACAATAAGTGTGGCTTGATATTGAGTAAGAAAAAGGTTGATAAACGCTGTGAGAATGGGTCTGCAGAGAGAATTTCGCCGCGATCCCAACTGTCTGTTATCAGCCTGCAGCCAGGGAGGAGAAATCAGCTGAGCTGCCTGTGTGTGAGGAAGTCCGTGGATTGGTCAATTTGGACCAATCAGCAGGGGCTTAACATAACGGCTCCGCGGACGTAACGTAACGGCTCCACGGATTGGTCCATTTGGTTCCGGGTACGGCTTGACATCATGCCGTACCCGGAACGAAATGGAAGAATCAAATGGACAATGACGTATCTCCAACGAGGCGTTTTGGGGAGGTATTTTCTGTGTTAGAGTTTTACTCGCTACAGGGTGTACTTTGAGGGTTTGTGACTCTGCACACCGTTTACATGCATAAAAACCTTCATAACACACAAGGGGACGGGTAATAACCGGAAAAGCATGACATGGGCCCTTTAACATCACATTGATTTGTTTCAGATGTGGCTAACTCACTTTCAGTTTAAGTAATGCATTAAAGAGTGACCCAACAATATTAGTTTTGCAATATTTCAAGTTCAAAATCTATAATTTCAGACCATGTTTCAAGGAAGTCACAAATACATTTCAAAATTGAAATCTTTAATTTTTGTCAAAAATGTTAAATTTGACTACTTGAGTCTGTGAAAGCAATACAAATGTGATTATGATCTAAATTATACTATATACTTCAATAAATAATACAATTAAATGTAATGTGGGTGATTTGTTTTTGATTCAATTCATTTAAAAATATTCACTGCCGTAGCTGTCAGAATAATTCCTATCTGCCGTAAATGCAACATGAAGATTACGTTCCTTCAACTTGGTACTTGTAGTTTTATTAAAGTGACACATAAGTGTATTTCACTCTACAGCACGTCTTTAAAACTACACTTCCCACAATGCAACGTACAGTTTTTCCCGTCACAGAAGGTGAGTGTGTGAGCATGTGTATGTTTGGAAGTGTTTAGAAATTGTAGCCTGGCTCAGTGTTTGTCTCGTCCTTTAGAAGCCCCGGCCGTGTGTTCTGTTTTCCCCTTTAACTGTTGAGGAGCACAGCGACTAATCCTGCTAACGAGACGCGTGATAACGTGGCGCGAGCCTACACATCCGCGAGCACGGAAGTCCCTTTAAAGAGCTACCCTGTCTCACGTGATGTGAAGGAGAAACAGTAGGGTTGCGGTCGAATAGTCCACAAATCAGCTTCTATCGTCTATCCCTATCGTCTATTCCTTGACCTCTGTGTGAAACGTCACGGTGTTAAGGGATAGTGGATAAGATAATTCAAAAGGATTTAGGAGAAGAGACTGCGGTGCTTTGAGAATCCGACTGCACTTTCACTATCTGACGTATTTATGATGCGCCAGCGGACGTCATGAATGTGCTTCTGCTGCTGTGGGGAAACTACAGTTTTCTATACAGCAGACTACATGATGTAGAATAAGAACGGACTACTGTAAACTCATCTAGAGACTCTGCACTGTGCCCTGATGCTGTTGTTTTATGCTTTATGAACGTGGACAACAGAGAAACATATTCTTCATGACCAAAGTTGGAATTTAAATAAAAAAGGAAAGTGAAACTTATGCTCGTCACCCTCTCCCTCCGGTCCACATTAATACAAATGATCCCAATACGTATTATTGTATGAAAAGATCTTAAAATAAATACAAATGTATTTATTATAAACGTTAGTCCTTAACATCTATCACTGTGTATATCACCATTCAAACATCTTTTAAAAGTTGAACAAATCCAGATTTGTGAGAGAGAGAGAGAGAGAAATCATTCCAATGTGTACTATAGGACAGTAAAAAAAACAGTTTAAAAGGGGAGTGATTAGTAAAATATGCATAAATAAAAAGAAAGAATGCTAACTAGGTAACATAAGATAAGAATAAACAAGTGTAAATGATTTGTTATTGGTTGTGGTCATATTCTAAAGATGTTTGGATTATTGAAAAGTATACAGCTCTCTTTCATCTGAGTGTTGAGAGCTGTATTCATCAATTCATGTTGTGCTCAAAGTGCTCCAGATTGATGCATTTCACTTCAACATTTAAAAAAAAATCTTCCTGGGGTTGTATGCCCCCAGACTCCCCTAGAGTATGTGAGGTCCACCCCCAAATAAAGCAGGTTAAAATAATTAAATTGCATACATTGTCTTTTAGTAAACACTGAAAACGGGTCCCACAGACCCAAACAGCACACAAAGGTTAAAGGTAAGCATATAATAATGTTAAAATGTGCTAAATATATACACTGCAAAAAACGTAAAGTAGTAAAAGTAGCCCCCGACTATTTTTTTAATAGTAGCTCTCATCCTAAAAAACGTTGGTGACCCCTGATCTAGAGAATTCGAACGGCTCTTATCATGGCTGGCACTGAGGTACTTCCGGGTCATTTCACTCCGTTAGGAAGGTTCCTAAGCTAAATGGACTATTCGACCGCAACCTAGGCTTGTTTGAGATGAGCTGGGCCTCGACTCGAAAGTAGACGAGAATAGCCGATTGCAGCCGGGGGAGGTCTCAAAAAGCTCGCCTGAAGTCGGACAGCTCGGAGTCGGCTTGACTCGGTTTGCATTTATAAAGAATGCACAAATGTGTTTAATCGTTAATGTCAGATATGTACTAAGTAAATACATTTGTTCCTGCTCAAGATTAGATTCAACTTTATTGTTATTGCACATATTACAGGTACTGAGACAACGAAATGCAGTTTAGCTTCTAACCAGGAGTGCATAAAGCAGTAAAGTGAAAAGTAATGTACACAATCTACAGAATAAAATATAGAATGAATTGAATGATGAATAAACAGTGAGGGGTATGAACACACTAGATATACACAGTAGCCTGTGAGCAGTATGAACAGTATGAACAGTGGGTATGAATACACTAGATATACACAGTAGCCTATGAACAGTATGAACAGTGTGTATGAATACACTAGATATACACAGCAGCCTGTGAGCAGTATGAACAGTGTGTATGAATACACTAGATATACACAGTAGCCTATGAGCAGTATGAACAGTATGAAAAGTGGGTATGAATACACTAGATATACACAGTAGCCTATGAACAGTATGAACAGTGTGTATGAATACACTAGATATACACAGCAGCCTGTGAGCAGTATGAACAGTGTGTATGAATACACTAGATATACACAGTAGCCTATGAGCAGTATGAACAGTGTGTATGAATACACTAGATATACACAGTAGCCTATGAGCAGTATGAACAGTGGGTATGAATACACTAGATATACACAGTAGCCTGTGAGCAGTATGAACAGTATGAACAGTGTGTATGAATACACTAGATATACACAGTAGCCTATGAGCAGTATGAACAGTGTGTACAGTATGAATATGCTAAGATATATAAAGTATGAAAATGGTAAGCAGTGCAAGTATAGTATAACATATATAGATATTAATTTCATGATGATAAACATTGTGGAACAATGATGAAAAATGTGAATGGAAGTGACGACGTAAAACTGACAAAAAACTACAAAAAACCTTTGCCGAGCCAATTGGAGAGTTTCATCAGCAGCACGGGGTAAAACCCACCAATGAGCGCTCAGCTCGATATACGTGGAGAGAAACTGCTCCGCCTCGCTTTCAAGGGTGCCGGCGTCTTTGTCCCGCGAGATTTCAACGTCTCATGCAGTCGAGCCTCCAGAGCATGTCGGACAAAATTACTAACCATCATGCAACGCACTAGCAAGACAGCGGTCGCAATTGCGCAGGTCTGCGTCGGTCTCGCTCATCTCAAACGAGCCTCGTGTTAGCGGCAGCAGCGCGTTGAGCTGTAGGTGAAGCTCGGTCCGCTCAGTGTGCCCGTGTCTCTGCTTCATGCAGTAATAATGCTCTTCGTTTTATTCACCCGGACCTCCACACCTCCACATAAACAGAGTTATTTTAGTAAACGATTCAACTGTCTAAACACCAGTGATACACAAAGGTTTCACCAGGTCAGGATATTCATGAAACTCATGTGTGTTATATAATAGTATCTGTCGGTTTCATTTTTGGCACTTTGGCCGTGAAGGAAATAAACAACATTTATTAAAATACAAAAATGCCATTCCATGTAGACATTGTCAATTTATTAATTTTTTATTACAAATTAAACTTTGTATAGATTATAGCTTTAGTTAACCTAAATGGATGGGTAGCTTTGCTGTAGTGCCAGTGTGATGGTAGTGTGAGCTTGCAATGTTTCAGTGTAGTTTGCTCAACACTTGCAAGCATGTATACATGTTTATACGTACACGGATGAAGGTGTTTTGTACGTATACTGTAGGGTACACCTGTATCTGCTTATTGATACAACGTATGCATGTTTGTACAGTACATTTCCACAGAAGCTAACGTTATGTACATGAACAATAGACCATGTATCACTTTACTTTAATCTTTGCTCTCTGTTTATGTATTGCATACATATTATTTCCTGTTAACAAGAACTATGAAAAAGTAGTTTTTCCAGACTTTTTACAAATTTGAAATGTTACCAGAAGACATTGTTAACCTTCTAAAATGTATAAGGCTTAAAACCTACTCAAACTTGTTTTTGAATCAGCTCTTAAGATTTTTATTTACAGAGTGCTAAAGCTATACTCACCCTCTAGTGAGGTCCATTTTAAAATGATCCCTTGAAAAGGAGGACTTTGAATAATGCATGTTCCAGCAGTTTGAGAATAAGCTGTCCCATCACTTTACACCATAAACATGAATTGTGAGAGCAACTGAATGTGATCATTTCTAAGTTGGAGGCAATTTAATTCAACCATTGCAGTGATTTACACTGCCTGCTTTACTGGCAGTGAGAGAAGGACTCCATGTTTATCTTGATGGATGGAGGCCCATGGCCACTGCATTACAAGTTGGATTATGCATTGTTTTTAGTGATTTGGGAAAGTCAGTTATTTATTTATATATTTCACCATCTAAAAACTTTATTTGTGGTAGTTGTGTTAGCTTAGGGGAGGATAAGGCAGACAAGTTGGCACTTGAGTTGTGACTGAGTCATGATGTGGAGTGCTGTTGGATTATAAATGATGAAGGAATAATGAATCTAAAAGTGAGACAAAGTTCTGGAGTAGTTAGCCTTGTGTTTGAGTTGTTTCTTGAACATGATTTGGGTGCAGTAAGAGCATCTGAAGTCAGGTTTGAGCTCTGTCCTAACTATTAAAAGAACCCAACTTACTCTGTGATGGAGTGTGTAATGTGAATGATACATTGTTTTATTTGCCTGAGCGCTGCACCACCACGCAGGAGTTTTCTGTTTCACTCAGTTTAGCAGAAGCATTGCTGGGATTTATGTATGGTCACTAAAGTCTATGCACTGATGATAATTCAATCCGGAGAGACGGTTTTGATGTAAGAATACATATTTATTGCCAGGAATACACAAATGAATGTAATGGAGTTTTGGCGATTAGGCCCCGTTGAGCGGGAGTATCATTCGGGAGGGGAGAACCGATCCGATGAAATCTCCCGGGGTCTAGACACTGGTGGTGGTGAATGGATAGTTGGGGTCGGTCTGAAGAGGAGTGACTTGGCTTGACCCTGGATTCAGAGGGACAGGAGGTGAAAAGGGGGTGGAGGAGGGTTGCGTCCAGGGGCGGCGGGTACTGTAGGCTAGGGAAGGCTAAGCCTTCCCAAATATTTGTGTCACTGCATCCTGGTAAAATAAAAATATAATGTATAATCAGGGGTGCACATAACTGGTACGCAGGTACGCATGCGCGGCAACAATCTGAAATGCGTACCGTCACTTGTGTCACAAAGCGCATTTGCGTACCGACGTACTTGTGAAGCTTTTCCAGAAGGCGGTTAGGTCACCGGACGACAGAGTCGGTCTCCGTGTGCACAGACAGGGCTGCTGTTAACGTTGGTCTGTACAGCAGCCCTGCGCTAAAACAGCTGTTCACAACGTTCACACGCTCCGAGGTCACGAAGCTCTGTACTCCACTCCAGGTACTCATCTGAGTACCTCACTGAGAAAGTTGTGTGCACCCCTGTGTATAATGTTTGTGTCTTTGACATTAGCGCTGCTATGTAGCCACCTGTGCCCTGTACTACGAAGCCAGTTCAACAGACCCTGGATATGTTTGAGTTATCTTAACTAACCCTAACAAACGAGATCTCGCTAAGCGGTCCTACGACGCTGGTTATCAACTCGGTAACTCAAGCCAGGGTTTCTCTCTCCAGCTGAGAGCGCGTTCACGTGAAAGGGGCGGGGTTAGCAACATTTGACCAATCACAAACAGGGACAAGTGTACTGACAGCGCAGCGTCATACTTCATTAATGAAAAGTAAACTAATATTAGACAAATATGAACTTTAAACATCCATGACTTAAACATATAATCCAGGATACAAGCCACATAGTTGCACCTGCAAGGTGAATATATAACAACTGGTTAAAAAATAAATAAACTACAGAGTGTAGTACAACAGTTTTATGATATCACTGCCCCGTCCAAGACACGAGTGGATCTGACTTTAATTACATTTGACTCCAGTGTTTCGTCAACTTAATGTGTTGCTTAAAATAATACTTCTGCATACAGTATGTGACACTGTGAGTGTTGCACGGCCAGATACGGCTCAAGAAGCTGACTCAGATAAGGAAATATATGATACATTATGATGTGATATGATCGATGATCTGATTGATGATGTGATATGAATGATAAGTGCGACACGTCGGACAGGAACAGACATACACGATGCTGTACAATGAGTTGGGCTAAGATATATTTTTTGCAGTCAGTTAACAGTAGGGCTGACTTAAATCGAATGTTATCGAATTCACAATATTGTCTAGTGCAAAATCTGAATGGCAGCAGGCGCAGTATATGTGTGCTGGTGGATTTTACAAATTGAATTCTACAGAAACTATTTTTCTTCTAATAAATAAATAAAGACGTTAATAAATACATGCTTACAAAGATCTGTACAGTAATAAGCAACAAGAACTCAACCTAACAAAAATGGCAGATGTTGCAAAAACCACAGTAGATATGACTGGCAGGGATAATATTCAACATAACTACGGCTCACCAGTTTATTTCATAACAATAAACTATTGTTCCATGTATTGGTGAATATATATGTCCTCAGTGCCTTGAAAGGTTTTAGTATCTATTTTTCAGAGAGACTGGTTCAGCTCCACTCTGTGAGTTGAGAGGCAGAGCTGCAGGGAACTGTCAGGTGGTTGGAGTGACCAGCTGGATTTTTATAAATGTTCTGAATAATTTCTTCGCCTGTTTTCAATGATGCTGTTAAGGAAGTTCAAATGACCTCCCCCCCTGTAATGACAGCCATCTGTCCGTGAGGAAAGCAGCTCCTCTGAGATGTCAGTGAGCTGCAGAACCCGAGTGTTGGTGCAACATTCTTACGATTGCTGCTAAATGTTCGATTTTAAAGAAAAAGCCATCTGTCCTTGTAGTGTGTACCAGTGCTGATATGTGGTGGAGCAGCAGTGTGTGTTTACATAAAGCATTAACAGTGCATCATTAGATCAGTGACACTGTTTCCCTCAGATCGGCTGACCTGCTTTGCATCATAACTCCACGTGGAGATTTGCTAACAGGGATGCACAATGTAAGAGAGCCTATTTGAATTATGCAACATTTATTCATGCCACAACAATGCCTTGCACAGTGGATTTGGTTCCTCCATTTCCATGTATAATTCAACAGAGCTGCGTCCATTTTCTCAAAGCTCTGTATTTTCCCGCCGCGTTTGACATATGCGGACATATTGTGTTTGTTGTGCGTCATTTCTGTCCCTGTAACATAAGTTCTCCAGTTAGACGTTTGGAGCGGCATGCGCTGTGTGTGTCTTCAGAGCCAGCCCAACACATTACACTCTCTCACTTTTATACAGATTACTCTTTGGATCTATCTCACTCACTTCAGTGACTGCTTTGCAAAAGAGAACTGAGCCAGTTAATTCAATATTTAGATCTGTGTGAATATTTCAAATGTTATCCTCACCAAACAGTGCTTCATAGTTGACTTCATTGGCCAGATGAAGAAAAAAGTATGTTTTCAATACACATGTTAAGAAATTAGATCAGCTGATGTTTTCCATTTAACTCAAATGTATATAGAATGAAACAACTAAACTACTCAGTGGTAGTGTTAAAATATTAATCTTCACAAACTGTTAACTGGTGTGGGACTGAGAATATGAACACAAATACTCAATACACTTTGGATTTACTAGCAAAATATGATTTACACAAAGGAAGATGTCTAGCTGTTTTAAAAGCATTTAAAATGAATTAAAAAATAAATTTGTTTCAAGTACACACTTCTATACATATTTTAAATAATTTAGCTTGATCATTTTATTTCAATATGACAGACAAAAACATTAGTTTGACTGTTAAATGTAATCCATGGCTATTGCTAAAGTTCACACGGCACAGCTACAGAGGCTTCGTGCACAGTGCTGTCACCAGCTAATGTTCACGTCATATCCCCTGAGGCGCTGAACTAAACTAGCCGAGGGAACTGGTCTAACTTGAAGCTGATAGCACATTGTGCTGTGTCAGTGTTTTTCTTCATATCTGGTACTGTAGATAGTGTCGGGCTCAGAGAAATGAACACACATATCAACCTATATGTTGTCAGAGCTCTTCTGGCCTTTCTCTAGTCTGTGACACTGTATGGAAATTGAAGTAGTAGATCGTTGGAGAGTGGCTACTTTGGGTGAAGATTCCTCGGTTGTAATTCAGCTGTCAGAGTGTGTGTCTAGGTGCAAACTGCCAGAGGTCAGAGGAGCTGCCAAATTATTTTCACTGTGAGGTCAGAAGGTCAACGTTGAGGTGTGGAGAACAGGGCTCTGCCGGACCTCAAGCTGAATATTAATGCTCCACCTCCCCCTTAGTGGATCTCACATTTACATCAAAAATCACATCCATCCTGCTTTCTTCTCCCACAGGCCGAGAGAGCAGAGATTCCTTCCTTCAGCAGCAGCACTGTCCTCCTTACAGGTAAAGACACTCAGCCAGAACTCTGCTCTCTCATTTCTGTTGGAGTGGTTTATCATCTTTTACCCAAATAACAATTGGCTTGGAAACTGGATTGCCGGTTCAAGTCCCCTAGACAGACCAAGCCCAGTGTGGACTGGTACTTTGAGAGCTGCCAGCTACCTCCTGGGCACTGTTCAGGTGCCCTTGAGCAAGGCACCAGACCCCCCCACTACCCCGGGTGCTGTTTAGGCCTATTTTAATTGAATCATTTTAATAAAACCCAGGGCATAATTTTAGTTAATATGTCTTTTTTGTTATGACTTGTGCACATGACAGTGTGTGTGTATGGGAGATAAGGGTTGCTGCTGACATGTATGTTCAGGGTCTGTCTGAGTTTAATGAGGAATTGAATACAGTATAGCCTCTCAATATTCACATTTCACTCAATCAAAAATACTCCTAATAAAAATTAAAATACAAATCTTCCATGGAACATCTGCAATATACACACTAGGGTGGTCCTTAAAATTGAAAGTCGGAAAGTCTAAGCTCCAACCCCCAGAATTCATTCTATTAGTCAAGAAAACTGTCCTGGTGAATTTTTTCCTCAATCTGACAACATTTACCCCCCCCTCATCGACCTTGAAGTTTAGCCTCAGTTGCAGCACCGTGGCTGCTGGTGTGGCAGCCCAGGTCGATGAGGGGGGGGTACATGTTGTCAGATTGAGGAAAAAACTCACCAGGAGAGTTTTCTTGACTAATAGAATAAATTCTGGGGGTTGGAGCTTAGACTTTCCGACTTTCAATTTTAAGGACCACCCTATGTGAGGTTAAGCTTCAAGGTTGATGAGGGAGGGGTAAATGTTGTTGGAATTTGAATAAAATTCACCGGGAGAGTTTTCTTGACTAGTATAACGAATTCCGATGGTTGGAGCTTAACATAAATGAATTCAAAAAATGTACCTCTCACGAAGGACCACCCTAATAAACACCTACCTTTCAATGACCACAGACCCCTGGTAGAGTGTGAAGGGTACTTTTAAAATAAAAATAAAATATAATTCTTGAATCCAAGTGGAGGCATATTCGGCCTGCATTGAGATGTCAATGTTTGAGCTATACAGTTTATAGCTTACAGTGTGTAAATAAGACATATTTGGAGTTCTCACCAGTTACATTTGTTCACTGATGACAGTGCTGTGATAGGAGTTTCCATTAAAAATTCATTGAGGGCGTGACCAGTATTCAGCAGAAATCCGTTGCCAGCAGGGGACCTGTAAGCTACCGTGGCTGGATCCTTGTGTCCTTTGGCTCCTTTATAATTGGGATGTTTTTTTCTAGTGGTGGGGGTACTTGAACCCAGCTGATCCAACTGCAAAGCACTCAGGCCGTGCTGGAACAGTGTGTTGTGTCGCTGTAAAGCACAGTAAGTGATGCTCTCTCCCTGGCTCAGGTGTCAGAGGTGTGCTGGTTTGCAGCAAATTAAGCCTCTCTGCAGCTTTCATCCAACATCTCTTCTGGCTGTTTCTGCTCAGAACTACTCCAGCTAACAAAGTGATGAGAATATTACATTTCCTATAGATGCCTCTCTATAAACGCCTCCCACTGGTTTGCCAATGGAAAGCTTTCAATGTCAAACAGCAGGAAATCTTTGCATGTTCAGTAACAAAACACACCTGAAAGCATACGGTTAATAGCATACAATTATATTTAAAAAAATGATTTCTGTGATAAGTTCTATACTTTTGAATATGCAGTTACATCACTGTCAGCGCCTAATGCCGAATGTTGCACAAAGAAGGCACTAACATTTCCTGTCTACAGATCCCAGCAGAGGATCATCTTTATCCTCATGCAACAGCTTGTGCCTTAAATCCAAAAACCAATGCTATTGCTCTCAAAAACATTAACTACTTAGTTTCTAGTCAGACTTGTTTTCTCCCTCCATTTGTTTCTGTAGGGGCAGGAGCATTTTTAATCTCCAATGACAACCATGTCCTACAGAAAGATAATCCAAAATATGGTTTGAGGGAGAGGGGAAGGGAGAATGGAATTAGCTCTGATGCAGTTTACCAGTCAGTCCCGAAAAGTCATATAATTGCCCAGAATGTCCTTGAAAACAACGAGCTGCCTAAGAAACGTAATGATTGTGCAGTAAAATAATGATCAGGTTCTTTAATGAACTGTCACAAGCATTCTCAAAATATATATATATATATATATATATATATATATATATTCAGTTCATCATAGAGTGTTCGTTCTCCAGCACACACAAAAAACAATGTTTGCTTTGTGCCAATACTGGGAACTAAGAATGATGTCAAAAACTGAAAAGGATCTGTACCTCTGGATTTATTTCCAGTACCTAATTGAAGTACCAAAATATGAACTTCGTGTCCTTGGTGTAGTGTGCTGAAAGTAAAGCTGTCAGTATGCTTCACAGGAAGTGCTTGTCAAATGAAGAGCTATGGAAACTATCGGGGGCTGCATTAAACAATTGCTGTAACCTTCCGATACCTGCACTCCCTATTCATGCTGTGATTGGCCAGTTGTGCCCAGATGAAAAATGTGACAGCGTAATACCATATGACAAAGGCCCGTATTGTAATTTTTTCTTAAAGGGGACATATCGTGCTATATTTGAACAATATATTGTAGGGCCATACCTATATAAAGTATATAAATATTAGGGCTGTCAAGTTAACGCGTTAATAACGCGTTAACGCAAAAAAAAATTAACGCCACTAATTATTTTAACGCGATTAACGCATGTGTATTTTTTGTCCTCGGCCGCCGTAGTTTCAGAGCACATCGAGTGTAAAATACCATCGACAAGCTGATGCTGACAGCCTCGCTCCTGCCGCCCGCTTGTGGCAGACCACACTTCCACGCTCACCGGCAGGCCCGGACTGGCCATCGGGAGGACCGGGAGGGAGTGTGTATGTGTGGCGCGACTCACGCGAGCGAGGCACACCTTACGTGTTGTTGTTGTTAGCACCTGGTGCTAGCTAGCTGCGCTAACGGATTTAAGGAGCTGTTTCAATGACATTTCGCCGACAACTGCGCCGAGCACTTGACTTTATGCAGGTAGCCAGACAGTGTGACATTGTATGAAAAGTCAGCACACTCAGCACGGATCGTACGCGCAACATGATTGCAGCGTCCAGGCAGCTCCTGTTCGAGCATATATGCCTTGAGCTGCACATAGCTCCAACGATTCATCACAGTGTCCACACACACACACACACACACACACACACACACACACACACACACACACACACACACACACACACACACACACACACACACACACACACACACACACACACACACACACCACACACACACACACACACACACACACACACACACACACCACACACACACACACACACACACACACACACACACACACACACACACACACACACACACACACACACACACACACACACACACACACACACACACACACACACACACATTGTATGAGAGAGGTTCCAGGTTGAATTGAGGCGAATATTTGTAATGTTCAGGTTGTTGTGTTTAATATTCATGAGAATATTTGTCATTGTTCAAATGATAATAAACAAACATATAAAGCATATTTGTCCACTCATATGTTGATAAGAGTATTAAAAACTTGAAAGATATCCCTCTAAGGTACATTCAGAACAGATAAAAAATGTGCGATTAATTTGCGATTAATCGCGATTAACTATGGACAATCATGCGATTAATCGCGATTAAATATTTTAATCGACTGACAGCCCTAATAAATATAGTTTTCTTTTCAAAATACCAAACAGATCATGCATTTTAGCCATGCCTCATTTCGCTCCATTTGCTCTTTCCAGCACTGTTTTTGCAGGGGGCTGATTCTGTGAGCTGCAGCTGACCACGCCCCCCTGCAGGAGAGGGGAGCGTGCTCTGATCAGCTGCTGGGCTGTCAGAAGAGGGGGAGAAAAAGAGATCTCCGTCCTCCGTGTTTTATTCTTATATATGATTATATAGAGTCGTTATTCATTTGTTTTAAAGCTCAATAAATAACAAAGAAGACCTTTGACCGGCACTTTTCTAATTTTGTCCGGAAGATTTAAAATTTAACGGACATGTTGACCGGCGAAAAAAAATCGAACTGAAACTCTGCCGCACGGTCCCCTCGTTCCTTGGAAGAGGCGGAGAGGTGGGTGTTTGTCATCTGCTGGTGGACTAACCGGAGAGAATTACAGTGCTTGCCTCGATGTGGAGGGATTGCATTGAATTAAAGCAGCAGGAGCAAACGCTTGCCTCGGGGAGGGAGAAAAAAAGTCACAGCGGAGAATAAACAGAAGGGCAACCATGGCAACCATGCAAGGGAAGTGCATTTTGCATAATGGGTGACCTTTTAACCTCTTCTACACCGCACCCCCGATATCGGGGGGAAAAACGCGTCATCTGAGGAAATGTAAAGCGGTCGCAAACAACACTAGCGGACACGGACAATTTATGAATGAGTTCTGTCTTTTGTAAGCTGAATTGATCAATCATTTGTCAATAAATATGGGCGAAAAACGTCACTTGTCCTAACTTCATGGTCAATGTGGATGCGTAATTGCACGTTTGTTTCTTCCATGTCTGGAACACAAGAATGGAAATTTAGCATTTGAGGCAGATGTAACGCTTTAATGTCACCATGCGCTTTCTTGCCACAGTATAGACAGATACAGGACAAATATCAACAAAGTTTTGTTGTGTGATAAGAGCTACATGATCTGTGTTCTCTAGATGAAATCCCGATAGTGTTCATCATACCAGAACATCTGTTGTTTTTACAATGAAAGATACAATTTCTCCAAGTAAAGCAATCTGCACAATCTCTGCAAAATCAGGAAGACCAGCAGTACAACCATGAGCCACAATCATGCCTTTTGAGTACCTTGTTCCCTGGAAGGTGACTGTCTTGGCCAGTTGAACATGAGATTGAAAAGTAGATAGACGCCTGATATACTCCTGAACATTTGCATGCAGAACATCTAATGGCATCGATGTAACTCTTACGGACCGTCTACACAGCAGCGTTAAAAAAATCTTGGAGGTGGGCGTATCTGAAGCTTGAGGATTTTTTGCGAGCAAGGCACGAACAACCAATCACATGAATCTCCCGCCCGCGACATACGAAGCAAAAAAGCCTGAAGTAAACTGGATATAAACTCCCCAAAACAGGCGAAAACCTACCACTGTCTCTGCCACCTCCCTCCATGCCTGGCTCCTCCGGTTTATATCCCGGTAGGTCTGGTCATAAAGCACCGGGTGATTGATTCCCTACCGCTAATTTCTCCTCCATTTTTTGGAATATGAGGAAATTACCTGCGGTATGTCTCTCCCAGCATACACGCCGTTTGATTGGCTAGAGCTTGAACGGTCAGATTTGCATACACGGGATTTGATTGGCTGACGCTTCCACCTCAGCCTCAAAAGTTGAACATTGTTCAACTTTGAATCCTGAAAATCCTGAAAATCTCCGCTCGCCTGCCCACAATGCAGTTCGGCGAAAAGTGAGGGAAAGTGACGTCACCCCATTCAAAGTGAATGGGCAGAAGCGTTAGAAGATTTTTTTAACGCTGCTGTGTAGACGGTCCGTTACAACACTATAGGCAGCCACTCCTGTTGTGGAATGCAGGTGGTGGGCAATCATGAGCTGATACTTTGTAGCCAAGGATAGAGTTATGTTCTTGAAGTTGCCAGTATGCCTCACATTTGTTTGAAGTAGCTGTGTTTGGCCTCAAATCTCATTGTCCAGAAAGCTATCACTGGTCCAAAAGCTTTTATTAAAGCAGGATAGTGTTCCAAGAAGTGGTGCTTCGGGATTAATCTTCGCTCAGGAAATACTTCAGAGAACCTGTGTTGGTGTTCACAAATTGTTGAGTCAAGGTAAGCAATGCTTTCATCATCATGGATTGGGGCAACAGCTAATTCCAAGGGAACAATGCCCTCAAAAATGTCATGCAACACATCAGGCGGGTAGCCAGTTATACAGTGGAAGTGGCTCCGTTTTTCAATCAATGGGCAAGCCTTTTTAACTCCGTAGCAGTGTGTTAAATCAGAGTTTCCTTCAACATTGACTATATGAGTGGCATGCTCCTCTTTGGTGCAAGCTGGAAAAGCACCTAACCTCAACTCCTTGTTTTGATATTCGGATCTCTCGCCAAGACAAAATCTGCATATTTATGGGCCAGAAAAGTTTTCCACAAGTCCGCTGATAGAGTTTGCCCCAAGATTATCAGCAACTACACTCAAAACAGTGCCTTTCACTTTTTTCCAACTACTGGAAATAAAGATGCCTTCATTTTCCAAGACAGCAATGTCTTTTAGTAGAGGCTCAAGCACAGTAGCATAGCCAAATCTTTTGACATTGACTGCTTTGCATAAAAGTGCTAGCTATACCGAGTTGAGAGTAGAACGAGAAGGGGAGAAGTTGTGCAAGACCCAGTATACAGCAGTCATTTTATGCTTTTTTCTCGATGTTCCAAGTGGATTGCAAATCTCAAAATCATCCACGTACAGTACAAGTTTAATTCTTGGTTCTTCAGAAAAAAACGAATTCTCTTTATACAATGTACTGTCCTGATATGAACCGTATGTCGTAGAGGATGAATGGTTCTGTTCTGTACTCAGATCTTTTTCTCTCAGGTGGTCACTTTTCAAAATCTGATTTATAGATTGAAGAATAGGTACATACTGGAAACTTCTCTTTTCATTTGGTTCCAGGATGTATTCAACTGGTTCAACAACATCAAATGTTTCTTTGAAATACTGTCTTCTTCTAAATGATGAGGAAAGAGGACCACCAGCACTTAATGCTGTACTTAGTGGATTGGATGTGCACAGTTCCTCCACTAGAGAATTAACAAATCCGTCATTAACACCGTGGTTATTCCTCTGAAAATGCGAAACAATTATTTATTTTATGGCAGCTTTTGGTGCAGAATTTGAGATGAAGTGAAGCTCCTCTACCAATTCATCAATGCACTTTAGAGAGACATTATGGACCCTTTCCAATTTTAACAATAGGGCAGCTATATGCTCAATAAGCACATTAGATTCTTCTTCAAACGGCACATCCAAATTTGTTAATGCATTATTAGCGTCACTGACATCATTTTCATCTTCAGCATTAAATTCTTCCCTACACTGCTCTTGGGACAGAATTCCTGGTTTGAAGTCATGTAATGTATGGGGAGTGTGCTTGCAAAAGTCCCATATACATTTGTTTGATGGTTGCAACCTGCGAAGACATAGTCTATAGTCTCATTGTGTTTCAAATGATGGCCTATAGGTTAAAAATATGTTTTTTCAGAAGAAAATACAGATCCTTGACATAATTGGCAGGTGAAGGAAATAATTACTTCTTGTGGTAGCGATTCAACTTCCACGTGGTTTATTGACAAGTGAGAGCGCAGAGCATTCCAGCTTTTAAAAGAGTATGGCCAGTCTACATGAATGCAGGGCAAGGCATGATTCGGTCCAAAGGTTCCATGATGGAGTCGATAATGTTTTACAATATCACTTTGAGTGGTGACACTAGCGCTGCATAGTTTACATGTCCATCCCATCTGTGATTAAAAAAATAGAAATGGATACGTTGTAATGTTGCTCACTTTTTAGAATGTAAACATAACACGTCTTGAATTAACCTCTGAAACAACAACTTTAGTCTGACACACTTGAGGGCTTACCTAATGTGAACCTGAAGTCCATAGTAGGAGGCTAAATGTCTTCAAGAGGAGGTGTGACTGTTTTCTGGGGAGGCAAATAAAAGAACAAAATAGTTACATGATGACAATGTAACAATCATTTCAGTAGAATTCATTAAAACATCTTTAATTCAATTAATGGAATCAAACATAATTAAAACACAAGTATCATTTAAAACGGTATTGTATTTATATACATTTATAAGGATGGCATTTATTAAGGAGGGTATAGGTAGATACCAGTAAAATTCCAGGATTCTCTACACAGCAGATCCTAATTACTTCAATATACACTCCTTTATCTCGTTTGCATACTGTCTAATATCTACTTTATGTTGTAGTAAAACATCTCCTTAATACAACTGTATTTATTGATATTTCTCGATAAAGACTGCATTTTACTGTACTACATTGAACACATCTTGCGGACGTTATAAAATGCATCTTCGCCCAATACACACTTTTACTGAATTGCGCCTGAATGCACCTTAACTGAAGTCAATGGCACCTCCGTCACTGGCTGCTGAGAGCTAACGTTCTCTCCTGCAGATTCCAACATGGATGTGCATCTATAGCGTTGCATAAGCATGAAAAATGTAGTTTGCACTTAATTTTGTATAATAACAACTCGATGCTGTAACTGCAGACTATGAGTTTGAATTGGGTACACATCTAGATTGTAGAAAGATAATTCATTGCTCACAGTAAAACAAATGGTGAAATACATACAGAGGAATTAATATCAAATAGGCGCATTAGTGACTTACTCTTACATAACCGTTGGGTTATAAAGTAGTAGGGAATAGTTCTAGCGGAGGTATTTTACCGCACAACATGCACGGCAGGAGAGCCTCTGAGCCCCGCGGCCGCATGATGGAGCCCGGCCAACACTTAGGAGCGGCATAGGGGAACAGTTTGCGGAGTTGATTCTTAATACGTACTCTTAACTTAACCACTTTTAACAGAATTGTGTTGGTAAGCACTTGATGCAAACTTTGCCCTACACCATTTGCGCAAAAAAATAGACTACATGAGCATGACAGGGCTGAGTCTAACTTTAACAGCAGTATTGGCGCTGGCATGCATTAAAATGTTGATGTTCCGTTCGAAACAGTGAATACAAGAAAAGTAAATAACACTTGCTAGTTAAAAAGCAGTAATTAATAACTCAGGTGGTATGCTTACTGGTTTTACGATGATTGGAAGAGAATCAGACGCAAGCACATGTACAGCTGCCGAAGAATAGCTGTAAAGAGGAACAGGAAGTCTCACACCGCGGTATTTTTGTTTGAGGGCGTGTCATGACCGTGGCGTTGACAAAAGCATTTTTATGAAGTTTTCCAAAACTTATTTATAAGAAAGTTCAGAAAATGTGACTATTAATTTACAAATGAATGAGTTCTTAAAACATGTTCTCATTGTTGCTTAAAGGTAGGGTAGGTAAGTTTGAGAAACCGGCTCGAGATCGCTAGAATTTGAAAATACACAACCGGAGAAAATCTGCCACTTCCTTAAAGAGCCCCTCCTCCAACACACAGGAACGCGCACATGACCAATGAGGGCACGAGATAAGTTTGTGCACAGATGGAAGGCTGACAGGCAGGTAGGCCATCCAGTTATTTTAGCCGGGCCGGCTAAAATGATTGGTCGTGCTTTTTACAGTATTACGGCTTCCACAGATGACAATTTTTTTATGGATCTTTTGTCAAAGCACTTCAGATATTCATTGCTATCGGGATGTTAAGAGCATTCCATGGAATATAACAAAAAGTGTATCTCGAGCCGGTTTCTCAAACTTACCTACCCCACCTTTAAGTGTTACTTATTTAAATGCACATTGATTTTTTATTTATTTAGGGCAAGTAAATTACATTAGAAAATAGAGTTTTGTTGACTTCACCATCGGAACCGTTTTTACAGTGCATTATTTTAGTGCCTGTTTTTGTCAACCTCCTTATTATGCTTACTGATCCCTATCCTGTAGCCCTCATAGGACAGCTTTCCTAAACATGGCTAGTCGCATAGCATCATCCATGTGGACTCTAGTCTGTTCATGCTTTTTAGTTTTTTCTGATATGTGCTTTAAGTCACTCACATCTGTCTGGATCCATGCTGGGTCTGGTCCATAGACTGGTCTGATCCTGACGTTTGAAAAGGGAGGCAGGGGAAGCTAAATATAGCATTGGTGTTGCTACAGGTAGTTAGCCCAGCCTTCTTGCTAAACCAGCTCCTTGAAAAAGAGCACGTATACTGCCTTCCTCTGTCCTTAACTCCTGCCTATGTCAGGCTGATCAGGTCCGAGCTCTGTTACTCTCAGCTTTCCCTCCAGTGTCCTCCTCTCAAAGGAGGACAGTGATCTTTAAGTGATTAAACATCATTTTCCTTCTCCATATTCACTATCTAGTTTTGTTTACACTCCGTCTCCGTCTAACTCTCTCTCGTTCAAACGTCAATCACTCACTCTGGGCTCCTGCTGCCCCCTAGTTGTTGGTGGTGTCAACAGCTGCTTTGGGCGCAGTTTAGTGCGCCCCGAGCTGCTCCTATCTGTTGCATTTGTTACGAACTTGGTGACACAAGGAAATAAGAACTCAAATGCAAATTAATTGTGGACCCCTGTTGGAAACAATGTCATTAGGGAATCCATGGATCCTAAATATCTGATTCATCATGACCTCTGCGCTACCTTTGGCAGAGGGAAGCTTGGTTAGAGGAATGAAATGAACCATCTTGGAGAATCGATCCACCACGGTCAGGACTGTAGTTTTGCCTCTGGACGATGGGAGACCTGTCACGAAGTCCATAGATATGTTTGACCAGGGACGTTGAGGAATCGGCAGCGGCTGGAGCAGGCCCATCTTGACCTGGAACGAGGTTTTATTGCAAGCACACACCGGACAAGCCACTACGTACTCCTGCACATCCTTCTTCATGGCTGGCTACCAGAAACACTGCTTAAATCCTGCACATAGCCCTTTTAACTCCAGGGTGGCACGAGAGCACAGACGTGTGGGCCCAGTGGATGACCTTGGAGTGGAAAGACACAGGAACAAAGAGCAGGTTGTTTGGACACTCGCTAGGTGCCGGGTTCAACATATTAGCCTGCTTAACGTCCGACTCTATTTGCCAGGAAAAAGCTCCGACCATACGGTTTAAGGGAAGGATGGTCTTGGGCTCTACAGCAAGTGGTTCTGGTTCGAAAAGGCGAGACAAGGCATCAGGCTTTTGATTCTGGGATCCGGGGTGAAAAGAGAGGGTGAAATTGAACCTACTGAAAAATAGAGTCCATCTGGCCTGGCGGGAGTTGAGGCGTATAGCCTTTCTAATGTACTCCAGGTTCTTATGGTCTGTCCAGACTAAGAATGGCTGCTCTGCCCCCTCCAACCAGTGTCTCCATTCCTCAAGAGCAGCTTTTACAGCTAACAGTTATTTTTTCCCCACATCATAATTCTTCTCTGCCATCGTCAACTTACGCGACAGGAAGGCAAATGGGTGTATCCTGTTGTCCTCCACGGATCTTTGGGACAATACTCCTCCAATTCCCTCATTGGAAGCATCGACCTCGACCACAAACTGGCGCTGGGGATCCGGGATGGTGAGAATGGGAGCTGTGGTGAACCTTTCCCTGAGGCGCTGGAAAGCGACGTCCGTCTGGGGAGTCCACTTGAAGGGAACCTTAGGAGAAGTGAGAACATGCAGAGGAGCAGCAACAGAACTGAAGTTTCTTATAAACTTTCTGTAGAAGTTTTCTGCGTGGAACTCACATTTCTCTGCCTTGACATACAGTTGATTCTCGAGTAGTTTCTGCAGAACCTGACGGACATGGTGGACATTGGACTTAGAGTCTGGTGAGAAAATCTAAATGTCATCAAGGTACACACACACAGAAACATTCAAATATTCCCGCAAAACCTCATTCACAAAACCCTGAAACACAGCCGGTGCACAGTCCAAGAGGCATTACAAGGTATTCATAGTGACCGCTCTGAGTGTTATATCCTGTCTTCCACTCATCACCCTTCCTTATTCTAACCAAGTGATAAGCATTTCTTAAGTCCAGCTTGGTAAATATCTTGGCAGTCTGAAGTAGCTCGAAAGCATGAGTGGCAGAGGATAGCGGTTCTTTACCGTAATGTCATTAAGAGGGCTGTAGTCTATGCAAGGTCTCAGAGAACCGTCCTTCTTTCCTACGAAGAAAAACCCCGCTCCAGCTAGGGAAGATGAAGGGCGGATAATCCCTGATTTGAGAGAAGAGGAAATGTACTCGTCCGTTGCCGTTCTCTCTGGCCTTGAGATTGAATACAGTCTTCCCTTGGGAATGGGAGCCCCCGGTAGGAGATCAATGGGGCAATCAAAAGGTCGGTGAGGAGGTAGCGTCATGGCTTTTGACTTGTTAAAGGCTTCCTTTAGATCGTGATAACATATCAGTACTTTCTGTAGGTCAGGATAGTCTGGGTGATCTATGATGATCCTACTAGGGTCTGTTGGTGCTTTAACAGAGCGTGAATGTTTACACCTGTTAATGCAATCCTCTCCCCACTCCTTAATTTTTCCTGAGCGCCAGTCAATGTGTGGGTTGTGGATCTTTAGCCACGGAAAACCCAGAATAATCGGATGCTGAGCAGATAAAAAAATGTGAAACTGCATAGTTTCAGTATGATTATTATCCACAGTAATCTGGATAGGCTCTGTGCAGTGGGTTACTGTAAAGGTTCAAGGTTCTTTATTGTCAAACTGACATAGCTACAGAGTAATTATGTTGTTGAAAATCTTATGTCACAGGCTTCTCCAACAATGCAACATAATAACAATACAGATAGCAAGAGCAATACAAAAAGAAATATAGTTATAAAATAAAGTGAGCATGTGGAATAGTGCAGTACGAGTCTATATACAAGTTATTGGAATGATATATATTAGATATTAGATACATATTACTGAGTAGCAGATGAATGTTTTTGAAGTTGTTTCAGCAGTTCAATTGTTTAACAGTCTCACCGAAGTCGGTTGTCGATCCGGATGGAAACGGCGATGAGAGACTCCAGGTCCCGTGGTACCTCCAGAGGAGCCAGCTGGTCCTTGATTGGATCTGACAGCCCAGTCAGAAAAGCGTTGCGAAGAGCTGGAACATTCCACCCGCTGTCCGCTGCCGCCGTGCGAAACTCGATAACATAATCCACCACCTGACGATTGTGCTGGCGCATCTGAAGTAGCCTTCGGCTAGCTTCTGTAGCAGGTGACGAGTGATCAAAAATACGACTCAGTGTCTATAAAGTCGGTTAATGAGTAACATAGCTCAGTGTCTCAGGACCATTATGCAGTAGCCCAGGCTGCAGCTCTTCCCGTTAAATGGGACACAATGAACGCCACTTTACCATGGTCTGATGAAAAAGCCCCTGGGTTGTGTTGGAAATGCAGATCGCACTGCACCAGGAAAGCTCTGCAATTTATGGAATCTCCGGAGAACCTCTCCGGAAGAGCCAGCCGTAGTGAGGAGGAAAGAGCCTGGCTCGGGTTGACAGCGTCAACAGGATCCGCGACATGAAAGCAGTCAGCGGTGACTGACGTCATCGGCGGAGCAGTCTGAAAGTGACTGATGAACTGCTGCATCTGATCCGTCAGCTGTCGTATCTGTGCAGAGACGGAAACTTGGAGCTCGGCCTGGTTTCCTACCAGTACCTTCACTCCTTGGCTGATTAATCCCAGCTGTTTCTCGTGGTGAAAGACCCTCACGCCTTGGGCTGACAGTGCGGCGTGAAGAGTTTTTGGGTCGGCTGAGTCCATTGTGGTCAGTTCGTTCTGTTACGAACTTGGTTACACAAGGAAATAAGGACTCAAATGCACGACCCAGGAGCCAGAGGTAAAGTATAATTGATATACTTTATTTGCCAAAAAAGGGTATACAAAAAGAAAAACAACACTCTTAATCGAGGCGACAAAAAAGGTTTCAAATAGGCATAACATAAAACGCTCACAACATGAGGACAGAAACTTACGAAAGAGTTTCAGGAGCGTAATTTAGGCAAGTGACAAGATAGGCAATCGTGGATGAGCAGAGTTCTGGCATGAGGACAGGACAAGACAAACTGACAACAAACAGAGGGAAACAGGGGAATATAAACAGGAGATAACAGGGCACAGGTGAAAACAATCAGGGGCAGGGCTGATGCTGATGAGTGCGGGAGAACACATTAGGAAAGGGAGTCAAGGAAGCTGAAAAGAGACGTGACAAAACAAAACAGGAAGTGAAAGACAATACAAGAATAACAACATAAAACATGACTGACTTAGCACTTTTGACAGTGCACAACAGCATTGAAGAGGAGCGGACTGCGCATGCACCACTTATAACGAGAGTCAATGGCCAAAGATTTCTGCGCCCCAAGCAGGAAACACGTGACTTATCACCTTGTTCATTAAAATATTACAATATTTTTTAATGACAATCTAGAAGAGGTGGGGCGGCGCCCCTAGTGCCCCTATGGGCCGGCAGCCACTGCCTTCAGAGGCCTGTACTACGAAGCTGGATTTTCACTTAGCCGGCTAACTTCAGGGAAATCTCGGGCTTTCCGGTCCTACGACGCTGGTTCTCTTTTTAGCAGGCTAGATTTCCATGGTAACTTATGCTGAGCGGCAAACCTGCTCCGGAGCAGGTTAGGTGGCAGGCTAAGAGATCAACTCAGTGAAAGCACCGCCTGCTGACCAATCAGAGCTCCGTGTGCGGAGTTTAAAGCGATCAAGTCATATTACAGGATAGAGGAAATACAGAAAAACTGCCGTTGCAGGAAAGACGGCCGGCCAAAATCAACTGACTGTGTGAACGTGAAAATTAATAGAATATCACCTCCCATCTTCAGAGCAATCTGACTATTATAACATTAGAGTTAAGAAAGCTTACTTAAATATCTGCCACGACATAAGTAACCGGATCAGAGTAACATTAAGTACAGTCCGCGGCACTGTGAGTGCAGACGTCGATGTGTCCCATTATCATTCATATCATATCACATCATAATGTATCATATATTTCCTTATCTGAGTCAGCTTCTTGAGCCGTATCTGGCCATGCAACACTCACAGTGTCACATACTGTATGCAGAAGTATTATTTTAAGCAACACATTAAGTTGACGAAACACTCGAGTCAAATGTAATTAAAGTCAGATCCACTCGTGTCTTAGACGGGGCAGTGATATCATAAACCTGTTAATGTACGCATTCAAACGCTTTTTCTTTTACCAGCTGTATTCACCTTGCAGGTGCAGCTATGTGGCTTTTATCCTGAATAAAGTGTTTAAGTCATGGATGTTTAAAGTTTAACTTCTTCATATTTGACTAATATTAAAGTTCACTTTTCATTCAGGAAGTATGACGCTGCGCTGTCAGTACGCTTCTCCATGTTTGTGATTGGTCGAATGCTCCAAATACCACCCCTTTCATGTGAACGCGCACCTAACTAGATAGGACACGGCTGGCTTGAGCGATCCACTTGATAACCAGCGTCGTAGTACAGCTTAGCCAGAGCGCGTATGTTTTGGATTGGGCCAACCGGCTAACTCCAACATATCCAGGTTAGGTTGAACCAGCTTCGTAGTACAGGCCTCAGGTCTTCTTTTTAATCCTCTGTTATGTTTGAAAGTACACATGCCTTTAAAGTAATTCAGTCTACCTCTCATATTATACCCTTTTGGATTGTGTAAGGGTCATAATGTTTATTTTTACTTTAATTTATATATCTTTTTGGACTGAAATCTCACAAATTGCTCTAATTAAATAAACATGCTACCATGTTATATCTCTTCATATTCACAGTTTGAGTCTAAATAATGGAATCATGGAAAATATGTATGCATGAAGGAAAAACACAGATATGTGAGGGGGGGGTAGGCCTCACAGTGTTGCTCTTGGCTTTACCTTGAGACGCTCTCAGTGGAGCACATCGACTTTCCTCCGCACACAGATTCTGTTTTTGTGAGAGTGCCTCCCCTGAGATACTGCCCCAATTGAAGGGACTGAGGGAATAAAAAACGTTTAACTTGAAGACTGATCTGACATGATATCTGCACTGTATTTCCTACCTCTCCCCGGTTTCTCCCCCCTCTCTGTCTTGAGGGAGATTCTTGTTTTCTCCCAGACTGTCCTCCTTCCGTCACTCTAATCAGTCCTTTTAATTACTCCCGCTATCAGCCACCCAACGCCTCCCTGTCACTCCTGGGAACGTCTGCCTGGAAAAGGAGAGAAATGGAAGTGGAATGCAGGGGCTGATGGCAGGCAAGGGGCTTATCAGTGAGACTGTGGGGGGGCCGGGGGCTTAAAGCGAGGCCTTTGCCAGTCCATCAGTGACACTGCCAGCTGAGGAGCTGATGCTGTGATGAATGGCTCTTCCTGTCCCAGTCCATCCAGCACTGTCCTCACAGCACACAACCTGGGAGAGAGGCTAAAGAGCTGCTCCAGGGCTCTGGTCTCATGTCAACTTTATTTATAGTGTGCTAACTTGCAAGATGTATCTTACCTTATTGTATCTTTTAAATATTTGTAACTTGTTTAATGCTTGACAACACTGCTGGTGGGACAAAATAATGTCTCTGTGTGTCTGTGTGTCTGTCTGTCTGTCTGTCTGTCTGTCTGTCTGTCTGTCTGTCTGTCTGTCTGTCTGTCTGTCTGTTTGTGGCCCCTGGTATCACACTGACTGTTTAAGAAAATTACCGTTTTTATGTTTATATTTGAACAAAATACTAACTAATGTTTTTTGTATCTTTCCTGTTGTCCTTCTGTAAAATTTGACCGGTTTCTCAATGTTTTTATATCGGGGTAAAGTCTTATTTTGTGTAATTGCCACCAAAAAAAGGAAGAACGTGGATGGTTCCATATGTTCTTTGCAAGAAAAAAACTACTTTCAATGAGTTGTAACGATGCATTCTAATTTATATTGTCGTTGACAATACCACACAGTCAGCCGATGTGTCACATGATGACACATCCAAGATTTTTAATAGTCAGGCCATATGGGCCGTCTCCCTGAGCGAGCTGCATTTACATACCTATTAAAGGGAAGGAAGGGTTGGCTTACTTCGGCTGCTGGTGTGACTTGGCAGAGGATTTGGAAGTCTAGAAACTAAATCTAAACATAATGTGAGCCCTGAAATATATGAAGCTAGTTGTTGATTTAAAATGTTTTTTTCCCATACAACTTTTGTCCTTCCGGTTGGACTGATTATCAAGCATATAGTATAAATAATCTTAACTTAAATCTGTGTTACACATTTAATGCCAACTTCATTCTGACTTATTACCACCATTTTTTTTAAAGCTCAATAGAACTAATTTACACAAAAGGGAACCAACTGTTATAGTTTAATAAGAGGCAAACATTTTTGAATGATTTTAAAAGAACATCATACTGTACGGAACCATCCATGTTTGTTTGTTTTTTTGAGGAAATTACCTCTTATTCTGATATACATTTTTTTTTTAAACTGATCATTGACCCGTGAACAACAGGAAGGTTATAAAAACGAAACTACACACCGTTGTTCTGTCAAATGCAACAAACAAAGTCGTTCTTAATAATAACAACCTAGTGAGGCTGTCCAACAACATCATCTCTGACCCCCACCATGAACAGCGAATATGAATTTTTACCATCTAATCGGAGACACAGGGTCCCAGAGTTTAATAAAGTCAGACTGAAGCATCCTTTGTGCTCCAGTCAATCCTCACAGTAAATACAGAGCTGAATCCCAGATCAAATGCACACTGAAGGCTCTTTGAGTATGTTTCTCTCAGTGATTGTGATGGTAGGATAAATGTTAGTTTTTCTTGTATTGTGTCTAAATATCTGTCCTTGTTAATGTTGCAAATGGAGCTGCTCTGACGCAAGTAACATTTCAGACTTGATCTGACGATAAATTATTATCGTATTAGCAGCTGGTCTCCTGGTAATGATATGACATGATCATGAAATGAGCTTGATCTTACAATAGCTGTGGTTATCGCCAGTAGCAGTGCTCAGGTTTCTAACAGAGCAGTAGGACAGGAGTACACTAACCCCTCAGTGGTGGCAAAGTATGAAGTGTACTGTCATCAGTGTGAGCAAATGTGTAAATGTAACAGTCAAAGGGAGTTTGCTCTGCCAAAGATATATAGCACTATTATTTGAGTTTGCAGTCAATTCTGCAGATCAGTGATTTGACTTTGAGCTCTTATCTCTTTACTTTTGTCTGTTAAAGTAAATCTGAGAATATTAGATCTGTCTCCTTGCTGAACCCAGATACACACAGATATTTTTATGTAGCCTACCTTGGTTCACAATATGAGGAACACTCTGTCATATTGCAGACTTAGCTGAGGGAGCTTGAACACTATGCAGACCCCTGACACAATCAAAACATCATGATGCAATGTGAATTAAAGAAACATTAGGGTAGGTGGAAATAAATACTTCATTCGCAGTGCCTTGGTGTATATACATAAAGGTATTTAGGCATGTGAATCTCAAGCACTGCTGTTTATTATTTATGTTTGTTCATGTTTAATAGATATACCTCAGACAGTGACTGTTGGACAAAAAGAAAGAGTTGTGGCATAGAAATATGTTGGATTCTGGAATTAAAACATAATCTTAACAGTTTGGCATATCACCTTTTTAAAATTGTAAGATGTAAGATTTCTCAATGCATGGTGACCAAGTAGACAACAATCTTGAAAGTTGATTATATATTCCCAGGATATGGTGTGCTGTTGGTTGTAACAAGACCAAAGACTACAGATACAATTTAATTTGATCCCTAAGGAGTTAGATTGGCAGGACACATGGTGGATCCAATCAGAAGGGACGGCTGGCAGCAAGCATCGACTTCCAGATCGTGATTGTGTAAGCTGTCAATTTAGCAAGAGTCATTCTTATTTTTATCTTTTAGCACCCGTAGTCAGAAAAATGTGCTTTCAAAACACTTCAACATGGTAAACTTCAGTCGCCATATCATTTCCGTTAGCAGTGTTATGTTCAGACTAAGGAGACACTCCTGGAGATGTACTAACTCTGATGAAGTAGACTGCATCAGGTATAGCTCTGCGCTCCTAATCCACCAGAGATACAAATGTGAAAGTGAAATGACATTACTACTGTAGATGTATCAACGGACTGTCATCGCCCTCTAAGGAATCCCACAGCTAGGGTGGCTAAAGATGAGCACAGAATGTTTTACTATCCCCTATATATTAACTGTTATTTATTGAAGTTAAGTCATGAATACGGTATGGCTTGCATCATTGCTCTCTTGCCTCTGTTGGACAGGTGTGATCCTGCAACAACAATGATTCCTTGTTTGCACACCTAATAAACATGTTGATTGTTCAATATATTGGGACCTAGAAACCTTTGTATGTATTGCTTTCTGAGCAAATACTTCACAAAATATAAGAACATTTATGCTTTTAAGATTACATGTTTACATTTTCATTTGTTTACTGAACTGTCTTTGAAGCTGTCCAGTTTAACATTAAATACCTTAAAGGTCCCATGTCATGCTTTTCTGGTTCTTACCCGTCCCCTTGTGTGTTATGTAGCTTTGTCTGCATGTAAACGGTCTGCAGAGTCACTAACCCTCAAAGTACACCCTGTAGCGAGTAAAACTCTAACACAGAGAAGAACTGTCTATGCTGCCCCAGAACGCCTCCTTGGAGAGATTTTTATTTTTCTGAGTTCCGCAATGTCTCGCTGTCTCGCAGACCCCACGCAGCAACCAGGAAACGACACCAGTAATCCAGCTCACACTGTCCGCTCCTCGAGCCTCAAATGGCGGAGCAGCGAGCCCCCCAACGTCCCCCCAACACGGCACCCAGACCCCACGCAGCATTCTCATCTGTTTGTCATTACTGGTGTCATTTTCTGGTTGCTAACAAACGCCATTGTAACACATAATCACTGATGTTCCGCTGTAACGGTGGTCGACTCATCAGAACAGAGTGAGCGAGCTGACCAATCAGAGCACAGTGGGCTCACAGGGAGGGGGGGGGCAGGAGCTCCAACAAGTCGTGTAGGACAGAGAGTGAATACACATACTATACAGAGATGCTGTATGAGAAACCAATGTGAGTTTGGAACATTGAACAATGTAAATCTATTCTAGTAGACCTCAACAATGGAATTATGATCAGTAGAAATGGCCATGTCATGGGACCTTTAAATAGAGTCAAGCTGATTTCTACACTTTTGGCTTTTTATTTCACTCCTTTCAGTCCGTCTCTCTTTACTAATTAAAACAGCACTAATGCATCAGCTCCTACACTCTCTTGTGTACATGTGGGTGATTGAACTCATTAGCAGAGCTACAGGCGTGACATATACCTGCTGGGATCAGTGGTGGGGGGGGGGGGGGGTGTAGCTGTGTCAATAGTGAAGCTGTGTCAATAGTCAATAGTGAAGCAGCTTCCTGCAGAACGCTGCTGGTCACATGGTCTCTTCACTAATCATTCAGCGGAACATGCCGGTTCACGAGCCCCATATGTTTGATCACAATGTGACAGAACGCTCTTATTAGTCCGCTGTATCGTACACTAATTAAGCGTGTCTTGTTACTTTCTATTCCCTCTGCCCCCCCCCCCCAGCTCCAGCAACACTTCTCTCCATCCTCTCTATAATCACCCACCTACAAGGTCGTGGGAAGCCAGCAAGGTTGAAGGTAAGTGTTTCTACCTGATACAGGATTAAACATTTTTTGCTGCTATTGATTTTCTTTCCTTTTTGCTTTTAAGGGCAAGTTGATTAGGGAGAAAAAAACATTATATGTTGTTTTCACATATTTTCCAAACAAAGCTCACACTAAAAGTGCAGCATTGTGCACACACTGAGCTTCGGTACAGGAAGGCTTACCAGGAAAAATATTTAAAAACTAGTCACTGGATATAAACTGACAGTCTTCCAGCTGCACTGTGAAGTATCACATTAGGAGAAACCAGTTATGTTGACCTGATCTGGAATTTTGTAGATGTTTCTTCTCACTGATGGAAAAGGTGTTTGAGCTAAGTCTTGAACTACTGCAGCTTAATCTGTACATTTCTCCCTTTTTTATTTTACCCCGATACCAACCAAGTCTTTTTAATGTTATTATGTATATGCTTATACAGGTTCCCACCTAATTTAAAAAATGAGGCAGTAGCTCAGTGATAACATCCTGACACAGTGTGTAACAGCAGATAAAACGAGGTATTACGAGCCCCTGGTTTAGGGTGACGGACCCCTGGATTAGGGTGAAGGCCTCTGGTTTAGGGTGACGGGCCCCTGGTTGTGCCACGTACAGGGTCTGCTGTTTACTCCCTTGCAGGGAACGTTGTCATTACTTTAACAGTCAGTGTAACTCAGATGTATGCCAGCAGCTGTTAGAGGTTGTAACACTTCAGCCATGTGCCACTTAACCGTTCAGAGAGTGAAAACTGAAGCAGATGCAAACGCTCCCCGGTCATAATCATGTTAGGAAGCCTGTTTGTGCTCTGCATATGCGTCTAATTTAGCATGAGTTGGTCTGATATTCTGGCATATAAACACAGCCGTGGCCATGGAAGGTATCCGTGGTTACAGCGCTCTCTGTGCACTATGCAGTTTATGTGCATGATTGTTATTTGGCTCAGTGTGCACTTTGTGTGCACTAAGTTCTGTATCTTAGTAACAGCAGGCAGGGCTCCTGATTACCTGTAAATACTTCAACTTCAAGTAAAAAGGAATACTGCTCTCCTTGAGCCTCCATGGCCCCTGCACTTAATGAGAGTATAACGTTTACTTCTGCAGGAACTCCAGTATTCTTTATCACACCTGAAAAAAACACCAAACTTTGACCTGCTGCACTCATGGAGATTTTCTTTTTGAACCGAAAAGGGACTCTTAAAATGAGTTAACCTCAACATGACCCCTGTGTAGAGTTACCCAGTGTTCACTGTACTGAACAGTTTTCTTTTCCTTGAATTTTTTATCGAATTAGTTGAAAAAGATTTACTGAGAACAGTGCTCTCTGGAACAATGTGGTCACATTCTGGTTCTGCAGTATCCAGTGCAAACAGCACTCAGCAGTAGTTGGAGGTAGAAGGGTAAGAGCACCTCAGTTCATTAAGTTCTTTGTATGTTAATGGTAACAGTTTGAAGGTAATTCTTGAGGTACTGGGAGCCGGTGCAGAGCTCTGAGACTGGGAGGACCTGTTCTACTCTTCCAGTTCTAGTCAGGACTCGGGCAGCAGTGTTCTGGATGACACTGTGGCAGGTGTCTGATTTATTTCTTACAGAGACCTGTAAAGACACTGTTGCAGAAATCAAGCCTACTAAAGACAAAGGCTTTAACAGTTTCTCTGGATCGTGTTGCGACTGTTTTCTGTCTTGTTTTCGGACGGTATGCTGACTCTGACCTACATTTCAAAACCCACATCAAAAGAAAAGCAGAGGGCAGATCTACACTAAGACTTCTGAGACTGATGTTTGAAACTGCAGGGCATCGAGTAGAGCGCTAACATCGGGCGGTTCCTTTTTGGCACCAAAAATAATTGTTTCTGTTTTCTATGTACTGTAATCGTCCATAATTGTCAGGGCTTATTGTAATGTCTACCTGAGTGTCATCGCATCATTATGCTATGCTATTTAGTTTTCTTCAAGATGTGAGTGAGACAGTGATCTATTTGAAAAAAACGATGAACCCTGTAAGAGTTAGGACAACAGTTCAGATCTCATTGAATTACAATCATTGTATTAGCTGTGGAGTTATCCAGTAGTGTAATGTAGTAAAGTACATTTACTGTACTTAAATAAGATTGGGTATTTGTACTTTAATTGAGTATTATTCAATCAAAGTACAAATACCCAATAAGCCAATTTTGTACTTTTTACTCCAAAATGAGTTACTAGTTACTTTATAGATTCAGCATATTGGCTAAAACAAAATAAAAGAAAGAGTGAGCTGTTGGAGCTGCTCTCTAACTTCTCTCTTTGCGTAGTGTTAAGTTGGCTGCTGACACCACACATCGGCTGTTGGTTTTTAGTTTCCCAGTTACATGTGGGGCCACTCACCCCCAAGAGTGCTGCTTTCTCTATATTATTCATTTTAATCACATTGCTGTTCAGCTAAGAGGCAGAACGAGGCCCTTCAGAAGCAGCCTGGTGTTACACACTATTTTGTCAGCTCCTAATTGCATTGGTACATTTGGAGTGCCAGCAACATGTATAATGCAAGGAGCTGAACATGTGCAATTACTGCTCATTGATGAGGAGTAAGATGATAAGCGCTGTCACTGTGTTGATGTACTTCAGAGGGAACCATCCGGCATGTTTACCAAAGGTTTATTCCAACCCAGTCTCACATCTAAATGTGTAATAACTACGTTGGTCCACAACTTGGGACGTAGTATTTCTACAAAAACGCCTCTGAAATTGTAGGATCCCTACGTTTTTTTTCACCATTCATTTCCAATGGCCGATGTCCATGTCACGTGATCTTCAACTTTCTCTCCACAGAAAAAAAAAACATGGCCGACATTCGTTTTATTCTCTGTAGAAAATGCATATTTTAAGGTTAGTTTGGCCATTAAAATGCGTTTTGATGTCATTTTAAGCGAGAAATATGAGTTGTTATTTCAGATTATTTGTGCAGTGGATGTACATGACCTTTAGTTTGCTAGTTATTACGAAAATTACTTCAGGAAATTGTGTACATTGTTGCCAACGTGGTTGCTAGGGACGCTGCTATCGGTTAACCCAGGGGTGGGCAAACTTTTTAGCTCGGGGGCCACTATGAGTTTTAAATTTGACAGACGGGCCGGGCCAGTAGCAGATGGGTAAAAAAATATTTAGCTGTCCACTCCTCATTATACACTCGGCATTCAATGTTGACTTTTCTTTTCTTTGGTCCACTCATTGTTACAGATGCAGGTTCAAAGGTGAATTAGGTTCAAAGGTGAGTTATTGCGTCATTGCGTCATCGTTTGCGTCATGACGTAACCGTTTACGTGCCTTCTAATGACCCACACAGCGTTTTACGTCGCTGATTTTCTCCGCAACACCGCTCACAACAACATCAATAGAGGACTGCGTCGGGTAGTTTTTAATTATACAAAACCAGATTAAATTAAAGAACTACTTCTCCAACCTTGTACCTTTCTCCAGAGTGCCGTGGTGCATTGTTTATTAATGTGGTTCAGCTGCATTACTGCCTGCTGCAGCACTGCTCGTCTACCGGAGTTTATTCTCCCGTTAACTCGCGGCAGCGGCCGCTGTAAAGTTTTCATTGTCTGACTGTCACACAAGCAGCTGATAAATATCCCCCATCCCCATAAGTGAATGCGTTTTAGTCTGAAAGCTGTTCGGTATCACAACGCTGTTATGAAAGTTTCTCTGGCATTCTACAGGTGATGTTAGCATAGCAACCGAAGCTAATCAGACTATCTTGACTACTTGTTGCTATCATATTGTGGCATAAGCCGTTTTCTACACGCATATTTTACCGGCGTAGTTTTTGTTATGATTTTACTTGTGATAGCCACATGTAGCCCATGTATTTATTCCATCCGATAGCTGCAATAATACAAAACAAAAGGAAAACGTCTGCCTCTTCACAATGGTCAATAACAGTGAACGGATGGTTATTAAAGTAAGGTAAAATGAACAGAATCACACTAAGCCTGGTTAGTGTTGCCTGACTTTATATAAGTGTTTTTTATAAGTGTGTGGTCGCGTTCTAGTCACTTTGCTTAGCGCTACTGCTTGTTACAACTTGTATTCGCCGTACTCGCCATGAACTGTTATTGCTCAGGTTAATCTCGACCCCCTCCAATGTAAGCGTGACGTATTTGGTTCTTGGATCTTGCCGGGTTGCCGAGTGGGGCCAGCTGAGAGAATAGACCAGACTCCAGCAAAGGTAAATTGTGTCTATAGTGCGCCATCTAGTGGGATCAACTGAAATGTCCGGTATTGCAGGAAAAAGGCAAAATGAATGCGGTCTTTACTATAATTTGGACAATCTTGTACCAATATTCGGCGGGCCAGATTCAAAAGCCCAACGGGCCGTATATGGCCCGCAGGCCTTAGTTTGCCCATGCCTGGGTTAACCTGTTGCGCACCGCCCCCCCGGTACCGGGCGGAAAAACGCGTCATTTGCAGGAAACAACGTCTAAGGAATCTTAATATTTAATAAACTATGAATGTTTTATATCCATGTAACAGGAAGAAACTCAGCTAACTGATCTTATTAATTTTTTTTTCCCAAAAAAAAAACCACAATGCTAACACTCAGCCTCTGCGCCACGAGCGAAAAAATGCTAACCTATCACTGCACCTAAACTCACTCATAACTCCCTTATTACTTATCCTAGATGCACAGCCAACCCATCGATTAGCATCGCCTGGAGACACAGAATCTGGGGGTGCCCACCTCAACACTCAGTGATAAACATTTGCGACGCTATAAACGAAGACGTACATCAAAACATGTGGCGCTAGGTAGCTACAAACGCTAACATGGCTTATCTTGGTCAAAACTGGTCTTCAATGGCATTAAAATGATACAAAACGATGCTGCAGTTAATCCATAGGTTCATCCTATGTGTCTGTGTCCTCTTTGAAATGATTTCTGATAATCCATAAGCAATAAAACTGCTTTTTTCGTTTCCAGATGTCAGAGCGAGAGATCGCTTCACTCTGGTGCAAACCTGCATGCGCGAAGCCCCCACCGTTTGTTTTCACAATGAGTGTGTGTGGGGGACTCCCCCTTCGATTCTATTGGCTCTAACGGTCAGAAAGAGGTGTCAACCATCAAAATCGAGCAAGGGGGGCCAGAGATATGAAAAAAATAACATTTTCACCCAAATCACCTCAGAGGTGGAGTTCTTTTGGCTAAACCACTCTAAAAAGGTCAAATGTCACTTGTTTTGCATCAATCTTGATACAGGGTACTTATTATATGTTGTACTTTGGATTCCTAAAGCTTTTAGTCTACTAACCCATCATCCAAGGGTGGTTTTCACTATAAGTAAAACATAATCTTTGGACGGACACTATAATTTACAGTTTTTTACTATGTAAAATCTGAACTTTCTTTAAAATAAAAAACATCTATATTGATTCTGACTTTTCTACATCCAACTCACAGGTTTATCATTACTTTGAGAAAAAAGATTATTAATTTAACCCTTTTAGAAGGGAAGATATGGTCATTTGTTCTGGGAATGTCATTTTCGAGCCTGAGACCTGAAAAACAGGCTCAGAGCTTAACAGGTTAAACATTGTGTATGTTCTCAAATTGTGATATTAAAACGTCTTTGCCCTCATTTATTTCTATTGCTGTTAGCGCACAACTCGAACGTAGCAGTTTCACAAAAATGCCTCAGGAAATTGTGTACATGCAACGTCTTTTAAAGGTGAGGTAGGTAAGTTTGAGAAACCGGCTCGAGATACACTTTTTGTTATATTCCATGGAATGCTCTTAACATCCCGATAGCAATGAATATCTTAAGTGCTTTGACAAAAAATCCATAAAAAAGTCATCTGTGGAAGCCGTAGTACTGTAAAAAGTACGACCAATCATTTTAGCCGGCCCAGCTAAAATAACTGGATGGCCTACCTGCCTGTCAGCCTTCCATCTGTGCACAAACTTATCTCGTGCCCTCATTGGTCATGTGCGCGTTCGTGTGTGTTGGAGGAGGGGCTCTGTAAGGAAGTGGCAGATTTTCTCCGGTTGTGTATTTTCAAATTCTAGCGATCTCGAGCCGGCTTCTCCGAAATTACCTACCCCACCTTTAAGTGTTTGCTAACAAGCATGTTGTTTAAGCATTCTCTCTGATGTTATATGATTTATGTTATGTTGTGTAACTGTTTAATGGTGTTATCTTTATTGTTAGTGCACGGCGCAATAACGCCTCTTATATTATGATATTGCTACGCACCCCCTTCCCCGTCAATTTATATTGTGTTGGTCCACAGCACAAACGTATTAGTTTTGGTAGTGTGTTTCGTGCCTGCACGTCTTTTTGTCCGGTCGGGTCTTGGAAGCTGTGTGGTTCATAAAAACATTTTCTTACTCAATATCAAGCCACGATTATTGTTTTTATTTTAAATTGTATAATGTCAGACTTTTTTTGCCGTCCGTGAGGAAAATAAATGGGGCTCAGAATACTGAAATCTGTATTTTTTAAATCTCTTTTTCCTTCTAATTTGTTATTCTTTTCTAAATAACACACTGTTATTTACTCAACAATAACACACAATTATCCTTGTTTTTATTTATTTGTTTAATTCTATAATGTCGAGCTTTTTTGCCGTCCGTCAGGAACTGAATTTCAAAATAAAGTAATTCATAATATTATGTATGAAATGATTTTGTCTATTAACTAGAGCGCCGGGTCATGTTATGACCGTCTTTTCTATGTTGCTGTGGGGTTTTTCCATCGGTTTGGGGTTTAAAATATCAAAACAGTAATAAGCCAATAAGTAATAAGCCTTATCAGCCATAGCTATCAACAGAATTGCGTTGCCAGGCAACAGCTTGGGGTGAAAACAGTATTTCCGGTCTTGAAGTTTTCATAGTAAAACCGGAAGTATTCCCCTCACTGTCAAATTATTTTCCAGAGATATCTGCAGTACTCATCCACAGGGTTCATACGGGTGCTGTAAATCCTTGAAAATGCTTGAAATTGTACGAGGTGTTTTCAAGTGCTTGAAATTGTAAATGCTTTACTTCGCTTTTTAGATTAAAAGAAAATAAAGAAGTCGAAGTGCGCTTAATTGCTTCGCTTTTACATAAAACAGCTCCGCTCCGGCCTATGCGCGTGACCTGCAAGTGTTTTTGTTACATGTGTGACCTGGGCATTCTGATGAGAGTGATAGATGACAGTATGCCAGGAGGTTGCCATTTCAACGAGCGTTGGCTAGCAGAAGACAAATACAAGCCATGGCTAAGACGAGGGTCAAGCCCACGAGTAGCCTCCTGCAAAGTTTGCAAAAATAACGATGTGAGAGTCTGCGCTGACGAGCAATTGCAGGGGACAATCATTTCAGAGGAGCGTACCTATGTTATGTGCGTTACAGTCGCCATCCTGTGGTGTTCAGAGGATGAAGCACTCACTATTGTAATTCAACCCAGTCTCACGGCATTTTGTGATATAGTCACGAAATATAATCTATTGATTCGACACAGAGCGATTTTAAAAGCAATGTATTTCTACTGGTAGTATGTTTCGTGCCTAAACCAAATGTGACTTGCTCTATCGAAATCAGTCACATTGACCGGAAGACACATTTTCGTTTGTATTACTGGTCTGGGGGAAGCTCGCGAGTGTGTTTGTGTTTGTGTATTTTTGTGTTTGTGTGTATTGTGTTTGTGTACCGGGGAAACACTCACGAGAAACACCGGCTGTTGTTATGCCTGCTGTGACGTTAAATTATTCCGTTCTCCGCTTGTAATTATGCCGTTACAAGCTTCAAAGTTGTATTTATCATCTGAATTTGCTGAAATAAGTTTAATATTCTGAAAGCCAATACTTTGTTTATTTGAAAAGAGATGAAAACAAACTGTCCCGGACCCTGTCGTGTTATCTATGATTACTATACGCCTTTACTTCATAAGTTCAGCGGAGGGAGGGGGAGCGGCGCTGCGGAAGAGCAGGGTGCGAGTTGAGAGGTGCCTCTTCTTCCCTTTACAAGCTTCACAAATGTATTTATCATGAGATTTTGGCAATTAATCGGCAAACAGTTCTGCAAGCCAAGACTTTGTTTATTTAAAATCAAACAAAACACCCGAACCCTGAAAAACGAGTTTTTTTTACACAAATCCACGTTTATTTTTTAAATGAGCCGTATATAAAAAAATATATTCAGATTTCAGTATTCTGAGGCTCTGAGCCCCATTTCTTTTCCTCACAGATGGCAAAAAAAGCCCGACATTATACGATTTAAAATAAAAACAATAATCGTGGCTTGATATTGAGTAAGAACATGTTTTTATGAACCCCACAGCTTCCGGTCTTCCAAGACCCGACCGGACAAAAAGACGTGGTGCAGGCACGAAACACACTACCAATAGAAATACATTGCTTTTAAAATCGTTCTGTGTGACACGAAAAAAAGGGGAAAATCGTGTTGGTGAACACCAACACGATGGTGCAAAGAACTACGGCAGATGTGTAATATTTAATGCAGCCGAACCGTGTATTACAATGCCGTTATGTGATAACTTCCAAAGAGAAAAGCAAGAACACTCGGAATAAAGTATTATTTTATTTTTTTAAAATGTTTTCCGATTTCATATCGCATAAACACCATATCCCGAAGTGCATTGTGGCGTGATTTTAGCCTATCAAAACCTCTGAAAAAAGAAATGTGTCTCTCAGAATCGAAAGAGAAAAACCTATGGGAAAAACACAAAAGCATTGTACACAATTTAAACCAATTAATGTTGTATAATTAACAAGGATAAACTGATGTTTTTTAGTGGATGAGTACTGCAGATATCACTGTTAAATCATTTGATCATTGGTTTTATTATGAAAACGTCGAGACCGGAAATACTGTTTTCAACCTGTAACTTTACATGGAAGCTACCGCATATACACGTTCTCCTGTCGAAACCTCAAATCATCTTCGTAATATCTATCAAACTATAGATCCTACATATCGACTGGACGTGGATTCTAAAAGTACAATATACACTTCTCGCTAGAAATCTAATCAAAAAGCATTTTAATGGCCAAACTATCCTACAATTTAGGATTTTACAGAGGGTTATTTGTGAATAAACGACCATCTGTAACGTTTGCATTCAACGGGAGCACTAGAGGGCCAAAACTTTAAAACTTTAGGTCGTATTAAGCACTTCAACAAACAACATATTTGGTCGCAATAAGGGCTTGAACAATCAGCCCATTTGGTCGTATGAGTTGGAGGACTTGTTGTCCTGAGACCGTGGTAAATAAAAAAAGTCATAACAAGCACACAGGATCGTTTAGTGTTGTTGTAAAGTTAATCTTTTGACTATCAGTAAGGCAGAATAACACTTCCTTTTGACTACCAGTATTTGTGCAAAGCTAACAAGTGATGAGCTATCTTTGCCTGTCTCTTTTTCTAGATGCAACAACAGTTAAACGAATGGTTTCTGTCACCTGAAGAGTGATGCAACAAGCTAAAACATTGAAATGTTGAACAATTCCTTTGAAGAATGTAAATTAGTAACGGCAACACAAACTTGGTGACAGTGGGTGACTGGTAAAGACAAATGTTAATGTCGATCAAATAATTATGTCAATAAAAACAGTGGTCACATTTTTACTTCCTTATTTATGCTTAAGAAATAATGAACAAGAACCCAAATATCAGTAACTAAAGTAAACTCAAAAACAGCATGCCTGTCTGTGTGTATAAAAGGGAAAAATGTTACTCCTCATCAAAAAGGGATTTCAGAACAGAAAATATTTCTGACAGACCATTAAACTCAAATATGGTGCTGTTATCGGAGTTCCCCCATTTTGCACAGTAGTCAGAGGTCTCCTGCCACTGTTCCACACATCTTTTGCAGCCAATGATGCTCTTGCAACATTGTGTGAAGACTGGCTCTTCGATGAACCCTAAAAAGACAATTGAGAAAACCTAGTCATTCTCTGTATGCATGTCCCTGTTAAATATTGTTGGTGTATTGGGTGATAGTGTTTACTTTTAACACAACTTTAATGCTGTGGAAAATGTCTGTTATTATAGCATAGTATGGCCTGTTACACAAAGGCAAGGCAAGGCAAGGCAAGGCAAGTTTATTTATATAGCACCTTTCAACACAAGGTAATTCAAAGTGCTTTACAAAAATGGAAGACATTTTAAAAATGGCATTTAAAATCAGTCATTAAAAAGGAAAGATAATAAAATAAACATTAAAAGAAAAAATACATGGATAAAAGTTCAAAGTTACAGTGCAGTTTAAGATGTGAATAGTTCAATTAAAAGCAGCGGCAAAAAGAAAAGTCTTCAGCCTGGATTTAAAAGTAGTAAGAGTTGCAGCGGACCTGCAGGTTTCTGGGAGTTTGTTCCAGATATTCGGAGCATAATAACTGAATGCTGCTTTACCATGTTTAGTTCTGACTCTGGGGACAGAAAGCTGACCAGTCCCTGAAGACCTGAGGGTTCTGGATGGTTCATAATTTAGCAGTAGGTCAGACATGTATTTTGGGCCTAAACCATTCAAAGCTTTATAAACCAGCAACAATATTTTGAAATCTATTCTTTGACACACAGGAAGCCAGTGTAAGGACTTCAGAACAGGAGTGATGTGATCCACTTTCTTAGTGTTAGTGAGGACTCGAGCAGCGGCGTTCTGAATTAGCTGCAGCTTTCTAATAGATTTTTTAGTGAGGCCTGTAAAGACACCATTGCAGTAGTCGAATCTACTGAAGATAAAAGCATGGACAGGTTTTTCCAAATCCTGCTGTGACATTAGTCCTTTAATCCTAGATATGTTCTTTAGGTGATAGTAGGCTGATTTAGTAACTGTTTTAATGTGACTGTTGAAACTCAGGTCAGAGTCCATGACTACACCTAGATTTCTGGCTTTATCTGTTGTGTTGAACATTGCAGACTGAAGCTCAGCGCTAACTTTTATACGTTCTGCCTTGGCTCCAAAAACCATTACCTCAGTTTTATCTTTGTTTAATTGGAGAAAGTTCTGACACATCCAGTCATTGATTTGTTCAATGCACTTACTCAGTGTTTGAATTGGAGCATAATCTCCTGGTGAAATTGTTACGTAAATTTGTGTGTCATCCGCATAGCTATGGTAACTTATTTTGTTGTTTTTCATTATCTGAGCCAGTGGTAGCATGTAGATGTTAAAGAGAAGAGGCCCCAAGATGGAGCCTTGAGGTACCCCACATGTCATATTTGTCAACTCAGATGTGTATTTACCTATAGAAATAAAGTTTTTTCTGTCCTTTAAGTAGGACTCAAACCAATTTAGAACTGTTGCCGAAAGTCCCACCCAGTTTTCTAGTCGGTCTAGTAATATGTTGTGGTCAACAGTGTCAAATGCAGCACTGAGATCTAATAATACTAACACTGAAGTTCTGCCACTGTCTGTGTTTAAGTGGATGTCATTGAAGACCTTTACAAGAGCAGTCTCAGTGCTGTGGTTTGGACGAAATCCTGACTGGAACACATCCAAACAGTTATTTAAATGCAAGAAGTTACTCAACTGTTGAAATACTACTTTTTCAATGATTTTACCTAGAAATGGCAGGTTTGATATTGGCCTGTAATTGTTCATTACTGAGGCATCTAGATTATTCTTTTTTAAGAGCGGTTTAATGACTGCAGTTTTCAGGGCCTCTGGAAAAATACCTGAGTGAAGAGATGTGTTTACTATATGAAGTAGATCTGAGGCCATGCAAGGAAAAACATCTTTGAAAAATCCTGTTGGAATAATATCAAGGCAGCAGGAGGAGGATTTCAGAAGTTGAATAATGTCCTCTAAGTTTTTACCATTAATCTGATGGAATTGTGTCATGGTGTTTGAATTGATATTAGGTGGACATAGGGACAAAACATTTGCTGTACCTGATGTAGAGGCACTGACTGCTTGTCTAATTTTCTGAATTTTGTCAGTGAAGAAGGAGGCAAAATCATTGCACGCCCTGGTGGATAGAAATTCAGAGGCTACTGACACTGGGGGGTTAGTTAGTCTGTCGACGGTAGCAAACAAGGCACGTGCGTTGTTTTTGTTTTTGGTAATGATGTCAGAGAAGAAAGACTGTCGTGCGTTTTTCAATTCCAAATTATAAAGGCCAAGTCTCTCTTTATAGATTTCAAAGTGAACCTGGAGATTTGTTTTTCGCCACCTACGTTCAGCTTTTCGACACTCTCTTTTTTCTGTTCTCACGGTCATGGCCTTTCTCCATGGAGATATTTTCTTGCTAATCACTTCCTTTACCTTAGTTGGAGCAATGGTATCTATAACATTTTTAATTTTTGAATTAAAATGATCTACTAGCTCATTTACTGAGATGTTAGCAGGGGCAAGTGTGGATGAGAAATTATGAGTAAACATTTCCCTAGTATTTTCAGTTAAATATCGCTTTGTGGTTACCTCTTTCTGAACATTTTTGTGAACAGAAATAGAGCTCTCAAAGAAAACACAGGAATGATCAGAGAGTGCAACATCAGTCACCACAACCTTTGAGATATTCAGACCCTTTGAGATAATTAAGTCCAGAGTGTGCCCCTTATTGTGCGTGGGCTCCGCCACATGCTGAGTCAGTCCATAGTTATCAAGAACACAAAACAGTTCTTTAGCCCCTCTGTCCTGGGGGTTGTCAACATGGATGTTAAAATCACCAACAATGACTAAACGGTCAAAGTCAATACACACTATAGACAGCAGTTCAGTAAAATCATCAAAAAAGCTTGCACAGTATTTGGGTGGTCTATAGATATTTAGGAACAGAGCTCGAGAGGAGCATTTCAGCTGAAGGGCCACATATTCAAAAGAAGCAAAGTCCCCATAAGATGTCTTCCTGCATTGAATGGAATCATTGAACAAAATAGCAACTCCACCCCCTTTCTTATGCATTCTTTCCTGACTCATAAAACTAAAGTTGGGAGGGGTTGATTCGATAAGAACAGCTGCACTGTTATTTTGTTCAATCCAAGTTTCCGTTAAAAACATAAAATCGAGATTGTGCTCAGTGATAAAATCATTGATTAAAAATGTTTTTCCTGCCAAAGACCTGACATTTAATAAAGCTAGTTTAAGTTTGTTAAATACACTATCAGTAAAACATTTTGTGACAAGCTGTGGCTGACATGGAATCACTGCTAAATTTGATAACCTCACACAAACGTTTGAGCACTTCCTGTTTCTAAGCTGATTTACCGCTCTTAATCTATTACCTATCAACACAGATATCGGCAAAGCTACTGGCAGGCAGGGCCCCGGCATGTGCTGGAAAGAGTTGAGAGTGCCATATGCCCTTGAGCCTGGACCCAGCACATATCAGTAAAAGTTTGTTGCGTTTTGTACACACACATCCTTATCCAGACAAAGGTCTGTGTCAGTACAGATGTAGCACTCCAGATAGGACTCCAGCTTACAGCTTCCTGCCTGCTTCCTGCCTAAGACCAGCATCTGGGAATGTTAAGTCCTCCCACTATTTTCCAAGAGGGCGTTGCCAGATTTTCAATTTCAGGATTTAACCAGGAGATGGCGCTTCATTCACAAATACAGAAAGACAACTTTTCATGGACTTTCAGTTTTGTTTAGAGGAGCACACATCAATATTTTAGATCAAATAAAGTATATCTAATCTTGTAATTCAATAATATATAGTCTTTATATATTAAATAATCATAATAATAATGTAAATGTTTACATTACACTTCTTTATTTGTCATGCGGTCTACCTACGCTGTAAAATGTATTATCTCTTCGATTTACATACGGCATCTATTGCACTTCTGTCCATCCTGGGAGAGGGATCCCTCCTCTGTTGCTCTCCCCGAGGTTTCTCCCATTTTTCCCTTTGAAATGTGGGTTTTTACTGGAAGTTTTTTTCCTTGTACGATGTGAGGGTCTAAGGACAGAGGGTGTCGTTTTCTCATACTGATATTCTGAACAAACTGTGCTGTTGTATGTGCTGTAAAGTGTCTTTACTGTAGGGTATTTTTTATTATATGTACAGCACTTTGGCTCGACCAAAAATCGTTTAAAAATGTGCTATATAACTAAAACTTGATTTGATTTGATTTGATGCTCATACTTTTACCTTTACAATCGTTTGCAGTATATTTTTTGTATATTTTTGTGTTTGCTTCCTCCTGCTCCCTTTCGGACACATACTGTATGATTTATTATTATTATTAATATGAAGATATTATTAAGATAAGATAAGATAAGATGTTACTTTAATTGAACATTTTAGTTTAGAATGTGCTATCCCACGGTAATTCAGAAGGCTCACAGGTCACATTCCGACCATTATTTAAAACAATAGGTGCTTTCATAATAATGATGAGAAACTATGAAATAAGAAATGAATCAAATTAAAATGTAATTATCATATCATATATTATATAGTGTATTGTATTATTAACCTGTTAACCTCTTAAGCACGGCGGTCCCCCCATTGGACCCCTCCCACCGTTTTGTTTTCGAGATAATGTCTCAGGGCTTCTTAACATTTATGAAACTATTAATGTGTAGCACCAGATTAACGGGAAGAATCTCAGCTAACTGAAGATATGAACCATTTTTACCAAAACAAAACACAAGTCTCATAAGAAGCGTCTAAATCAGGGGTTCCCAACCCCCGGTCCGCGGACCGGTACCGGGCCGCGGAGGTGTTACTGCCGGGCCGCGAAATAGCTGTGAGTTTATCGTAATATTTGCAGAATTATAAATATATAAAAATATTTTATCATAATATTTTTTCATAATAATTTTCGCACCTGTGCCACCAGTCATTATTTCATCCAGTAGCTAGTTAATCTTTCACCAGAAAACCGTTGAAAATGGCTTTTATGATGTTCCGAGGGATTCGGCGGCTCAGCCTAAGGTCTCAGCCTCTTGTGCGCACGAGCATGTTACTGGTGCGCCAAGTAGGAAGAGGAGCGCACAGGAGACAACCATTTGATTGCAGACTGTTATGTTTATGTGGGGAAATGGTGGTGCATACATTATTTGAGATAGATTTCAAACTCGGACTTCATTTTAAGGACATGTCGGCCAGGGGTGTAGAGCTATTTGTTTAAGCACTGGATTGGACTCGGTAAAGAGCTGTGCCTTTTTACGCACCGCCTTCGCTGTGTTTAACTTAATCAGAACAGTTTAAGAGTGACTGCAGGCTGCTACGTGTTAACCAAACACACATCTACACAGATCGAAATGCCCGATTACTCCCCCTTTTATTAGTTTTATGAAGGAGATGTCCAGTCAGTCACCAAGGCGCATGATGTGTGTGAGTATGTGCTCTGCTCAGCTCAGCTCTGTGTGTTCGGTGTGTTTGTGTCTGTCCGACACCGGCATATATGCGGCTGTTCCCAAAACATATGAGCTACCACTAAACAACTCACAGTCTGAAAATTACCATTAATAAAAACCCTGAACGTTTACTTTTCGTTTTACACATCGTTTTAAGATGTAAACGTGTCATTTAGAAATGCGCGTTCCCGTGACAAGGGGGGCATTTCATTATGGGGGTGCATAATTTGACACAACACCGGCAATGCGCGATAGAAACAACAGGAACTGCGACAGCATAAATATGCGAACACAAACCTACAGACTGCTGGAGAAGAGATATCACAGGGGGAGGTTGGGACACACACATTCCGATGGCCAATTAGTTTTAAACAAAGAGTATACTCAACATAGGCCTACAGTAGGCATGGGGGGTGGGGGCTGGTGAACGGTATGGTCAATGTTTGTAAACACTGTGACATTTTGACTTTATTTGATCATTTCAGTTAAAAACTAACGTTCATATTTCTCTTTTTGAGAAGAGAAATATGAATATGTTAGTGGCTGACCCAGCCCCATGGTCTGTCACAGTAGTGCGGGAAAGAGAAGTGCACTGTTTTGCCTGGCTGGACCTGTAATTTACAGGAAAGGAGTGCGCGCTACTAAAGAGACGTGATACCATGGAAACCAAACAATGGTGTAGCTGTATTGAAGTCCGAGTGGAAACTTTGGAGCGTTATGTTAGAATGAAACAGCCAGGTCGTGACTCACAAAAAAAAAGTGTTACTTCACTAACTGTAAGCTTGTCACTCAGAGTAACCTACAGTTAACTTAACTGCTGGAGAAGAAAGATCAGGGGGGGGAGAGAGCTGTGGCTGATGGGCCATTAGGTGTGTAAACACACAGCTGAGAGCTGCCGTTTCATTCAGACTGTTTAAAAAACGATAACGGACTATTTTTCTTGGCGGATGCATGTAAATTTAAATCAATACATACAACTATTTTTTAAATCAATAAAAACATTTTCTAAATCCATAAAAGCATTTCAATTAATATTGGGAGTCATGTCGTTACTTTGTTGAGAATGTGGCCATGTAATAAGCGGGATAATTTGCAGCGACTTGGTCATTATGGGGAAAAATAACACCCAGGGATCAAGATCCCTCCGCTACGCGGATCTTGATCTGCCTGACAAGGCTCCATTAAAATATAAATATTATTAGTGAATTACTGAGTTTAGGCACGTTAATAACGTTTTAATGAAGTTGAATACAGTATATTCATATTTGTCAGTGATTTCATGTCAATTCGGCGAACATAAACATAAATGATCGTGGTGAAGATGATGATTAAATTAGGATTAAAAATCGAGAGCCGGCTGCATTTCCTCTCGTTCGTTTTTTTCGACTAAACAACATTATTTTGTTAAATAACAACATGGTGATGTTTTGTAAATGATTACATGTCTCTTATTTAGCACAGACTATGATCCTATCCGTGACATATGGATCTTAACAAAGATCCGCTATACAGTAGTACCAGACATACTGTACATCCAGCGTACTGTATCGAAGTTGATTTCACATGAGCTCCAGTGTGGAACCTCACTGAACCCCCTGGTGGATCAATGATCCATTGCAGCTGGCTTCACAATAATTAAATGTATTTATCACGGGGGCGGTCTCAAGTGAAACTGGAGGTTGTCTCTTGATCGCGGGCAGATCACGGGCAGACCCCGTGCCGACCACGGCCCTCGCGTTTCAAACTGTCCTAAATGAGCTGCTACATCTGTACATGCAATTACCTGTAGTGTATAGGACACAAATGACCTTGTTATGTGAATGTAAAAATGCGTATTTGTACAATGGTAGACACAATATTAAATGGATTTAAAGTTACCTTGTGTGTGTGAACATTATTCAAGTATCCATTGCATACTTACTCAAACAAACAACACAGCAAAAACCTTGCTTGATGATCTGTAGCTGGGAAGGACTCAGCTACAGCTCTTTGAGTGGCAGTCAGATTGGTGAGCTCTCTGATTGCTGCAGTGACATCTGATAAGCTCTGTGATGCCAGTACCAGCTCTTCAATTGTTTCTGTCACTTCTCCAATGCCTGCAGCATGTTCATCGTTTCTCCTGTTAAACAGAAACAACATAACACATAGTTAATGGTACTGTTAAATCGTTTATGCTAATCGTGGTCTTACCGTTTGTTTGAAATATTATAAAATGCAAGTGTTTTATTTATGAATGACTTGGCCAAGTCAGGGCTGTTTTCCATGGGGTTTATATTAAATGTTATAAATAGTTCAAAACAAGACAGCAACATTGCAATAGGGTGTATCAAGGTAAATTGCTAATCTTGATTATGGGGAAAAGTTTTTAGTTTTTTTATTGACAGGCACTTTTTTTTGGTGGGGGAACCCGTTCACTAGCAGCATGCACAAGTGTTAATAAATAAGCAGTAATGGCCAGAAGATATGTGCTGATTTTAAATAAAAAACTGTTGTTTTTAATAGTCGGAATAAGAAAGCTTAAGGATAAAAGAAAAGAAGAAAAACACAATGTACTTCAATGATTGAATAATGTATACGAGTAATATGAATACATAAGATACCTCACTCTTATCCGCTTTGTGCCTTGCAACTCCTGAAAGTCCCGTTCTGGTTTGTTTCCAGTATTGTGACCCTTAGGAGTGGAAAAAAACAATATAACTTAAGTGGCTAGTTCAGTCATGAGTAGTATTGTGGCATGTAATATATACACATAATTCATTAATATTGCGCACCTGTTGTTCCCTCTGACTCCAACATTTCATTTCCCTGGGCATCGGTTAATATAATGGGGTCATGACTTCCAATGGCATCTTGCACCTTTCCAATGATCCCCTGAATGGAAGCCTCGCATTCCTAAAACCGGACAACCACCATTCTGCTGGGACTCAGTCTCCCACCAACCAGCTCAGCAAGGTACACTGATCTGTAAGAATATCATACCCACATAAATGCTATGACACTGAAGGCATTAATAATCATAGCAATGGTTAATACATATGTGTAATTTATATATCAACAAAAGACAATGTAGAGCATTCTTTAGGGAATAATGTTAAAATCTGCATAAAGTGGTATTAACTATTATTACACAATAACTACGAATTATACAAAGAATGGAAACTGGATTTGAAATGGTAATTTCATAATTTCAAATCTTATCTATCTCTTTTTCAACTAAATGAAATTATAATTCATTTCCCATCTCGTAATTAGTACATTTTAAAATAATGTTTCACAGTAATTTAGTAAGCGACTTTAAGGTTACCTTTGAAATGTTTTGGAGACAGTGGCCCTTGGGGGGCTGAAGCCCGCTGTGCAGCTGAACTAGCAGAACCAGTTGCAGGTGTTCGCATGAAGGAAAATCGTTGGCCCATGTTACTTGAAGCTGATGGCGGGACATCGTCCTCACCATGCACCTCATAGTGACCTCTGGGAGTGAGATCATAGGAGTTGAAAACACCTGATGCTCCAGGAAACAAGGCCACGTTCGCGTCATCACTCACATACAGACTTTGAGATGAGACCTGTCAAAAACAATCATAAGTAAATTAACTCCTAGTGCTAGTCGTTACTTCCAAACCTTTATATATTCTTGTGACTACTGAGGAAACCTCACCAAATGGTGAACCTCTAAATTAAGTGATTATTATTATAATTATTCACATTATAATAATAATAATAATAATTCACGTTCAGGCGGACTTCAAGGATGCAAAATCCCCAACAACTAGGCTAACAGGCTTCACAAAGGCACAGAGCTGTAATGTTAGCTAGTAGCTAGCTATTCCCTGATTGTAGTCTATGTAGTATTATTTTTATTTTTACCTGAAAAATGCGACTTAGTTTTTCTGCAGTCATATCTTCTTCTCTGAGACACACTCTTTTACTGTTGCGAAAAACTACGTACTGATCCATGTCTATTAACTTGCACCGTACTTTTTGACCCTCTACTTCCGAGCACATGGATGGATAGAGACACACAACCGTCCTCATCTGCGCTCTTATTTTGTAAGGTAACTTCCCTGTTTTCTAGTGATTTTATTTTTTGTTTTGAGAAGTAGAAAATGAAAATCATCCTGTTTTTTAAGTTTAGTAAATCCCTTTTTGACCATGATAAAGAAAAACGCAGTTTTTTGTTTTTGAATATCCATTTGTGAAAAGAAAATCCAATGAACAAAACATACACTGACCCTCCATGGCACCTGCATTTAATTGTGGGTTTAAAGTGTCTGCAACAACAGGAACTCAAGTATTCTTTATCACGCCTGAAAAAAAAAATCAAACTTTCACCTTCTTCACTCATGCAGCTTTGTTTTTATTTTTATGGGGGAAGAGACAGTAGGCGCTTTCACACCGGAGTACTTTTCCCAGGAATAGTTCCGATAGTTCTTGGGATTTTGCGTTCACACCAAAAAGATCTGGAACTACAACTTTGTTCGTTCGCACGAACCTTTTCACCCCCAGATAGTTCCTGCTAGAGAGCAGGGACTTTCCTGGGGAGAAAATGGTTCGTGGGTGTGTCGGCCACACTAACAATTTCTGATTGGCTGGGCGAATTGCAAACCACGCCCCGTATAACTCCGAAAAGTTTTGTGAAGCCGCCATTTTATTTGCTCGCCACATTTTTGAATATCTTAGGCCCTAAATTATATTTGAAAACATTAAATAAAATATATTGTTATATTTTTCATTAGTTTTACCAAAATAACTTGATTTAATTGTATTTAAAGGGGACCTATCATACAAAATGCACTTGTGTACGTCTTTTATACATGAATATGTGTCCCCGGTGTTCCAGGGAACTCACCAATGGCGCATTTCCACTACACGGTCGGCCTCGGCCACACTCGGTACGGCTCGGTACGGCTTGGCCGCGTTGGGCCTTAACAGGGCCGACTCACTTCATGCTGCGCTTCCATTACAGTTTAGGAACTGGGTAGTAACGCAGTGTAGGCGGAGCCGTGACGTCATCTTCAATGAGAAATCCAGAAACACAACACAGCCGTTAGCTGTTAGCACTCAGAGCTCACAGCTCCTTATATATGTTCAGAAACTCGACAAAAGTTAAACAAGTACACACCACAGACTGCCTGTGTCATGGTGAATACAGTCGCTGCTTAATTTATGTCTGTATAGGCCGTTGTTGTGAGTGTGGACGGTCGGGGCATATACTGCGTTAGCTTAGCCAATCTCCATCTAGAAAAACACGAATTTTAAAAGGTTTTTCGCCTGCCGTCTGTCTGCAGACTTGACAAAGCATTAATTCATGGTTTTTACTAACCGGTATCAGTATGTTGTTACTTCGGCATCATTTTGAAACGTGTATTACAATTAAATCACGGTCAAATATGTCCATCTTGTTGTAGTTCTAGCCCTCTTGCCAGCGCTCCTCTCTCTAGTTTAGCATACTCAGCCCGACTCAGCCCGACTCAGCCCTGTTTGTTGGCCCCGATAGAACCACAATTTTCTAGGGCCAGAAAAGAGGGGAAAAAGTGGCCCAGCGCCGTGCCGCGCCGGAACGAGGCCTAGTGGAAGCACAACCAAAAAAGGGGACGGCACGACACGGCACGCTTAAAGCGAGCTACGCGCTGCAATGGAAATGCGCCACAAGTGTCAGAAAACACAACCCTCTCTATTTTCTTCCATACCCAAATCTCTAAAAACGGGGCTGCAACGGATCTGATAAAAACTGATCCAGATTTGAACACTTTGCTGACGTCAGGACGGTGGCGCTACGGCTATTGGGCCAACTCTCCACCTATCAGGGACATGTGCCAGAAGACTACAGCAGATTTCTGCTTGTGTGTTCACAACATTTTGCCCCGGACATGTTTATGAACTTCACTCAAGTCAAAGAAGGATTTGCCTCCAAACTAAGGCTAAAACCGGGATCAATACCCACCATCCGGGACCAGGCCAGTGAGGCCACATCCAATTTGGAAGCTGTACGTTTTTATTTAGCAGTGTTTTTCCTGATAAAGCTATTCTAGCTTGTAGCATGTAGCAGCGCCGTATCAATGTCGCCTCAAATCCAACAGTAATTGGTTAGGTGTTTATATGTTTTTGCAACATTTTATTTTATTTTGTACGCTCCGCTGTCTTTGCTTTTATTTTAATTATCAGGCATTTGATAACATGCTCAGACATACTGCCGCAATGGCGATCTGTGTGAAGGCTGTAAAGGCCCGCCATAGCAGATAACACAAGTATTTATTCTCGTATTTATTAGTATTTTGTATCCTCTAAAATCATATAAAGTAAGTTATAATAACAAACGTAATCTTCTGTAGCTAAGTGCCGTTTTTTGCAGCGTTATATGTACAAGCTTTTCTGATTGTAGTCTGTAAGAATGATCAGATATCATCGATCTGTAAGCTACGCTGCCGTTTTTTGCAACGTTATATGTAAAAGCTTTTATGTTCTTACTTGTTAGCGCACATGAATTTAAATGGGTGTGTGTGTGCACGACTGTTAGGATCTATGGGGGAGGGGGGAGACACACCACGAGTAAAACCGAGCTAAAGCACCGTTGGTTTGTTGTTGTTTTCTAGCCCCCATCTTTTGGGATTTCAGACTATAATTATCCAAATAGTATTTTCTCATCCTGAATACTAAGTTGAGATGATTTTGTTCTAACTATGTTTTCTTCTTTACAGGCCAGCACCTCACATGCTACCAGCAGATTACCTGTGATGATAGATTCTGCATGTCAGACTGACCCACCGAAGCACCGTACTGTTCGTACACACCGATAAAAGGAAATGGATGGCAACAGGTATGTTGTTCATAAACCATATTACATTACTCCTCTATAAATATTTGTAAGGGACAACTATTGAATACAGGATGTTGTCAGACACAATCTATAAAGCATGACAATTCAAATATATATAATATCAAATATGACTTTGATTTTCAAATTCTTAGGAACGCCGGCCTTTTGCAAGCTGGAGAAAATTCTCTCAAACAAGAGGATTTTGAAAGCTGTGGCCAAACTCAGCCCCCACCACCAGACTTCATCTTTGGAGGCATTCCACGGCGTCATCCTGCACTTTGCTCGAAAGAATGTTGTGTTTCCATTTCTTGGAATGTTGTTCAGGTAAAATAAACCATAGTTACTTATAATTAGTGACAATTTGTACATCCTTTGCTATTATTTACATTTTTTTTTCTCATTACGGAAATTAAAGACTGTACCTGGCAGCCCTGCACTACAATGAAGACGCTGATCGTGCACAAGCCACTACATCCACTGGAAACCCTCTGTATAAACTGCAGTTCCCAAAGGCCAGGAAGGGAGAATGCAGAGCAAAACCCATAAAGACTGACCCCACATTCCGTAAGTGTTTAAAATATTTATTATACAACTATTTACACAACAAAATGTACACCTTACATTGGATATTTCACATTTCAAATCTCTTTCAAAAGAAACTGCAGCGTTACAACAACAATGGCAGAAGTAAAAGAGTACACTCTCAGTTTTTTCACATGCATACACAAATCTAAACCAAATATTTGTTTTGCTTTTTTTTAATATTGCACAGGCTACGTTGCCAACTTGATGGACCTCATCTTCGACCAAGTCTTTGTGGACCCTGCACCATTCACAAAGGAGCTTTTGAAGATACCCATCCCAGAGGACCTGTGTTCCCAATATGAGCGACCTGACAGGGAGGAGGTCATCGCAGGTTATACTACACGGTTCAATTTGGCTGCTGTCTGAACCCAACATAGACATTTTGCGGATCAGGAAACTCCCTGCGAATCCTGAGGACAACGCAGGCCGGAATCACCACTCTGATCCTGCGTCCAAGGAAGCCCCACCACCAGCTCACAAAAGTTCTGTAGGCTGGATACATGTGACGCCTGAAATAATTTCAAAGAATATTTAGTGAAAAGCCTATGTCATTTATGTAAAATACAAGTACATTTACTTTATTTTTATGGGTTCAAAGAACCTTTGCTTTTAACAATAAAGTTCCGACAGTTTATATCAAATGTGTCATGATTATTCATGTTGGATGGGTAAAGTATATGCTGATTTCAAAAGCATAAGGTTGTGTGTGGACTTTTTTTGTCATCAACAAATGGGTGTGTTATGCCATTGCTGTGTAGTATATGTAATATAATAGTAACGCCATGTACAATGACAGAATGAAATGAAAGATTGCATAAAACCATATACACCAGTATTTATTTTCATGAACAATATTAGCATACGTTTTACAAATTCAGTCAAAAGAAACAAACCACTCACTGCTGTATTTGCCTCATCTGTAGTCTCCCATATTCAGCTCTGTATATATTCAATGCATTCTGCAGGGAGAACACATTTAGGCACACAGGCTCCAAACCAGGATGGTCCACCATACAACGCACCGAGTCCTCAAGTTCCTGCATCCGTCTTGACACCTAGTGAGATAAACATATATTGAATGACATGTGAAAAATGTATTCTCTAAACAGAGAACTTAGTGAAGCTATCAAAAATGTTACCTGTGGTATCTCAATGGAGCACACATTCTCAGCTTCCAAAGGCATTGTGGCGCAATTTCCGCATGTACACCTGTATAAAGAAGTCAATAAATGAATAAATGTTTATTGTATGATATATGTAGCCTACCGCTGTTTTTGCGTACACATTTCATTCTTGCTAATTAGCCAAAATATGAACGGAATAAGTAGCAAGCATCGTAACAACAAACAGAGTTAACGTAAAATAAATAGGGACAAAAGTGTGTCAATTAACCATTCAGAAAGGTCCTGCTGCAACCGAGATATTTGCACTTCCACCGAAACCTCGTCTCCTTCAGTGTCCGATTCTGGATCATACTCATCAAAATACGCTTGAACGCATGCATTTCTCTGGGAGGACATGTTTCTTCTCGTCTAGTTTTCAAAACAAGCATGGTAACATGACGCTCGTGCCGTACAATATATTATTTAAATATAGCATGATAGGTCCACTTTAAAATAACATTTCCAAATAAATAAATCCTTCGAATCTGCCTGTTCAGTTTCTGTTGGAATCTGAAGGGCTAAATGAAAGAAGCTCCTTTGGCCGTCTCTGCGAGTTACTGTGAAGACAGGAGCTGATTGGTGGTCCTGCTGTAAGGGCCCGCTATAGTAACTCAATGAGAGAGTAATGTCAAATGACAGTACAATTGACCAATCATATCTTCCCTCTAAATGGGTGGGCTTTATTTTCGCGGACTTTATGACAAGTTCCGCCTGCTGTGAAGTTTATACATGTGTGTTATAGAGTGGTGCAGTGACGCGTCCTAAAACCCGGAAGTAAGCTGCGACAAAAAAGCAATGGGATTTCTCCATAGGGTTTTGGAAAATAGCTGGAAATAAGGTCTGTGGAAAACGAACCTGTTAGATAAATGCACGTTTTGTTCAGCTGGATAATATCCACATATCTACCCTACTTTTATAATTTTCTAATCTTAAATCTAATCGATAGATTTATGATCGATAGATTTATGATTAGCATAAATTTGTTCATGATGGCTCATGTCAGTGATAGTGATGACATCGTTCGAAATTAGTCATTTTCAAGATTGAGATAAATTGGAGTGGCAAAGGATCAGCTGCATGACCCCGCCATCAAGTGCTTCATCCAAAAGGACAGGAGGATGGACTTTGTGTTTAAGTGATTTGATCATCAAAGGTAGGCCTAAGTCATTTTCAATGTGGGCCGCCGTGCCGACTTAATTCATTTCTAATTGTTACTTGGCTGTGGGTGCCCTGTCATGATAGGTGTTTATATAAATGGTGTTGTTTTGTGTGATAGAGGGTCGCTGTCATTGATGCGTTTTGCACCCCGGGCCTAGGTATAAAAGTCACGGCTCGCCACTGTTGCTCGCATTAGCATTATTAGCATTAGCCCAGTGCACCAACGGAGACGGACTAACTTATGGCAACAGAAAATAAAACGTGGGAGCGGTGGAGTGATGAGGAGGTGTTGGCGCTTCTGGCGATTTACCCGGGACTTCGGGTGGCAGTATACGCCGTGAAGTTGTTTTCGGCCTGCCAGTAAACCCAAAGCAGAAGAAGAAGAAGTGACGTCAGCGGCTTCATTTGCGTAATCTTCCCTCAGGGACTTATTCCGGTGTGAACGCGATCTACTCTTTAGTTCCAGGAACTAAGTACCGGGAACTAAGTACCGCAAAGTACTTAGTGTGAAAGCGGCTAGTGTTTCCTCTGCTGTACTGATACATGTTTGTCACATTATTGTTGATTGCTTCAGAAACTCCCAGGTTCAACCTCTTTGGCATATAAACTTAGAGTAGGGCTGTGCGATTATGGCAAAAATCATAATCAAGATTATTTTGGTCAATAATTGATATCACGATTATTAAATACGATTATTCATTGACTTCCATTTATTGAACTTTAAAACAAATAAAAATAATAATTTGAACGGTATCTTTTTAACTGTTGATTACCCTGAACGTGTAATTCAACTGAAAAACCAATACAAAAATAAATGAAATATTTACATTTAAATAAATAATGTAAAAATAGTAAATACCAATAAACAAGATCAACAAATATTTTGGAGCACACTTCCACAAGCTACTAAACATATATAAATATGATAAATAAAAAATAAATTAGACCAAAATAAATTAGATCAAATATGTTGCAGTGCACTGTCACAACCTAGCAAAGCAAAATAATTGTTTTTTTCGATTATGTTTTCGTGTGGCAGGCCAAAATCGTAATTGCGATTAAAATATGATGAATTGCACAGCCCTAGCTTAGAGATATACAATTACATATATTTCTACAAGGCCAGGGGCCTGTAGCACATAGCAGAGATCAGTGAGGTTCATTGGAGGGTCCCAAAGCTGTCGGCCCAGCCAATCGTTGATCAGTGACACGTTGAGGTGGGATAAGATGCTGTTGGTATGGTGGCTTCAACCCTGCCCGAACTATATGAACTATTAATCGTTGCCAGTTTACTGTATGTTCAGTAGGGTTAGGGTTAGGGTTAGGGTTAGGAAACTATTTCCCAGTCCCAAATCCCAACATCTCAAACATTTGTAGGGAGGTGGTCGGGTTGGTTTTATTTTACTCTGACAGTGGAGACTGATGTTTGCATTCAATGCATATGGCTAGATTTAGGCTATAAATACAGCAGTCATGGTTTGGTTAGGGGATAAGAGAAACCTGCTTCACCTAGCTAAAAAAAAGCCATACAAATATAATTCATGCTTTAGTTGCCACACGAGATACCGCAGGTCTTCCTTTCTGCAGGGGTCAGGCTGTACAACCACCACGGCCCCTGGTAGACCCCCCACACATAGACTAGGAAACCCCTAACACTGTCTTTACATAATACTTTGTGCAGTATACCCTCCTGCAATTTCACGTTTATTACCATGGTGTACATATCTGCTATTTTGTTTTAGTTTTTGACTTATTGTGTTATTAATAACATGCTTATCCATTTTATAATTATTTTCCTAACTTTTTCTGCTGTTGTAAACATGTAAATGTCCCCGTTGCGGGACAAATAAAGGATTTCTGATTCTGATTGATATTGTAAGATTCAGGATACAGTAATCCTCGCTGAACGGTTGCTGGTGTCTGCTGTGTGCATGCTGGTCAAGCCCCTTCCTCAGTTGTAAAGTTAGGTTTGGATGGGCGATTGTTAAAGCCATCTTATATGATTCACATCATTTTAATTACCTGCGTAAAAGCAACCTTTTTTAAGGATTTTAGCTGAACTCTGCATCTTCAGCTACATTCAGGGTGGCTTCCTGTCTGATCTGCACTGATCATATGTTATTCTCAAACACCATTAAAGGTAGGGTAGGTAGGTTTGAGAAACCGGCTCGAGATCGCTAGAATTTGAAAATACACAACCGGAGAAAATCTGCCACTTCCTTATAGAGCCCCTCCTCCAACACACACGAACGCGCACATGACCAATGAGGGCACGAGATAAGTTTGTGCACAGATGGAAGGCTGACAGGCAGGTAGGCCATCCAGTTATTTTAGCCGGGCCGGCTAAAATGATTGGTCGTACTTTTTACAGTATTACGGCTTCCACAGATGACATTTTTTTATGGATTTTTTGTCAAAGCACTTAAGATATTCATTGCTATCGGGATGTTAAGAGCATTCCATGGAATATAACAAAAAGTGTATCTCGAGCCGGTTTCTCAAACTTACCTACCCTACCTTTAATGTCTGGGATAATGATGCATCCATCACTGTCTGATCCCATCTGTTTTGATGGTCACACTTTATCCGGAGCAGGTGGATCCATCACCATCTGGTCATCGGAGTCGAGGCGTTTCAGTTTGCTTTGAGAGGAAAGAGGCTGCCAGCAGAGCCTCAGAGGGAAGGCCCTCCTCACCATCCTGTTGTTTATACAGGATTCATTAAGGAATAAATATGTATTTTCTAAATGTTCCTTCATGGCTCCCAAAGGTGGGATTCATTTCTGCACCACTCTTGGATTTGGAACGCAGTGTTAGCATGAATAATCTAACAATATTCGGTCATTTCATATTTCAATCACGTCTGCGCTCTGTCTATACTGCATTGTATGTGGTGAATCAAGTATTTATCCTGTTCAATGTGAGTTTTTTATGATCAGACATCTGACAAAATGATCTATGATATTAAGTTTAAGAAATAGTTGAAAGTAAACTTTAATAACATAAGACACGTTTTTACTTGTGACGTTTGATACATTAATTGCTGTGGGAATAATGTCAAGGAATACAAATATATTTAAATTATATGTTGAATCAATTAGCTTTTATTAAGATTACCCGTTAACAAAGTTATAAACACAAATTCAGGAGTGGTCAAACTAAATTTAAATGCAATCCTTTCTCTTCTATACATTTCAAATGAAATGCTTCATTTATTTCTAATGTATGTTATTCCGTAATTCAGCTGATCTCCGAAATGCTTCCCTGTGGGCTACAGAGTAAATGACAGCTTTTTGATTATAGTCATTATGCTCTGATAATTAAACACAACCCCTGGTTATGGCACAGTGGCTCAGTTTCTGGCTCTGCAGCCTCTCACAGGTCGGTCCAGCAGCTGCTCTGTTCTGCGTGGAGTTAGTGTGTTCTCTCAGTGTCTGTGTGACTCAGTTCTGTGCTTCACTTTGTTTAACACACACACATACAGGTCGATGTAAGTTGCAGCAAATGTGTGTGTGTCGGTCCTGTGTAATTGGCTTCTCACACAATCAACCCCCCAAGACCATGCACATGGTACTTTTTTATATGCTTTTTCTAAATTCCTATAATACAATTGTCACTTTTAGTATATAATATGGATTATGATTAGGGTTTCCCTTTTGGAGTGCATGTATAGTGGCCAGTGTAAATTCAGGGCACACACAGGATTTAGTGCAGTGGAGGTCAGCTGGTCCTTTGATGTATACTATACCAGGGTATATGCAGGAGTCCTGAAGTCAAATGTAAGACCCTTTCCATACATTTTAAGACCTCATCGCCACTTTGAGTTTTAACCGGTTACATTGGCGACACACTTTACCTCACATTGACTATATACAGTATTGATTGTCCTTCCTCCTTATCTTCCAACCATTTGGACGCAGACTTGCATTTCCCCATAACGATGTAAACGGACCTTCGCGCGTTATCAAGCAGTGAGCGTGCGATGTCCTGTTCAGATGACGTCAAATCCAACGGGATGCCATAAATAAACTACACAGAATCACACTACACACCTACGCAATGATTACATTCAGGCAAACTTTAGAATACTACCTCTTTGGACAATTTATAGACTTATTGAAAACAAGCTACAAAATGTAATACCTTGGAAAATGCCGTTTAATACTTTTTAATACTTTTTAATAGCCTTAATTTTCACTAAATTGATTTATCAACTTTTAATTCCCCCTTTTAAAGACCCCGCGGACACCCTGTATACCTTTTCATGCCTCAACACAACACTGGCAAGTCTTGAGGTGATCAATCATACAAATGGGGATGATAAACAAAAGCGGTCATGTTGTTTCACTCAGAGGAAAGAGGAAAAGCTGAAACATGCTGACTGCAGTGGGGTTTGAACCTGTGCTCCCCTGATCCGAACATCAACGCACTAGTACACTGCACCACACGCCTCCCGTTTGTTATCAGCGGGATGCATATAGTGATATTAACTGATGATATATTCTGATTGGTTGTGTTTCTTGTAGTGTGTGTTGGACAGAGGGGAAGGGTTTGTATTTTATATCAGCAGTTAGTGACAGTGATGGTAAGAGTCAACTATAGTGCAGATTCCATAACTGCCCTGAGATCACATTGTTAATGTGCAGAGAAATGTCAACGGTTTGAATCATTTATTGAAAAGTGAGTGAAGGAATTAAAGTATGAATATTTTATGTTAAAAGGCATGTAAGCTAAATGACTCATACTAAATTGGAATACATGACACACAATAACAGCAGCATATGTGGTGTGGCCTTCTGTATAGCTCTCAGCTTTTGTATTGTAAAATCAGCAGAAGATTAGTAGTTGTGTATTTTTAGCACCAACAGAATGATGTGTGTTTCTTTAGGCGAACAATGTCTCCGATCCCGTGTCCGGAGGAAGCTGATTGTCTGTTAAGTCAAGTGTAAATGAAAGATAGCTTGTGGATAATGAATAAGACTATACAAGTTACACTTTAAGCACATTTTAATATTTCAGCTTTATTAGATCTGGATTCAGAGTTACAAGACTGCGTGTCCTGTCAGTTTGTGAAGCTAATGTTAGATCAAGTGCAGTACTGAATCACGTAGTTGTCTTCAGTCTGATATCATTACCTTAAACAGACATGATCAACCTTTAATCTGTTAATACCAAACATAGACACAATGTATAGCTTGTGGTGAACTGTCATAATAATTATTCTCTTCCTCACCATTAAACACTGTCAGAACTACAACAATACTATTTCCATCAGGACACTCTCTTCGAGGATTTACCGATCTGATGCAACAACATTTATTGTATTGGTGACTGCAATGTGATGCTCTGGAAAAATGATGAGCAAGGTTGACACTGATTGCCTGTCCTCTGGGCACTGTTTTGTTCTACACCAAATAAGAGTGTTTCATTTTTTTTCAAGGTCACAATCTTGTATTCATCCTTATTTATTTTAAAAATGTAAAATTTGCCGGGACACCAGGCACACAGACATTTAATCCTAAATGATAGTTTAGAATCCATAGACCATTAAAGTGAAATGTAAGCTTGCCAACAAAGACAGGCCACACACCATCAGAGTATGAGAGAACGGAGAACCTGACTTGGGCCAGCATCTGGGGGTGGATCTCAAGTTACTTATTTTTTATTTCCTCGCTCCTCTGTCTCACCGGAAGATGATTTGTCTGCGCCATCTTGAGTAGCGTCCCATTGCCCTTATTTGTGCCGGAGGATCGAGGAGTGATAACGGAGGAGCGATAATCGAGGAACCACCAGACCATCCTCCGGTGAAATCCTCAGCCACTCGCCCCGCCCCCTTACTGTGTATCGCTCACTGATTGGACGATGCAGCGCATGCACTCATCTGATGCTTCTTAACATGAGAGCAGCACTCCTCAGTTTATACAGTGTTTTGTTTCAATTAAGGTATCATCTAGTTAAAAATGTGATATATCTGAACAACAAAGTGGACAAAAATCTTTTTATTCATTTATTGGAAACATTTTTCATGATCTCCAATTCATTTTTATTATGAACACAATAAAATTAAAAGCGGGCCCTCGCGTCTGTGCGCCTGTCGGGGAGGGTCGGCGGTCGTCCCGGCGTCAAGTCGATGCGCGCGAGTCCTCCGAAACGAGCTGTTTGTCATTTCTATAATTTTCGCGTCCCAGACTCCTCGGCCCTCCGGCAGCGACCCGGAAACGGATGTCGGCGCGCCGCCTCGAAGGAAAACAAATTTCTATAAAGGCTCGTCGAGGATCGATTATCGAGGAGGCTGTCTGGAGGAGCCGTAACCAAGGATACAGTTGACAAAAAATTTTTTACTTTCTCGAAAAGGTTGTGTGTCCCAAGTTTTGAGTTTTGCGTCTGAAGCTCATTTTATGTCATCGTAATAAAAAAAATGTTTATAGGCCACGCCCACATTCGGCATTTGTTTCGACACTTTAAATCTCAGTTCATAGTCACCCCAGAGTATGTCTAAAATACGTTTTGATTAATAGCGGCCATATTTATCGACTGAACATGCTCATTTCCTAGGGTAATGTGTGTGACCCTCCACCGATGCTGTATACTATGTTTGGTGTCGAAAAACAAAAAATTGAAAATTAAGTGAATATTTCACTGTTTTGAACATTATGCTAATTAAAAGCTTAGGGGTCCAAGAGGATTATTTGTAGAGCAGGTCGAGACGGATAAGTGTGCAAAATGTCAGGTCATTCGGACTTACGGTGCGACTATGTAAATGTTTTCATAGGTGGCGCTAGCGAGCAGGTTGGACAATTTGAACCCATTGACTCCAGAATATTGAATTTTTCACCGGTCCTGGCGTCCGTGCAAAATTATACAACTTTTGAAGCGTCCTAAAGCCCTCAAAAACAGGAAACGCCAGCAGAAAAATTATAATTCCACCAATAACAATAGGTTCCTCGCACTTGCCGTTGGGTCCTAGTGCTCTCGTGCTCGGGCCCTAATAATAATGTTAGCAGTCAAATGCAATTCAGAGTAATGATGGGCTGGATGTAAATGAGAGAATTATCAAGTTTCATACAATTCATGCTGATGGGAACATTAATGTCTGAACCAATCTCTTGACAAACTAATTTTAGTTTTCAAGTCAACAATTCACGAGTCCAAGTCACTCTTGAGTCCCCACTTTTCGAGTCTGAGTCCAAGTCCGAGTCATCTAGGGAGAGTCGAGTCGGAGTCCAAGTCCGAGTCACCCAAGGAGTGTCCGAGTCGAGTCCGAGTCATCATTACCTGTGTTCGAGTCCGAGTCCAAGTCCAAGTCACCCAAGAAGAGTCTGAGTCACAAGTCTTCATGTATTAATCTTAGTGGATATATTTGTTGAAATGTAGCTGTAGCTCCTCTACATTGCTTTTATCCTGTCATGTTATACTAATTTGTCTATTGAACTGCTGTGAAGCGAGTTTGGCTACAATTCTTGTATAAAACAGGGATGCAAACTCATCAGGTATGAAAAAGGTGACAAGGATCCGAGCCCCCCGACCCCACGGAATATCAGCTTTAAAATGAGGAATAACAGAGGATTTTAGCAGTCAGAACAACTAAAGCAGCAGTGTTAATAATAACAGAAACGCCAAAGAGTCACATCTAATAGAAATATATAAAAGCATTTATTTTAATTGTGTAGCAGTCAGTTTATAATTTTGGCAGCACTGTTGAGCATTTTGAAAATGTATTTTCATGCCTCTGTGCAAGGCTTAGTCTTTCTATCTTTATAGCCACTGGTGTAAAGTAACTAAGTTCATAAACTCAACAAGTACTATACTTGGGTACAATGTTGAGATACTTGTACTTTATTTAAGTATTTCAATGTTTTGCTACTTTGTTCTTCTTCTCCTCTAGAGTTCAGAGGTAAATGGTGTACTTTGACTTAATACTCCACTTAATACCTTTAGTTACTTTACAGATGTGGATGAATGATGTGAAATATAATCAAGTGTTAAATCAGACTTTAGTTCCACCTGGAGTAAATCCACAAGCTACCCTGCAGTATACAAAGTCATTACAACTAGCTGCACCTTTACCAGCTTTGAGAACACTTTCATGATCAATCATTATAAAACATATCATATATATTATTCTGAAATGGACCAATCTGCACAATGACTACTTTTACTGTCGCTACTTTAACTATATTTTGATGATGATACTTTTCTACTTTTACTTGAGTAACATTTTGAATGCAGGACTTTTACTGAAACAGAGTATTCCTACACTCTGGTACTTTTACTCAAGTACAAGATCTGAGTACTTCTCCTTTTACTCTAGTACAAGATCTGAGTACTTCTACTTTTAATCAAGTAGAAGATCTGAGTGCTTCTACTTTTACTCAAGTACAAGATATATACTTATACCACCTGTTTATAGCCTATGAAAAAAACTATTAGAAAACGAAGGCTAAAGCTAACGTTAGCAGATAGTGACAATGTATTAGCTAGCTCAACGATAATATTGCGACAGAAAAACTTTTCAGCGCACATCACGCTCTGCCGCTCTGACAGGGAGCTCTGCTCTGAACACCTGAACGGCCCGTTCTAACAGCTGTTCACCAGCGGTCCAGTCTGTGCCACAGTGACTCCGGACCGCACAGTTAATATTAACGAACGCACCCGTAGGTAATGTAGCTGCTGAAGCTAGACCATCATCCCGGAGCAGCAGAGCCTTATTATACATCCATGAGCAGAGCCGACAGGCAGGAAGACTCGAGCACACAGCTCGCGCTTCATTATAATATATAAAAAAAGAACACCATGCGTGTCATGATGGCACATAACAGCTCGCGGCCGCAGATTACTCCGGGTCCCAGACCCCCCCATACCCCACAAATATTTTTATTGCAGATCTACATGAATCACACAAACGACCTATTTTGGATTCAAAACGGCGAATTTCGCCGAAAGGTGACAAGTTTGCATCCCTGATAAAAGATGCTATGCAAATATAAAGCCTATTACTAATATTAATATTAATAGTATTATTATTATTATTTGTATTATTGTAAATGACCTTTAATATGTCTAACTATATTTAAAATGAGTTACCTTTTAGAGAAGTGATTATATTTGTATGCCAATATTTTCCGATGGTAAAGTTTTCGTTTTGCACTTTTATTTTGATAGTAATAAGATCGGGACCTTTATTTTGAAGGAACTTTTACCGGAAGTCAATGGGCAACGAAGCAGTGTAAACACACATGTATAATGACGGATAGATGACGAATAAATTAACATATACTAAATAGTTACATTGGGTTTTTAGCACCTGGCTGATAAGGGCACAAGCTCTTACGTTGGTAATGATTGTATAAATGCAAGGGTGTGCAATAAACAGATACCATCAGTTAGAGAGTCTGACCATCATTCAGCCGGGGACGCTACAATTATTATGGTGAATGTTTAAATCAGGGGTGGGGAACCTCCGGCCCCCGGGCCATATACGGCCCGCAAGACCATTTGGTACGGCCCTCGAGGTAATTTATAAACACACGCAAAAATGAAAACATTTTAAGAAATCTAGACCGCAAAAAAATTAAACAAGCGAGTGCCTGTTTTTCCTGGGTTAGGTCAGGGTCCTTGAACACAACACGAGCCTAACGTGTCATCACGTGGTATATGTCCCGTCTGACAGGGGTGCAGTTCTGACGGAGAGCACCAGAATGCCGCTCCGGGCCGGGACTTCAAAAATGTCAGTACCCATAAGGAGCCGTACACGTACATCTTTGTTGATATTAGCATCTGGTTAGCTAGCTATGCTAACGAATATAAGAAGCTTTTTCTCCAACCAGTGAGGTAAAAGCACATCTTTATATGATCATTATAGTTATAAAAAAATAAGAGAATAAAGTAAACAGGTATTAAATACTATATGACAGTAAAAAAAAGTTATTAATAAACAAGAATACAGTTTAAAAGAGTGATTTGTAAAATATCCATAAAGAAAATCTGCTTACAGTTCTGTTTCATATGGGTGTTGAGAGATGTATCCATAGATCTCCTAATGTTGCTCTCAAAGTGCACCAGATTGATGCTTTTAACTTCAACATTTAAAAAAAAATCTTCCCCCCCCCACTTAAATCATGTCCACATGAATAAGAAACTAAATACATTTGCACACATCTTGTGTCCATATCTTTCTGTTTTGGGGGTCATGCCACGCATGCATACGCGAGTCATGGTAAGATATCTGGATTAAGAGGTTGCTTTTACTTTGCACAACTTGAAAGAAAGGCGAAATTAATGGGCTGTGATTTTAGTATTTTTAAGCAGAGGTCAATCATTTGTACGGCCCTCGGAGGATGTTGAAAAATTGAAATGGCCCTTGAGAGGAAAAAGGTTCCCCACCCCTGGTTTAAATGATATCAATAAAGATTAAGCCCCAGAAAGCACATGGCTACTTAACATGCAAAATGAGTCATTCTGCATGTTAAGTAGCCATGTGCTTTCGTGTTATCGGCTGAATCTTTATTTATTGATTAGATCACGTTACTCTGATGATAGTGTTCAAGACAGATATGTCTGAACTCGATCCTTAGAGTAATGTGTTATGGAGCCTTCTCTTCAATCTTTTTTCCACATAACGAGCATTTTGCTCTGCTCTTTCCCAATGTGGAAGCAAAATCTGTGAAAGCAGCACGATGCGTCTCTGGACTCTTTAGACTGGAATAACGGGGGCGCGCTCAGTACGTGAACTTGCCTCGCAGGTGCACACACCAGGACAGAGGACATCTGACTCGAGACAAAACTTGCTTGAATCCGAGTCCAAGTCGGAGCGTCAATGTACAAGTCGAGTCCGAGTCATCATGGGTGAAAAATTCACAAGTCCGAGTCATCGTGCGCGAGAATTCACGAGTCCGCGTCAATCAGTACGCGAATCCGAGTCGAGTTACGGAAATCGGCACTCGAGTCCGAGTACTCTCTGCCATAGGGTGAATGGGATTCAGTCATGCAGGGAGTTATTCTAATAAACATACAGTAATGAGGAATATGGGGAGCATGTTTACGCTTTAGTTTATTTAACAAGGCTATGTGTCTCCATACAGTAGACCTTTCAATGATGAGTGTCCTTCACAGTGTGTGTGTGTGTGTGTGTGTGTGTGTGTGTGTGTGTGTGTGTGTGTGTGTGTGTGTGTGTGTGTGTGTGTGTGTGTGTGTGTGCTCTCCCCCCCCCCCCCCTCTGACACTGTCTAGAGCAGGGGTCTCCAACCTTTCTTCATCTGAGAGCTACTTTCCAAAAAATAAAAGTGGCCAAGAGCTACTTGCATCACATCGCTTACATTTATTCACATAGCCCTCATCAGTTGAATTAAGCTATACTTTTATACACGTGTGAAATTGCAATACCTAAAGCTTATCAAAAATAAGGTCCAAGAAAACGAAGATTTCTCACATATTATTATGGCCCACATAATAAGTACATCACTGAACATTCACATAAGTGTCCTTAATCACCACCTTACAAGCATTTCACTCTTTTGTTAGTGAGATTAATGGCACTGCATACAGTCCACCATAGAGGTGTATGCTGGACCCACTTAGGTTCACTTAATAGAGTCATTTAAATGTTCATCAGTCGGTCTTGTTCTGTATTTAGATTTCATTCATGTCAGAAAAAGCTGCTTCACAAAGGTATGTAGAACAGAACCAAATAAAGCAGACATTTTCAGTGCTGCTTGGTGAATGTTCTTATAGTTTTCTGGGTCTACAAGGCTCCAGAAATGTTGTGAGTTTTGCTGAGACTTAAGCTGAACATTATTTTGGAGATCTCCACAGGATTGACACTGAACAGTTGTTCAGCCATCTTTTTTCTTCTTCTTCTTCGTCTTGACATTAAATTATAAACCATAATAAATCAATTGTATAGGTCTAGCCTCCCTATATCTGTGTGTGAAAATGGTTCCATCCTCAAAAACAAAAAACTAATACTTCTGCAGTCTAGCTGCAGCTTCTAGCTACGGTCTTCTGTTAAAAAAAAGACACACATGACTTGAGTCTGAAAACAGCAGGAGTATTTACAATAGCATTATAAAAACAAAAATAGTGCATGTGGGTGCACACTTACATTCTCTGTCTTACTGTTACATAAATCCCATGAATGTATGAGATTAAGTTAGCTTCATCATATCTCAATCAGTGATTAAGTGAATAATAAAGTTTCTATCGGGTCACTATCAGCCTGTCACTCATTATTTTCAGGGAGGGGGCGGGGTTTGGAGGAACGGAGAGGAGACGGTGATCGCGGAAGCTTTCCTCCTGCCTTCACAAACTTTACACAAGTATTTATCAACTGAAAATAGCAAGAGGACATTCATACTCTGCAATCCAAGACTTGATTAAATCCACCAAAAAACCTGACATGACGATAACGAGTGTTTTTCAAAAAACACAAATCCCTCCCTGTGTGTCTCTGAGGCGCAGCGACAGGGCCTGATTCAGAGCGGGTCATTCTGCTGTTAGTTCTGGACTCGTGCTGGTGGAGAAAGCAGACTGCTCCGTGTGTGTTGTCGCTGTGCTGCTGTCACGTCTGTTCCTTGATCTCTGCGTCACCGACCATTTGATATTCGTGTGACAGAAAAAAATCTAAAATAAAAAAACGTTATTGTCCAGCCGCGGCCGAAAAATCAATAAGCAACCTTACTACGCTATAATCGATAATCGAGCGGCGAGCTACTGAAAAGCTGCCCGCGAGCTACCGGTAGCTCGCGATCGACGTGTTGGAGAGCCCTGGTCTAGAGCTTTGGCTGATCAACACACAGATGCAGCCTCTATTGACCAGGCCTTAAATCACACTGCTGTGTTTCTCCTTCATGTGCGGCCATGCTGTTTACCACTTTGATGTCAGTGACTTTTTTTTTGGGAGTGAACGTGTTTCACTTCACCTGCAGAACTGTCCAGATGGATGGCAGGGGGCATGCGTGTGTTCCCATGCCATCTGCTCATTATCTGCATGGGCCCCCCCGCCTTACCTAAATGGAGTCGGTGCCTGCTATTGGCCCTCTGGGGACTGTGTGACACAATACACACATATGAGCTGCTAGTTGTCTGTGCCCACAACAACAGCATGCACATTGAGCGGTGACATGTTTACCTGGTTTTTCAAAATCCATCTTAAAATCATATAATCATATAAACCCAGACGTTCTGTTGTATTTGTCTTACACTGGACTGCTGTTATTTGGAGACCTCACATGATTTAATAATGTTCAGCCACACCTGCTTCCTGCAGCGCATTTGCACGGAATAAACAGTGTCTGTCTTTCTCTTCTGTTCCCAATTCAAATCCAAACGATTATCTGCAGATATGACTGAAATGTAAGGATCACCATGCTGCGCAGCTACAGAATCCTTCTGAATTTGCACATAAAAAGCGTGTTTGCACAGCACCGGTATTACCTGGGATTACTTTGTGATTTGTAAAAATATAAAGAGGTCACGTTATCCATGCATATTTTTGGATAGATGTTTATCATACCCACAGATAATGTTGGGATCTGGTTGGTATATATGTGTGAAAGAGTTTAATCTAACCTGCAAAAAAACGTGTTACTTCCTACTGGAGTAAAGGTGTGTTCTGAACCTAATCCTAAAGTGTGTTTTTGCATATGTACTCACCCTAAACAGCAAATTCATCATGTCCTATCTGACAGAAAAGAACAGTTTGCTCTCCCTGTCCTCTTCCCTGGGGAGGGGGGTTCACACTCAGACAAAGAAAACAATAATTCATCTGAGTTTCTTCACGAGTCAACACTTTAAAGCAGCACTCTGTTAACGATACAACATGTTAGTCTTTTGATATATTGCTTTAATGATTGTTACCGTTAAAAGGTAATTAAAAGGTCAGCTTCTGCTGCTCAGGGTCGTAAGTAACAGGAAGAAGGCTTGCAGCATCTGGAGGGGACTATGGAGTTGTTGGATGAAGTTTAAACGGAATCAGGTGCAAATACTTTAAAGCTCACCTATTATGGTATATTTGAACAATATATTATAGTGCAGGGATCACCAACTACATTTGTCCAAGAGCCAACATTTATCCAAGAGACACTTTTGGGGCCAGCGATTTTTATATATAGCCCAGAATTTTGAAGTTGTTGACCGGGGGGGGGGGGTCATGTACTGCTGCTCATGTAATGGGCAGCATTAATATATACCCACATGACAGCTAAGGTCAGAAGAGCTTTATTGCTGCGGCTCGTCTGGTCTTGCTACGGCTCGTCTGGTCTTCAACCTTCCGAAATGTTCCCACACCACACCGCTCCTCCGCTCACTTCACTGGCTTCCAGTAACTGCTAGAATCCACTTCAAGACAATGGTACTTGCGTACCATGCTGCGAATGGATCTGGCCCTTCCTACATCCAGGACATGGTTAAACCATACACCCCAGCATGTGCACTCCGCTCTGCATCAGCCAAACGGCTCGCTGCACCCGCACTGCGAGGGGGACCCAAGTTCCCATCAGCAAAAACACGTCGGTTTGCTATCCTGGCTCCAAAATGGTGGAATGAGCTCCCCATTGAAATCAGGACAGCAGAAAGCTTACACATCTTCCGGCGCAGACTGAAAACTCATCTCTTTCGACTCCACTTCGAGCGATTAGAATTACGAACAAAGAATTACTAACAGAGCACTTATATACAGGGATACAAACTTGTCACCTTTCGGCGAAATTCGCCCTTTTGAATCCAAAATAGGTCTTTTGTGTGATTCATGTAGATCTGCAATAAAAATATTTTTGGGGTATGGGACCCGCAGTAATCTGCGGCCGCGAGCTGTTATGTGCCATCATGACATGCATGGTGTTCTTTTTTTATATATTCTAATGAAGCGCGAGCTGTGTGCTTGAGTCTTCCTGCCTGTCGGCTCTGCTCATGGATGTATAATAAGGCTCTGCTGCTCCGGGATGAGGGTCTAGCTTCAGCAGCTACATTACCTAGGCTACGGTGCGTTCGTTAATATTAACTGTGCGGTCCGGAGTCACTGTGGCACAGACTGGACCGCTGGTGAACAGCTGTTAGAACGGGCCGTTCAGGTGTTCAGATCAGAGCTCCCTGTCGGAGCGGCAGAGCGTGATGTGCACTGAAAAGTTTTTCTGTCGCAATATTATTTAAGGAATCGTTGAGCTAGCTAACTAGCATACATTGTCACTATCTGCTAATGTTAGCTTTAGCCTTAGTTTTCAAATAGCTTTTTTCATAGGCTATAAACGGAGGTGGTATAAGTATATATCTTGTACTTGAGTATAAATAGAAGCACTCAGATATTGTACTAGAGTAAAAGTAGAAGTACTCAGATCTTGTACTTGAGTAAAAGTAGAAGCACTCAGATCTTGTACTAGAGTAAAAGTAGAAGTACTCAGATCTTGTACTTGAGTAAAAGTAGAAGTACCAGAGTGTAGGAATACTCTGTTACAGTAAAAGTCCTGCATTCAAAATGTTCCTCAAAAGTAGTCATTGTGCAGATTGGTCCATTTCAGAATAATATGATATGTTTTATAATGATTGATCATGAAAGTGTTCTCAAAGCTGGTAAAGGTGCAGCTAGTCTGAATGACTTTGTATACTGCAGGGTAGCTTGTGAATTTACTCCAGGTGGAACTAAAGTCTGATTTAACAAAAAAGTACACCATTTACCTCTGAACTGTAGTGGAGCACTTGAAATGTTTTGGCTCTATGAAACCTGATGTACTTATATGATTCTGTTTTCTTCAAGTTTGTATCTTCTTGATCGAATGCACTTATTGTAAGTCGCTTTGGATAAAAGCGTCAGCTTACTTTGCAGATTCTGATTAATGATGTGAAATATATACAACCCTTAAAGCAGACTTTAGTTACACCTGAGTAAAATTCAGGGAAGGTGATTGTCAAGTGCCAAAATAAACTATGCAATATATTAGACGTTAAAGGGGACCTATCATGCAAAATGCACTTTTGTACGTCTTTTATACGTGAATATGTGTCCCCGGTGTTCCAGGGAACTCACCAAGTGTCAGAAAACACAACCCTCTCTATTTTCCTCCATACCCAAATCTCTAAAAAAGGGGCTGCAACGGATCTGATAAAAACTGATCCAGATTTGAACACTGTCCTGACGTCAGGACGGTGGCGCTACGGCTATTGGGCCAACTCCACCAATCAGGAGGAGACAGCCACGGCCATTGCCGCTCGAAAGCGCTGGAGACGCTGTAGTACATATGCCAGGCCTGTAAGTGGCGCTGTAGTCTGCCACAAAAGCAGCGAAGAAGACTTCCCGGCCATAGTTACCATGGTTACCCTTCTGTTTATTCTCCGCTGTGGCTTTCTTTCTCCCTCCCCGAGGCAAGCGTTTGCTCCCGCTGCAATGCAATCCCTCCCCGTCGAGGCAAGCACTGTAATTCTCTCCGGTTAGTCCACCAGCAGATGACAAACACCCACCTCTCCGCCTCTTCCAAGGAACGAGGGGACCGTGCGGCAGAGTTTCAGTTTCAGTTTGTTTCGCCGGTCAAGATGTCCGTTAAAGTTTAAATCTTCCGGACAAAATTAGAAAAGTGCCGGTCAAAGGTCTTCTTTGTTATTTATTGAGCTTTAAAACAAATGAATAACGACTCTATATAATAAAACACGGAGGACGGAGATCTCTTTTTCTCCCCCTCTTCTGACAGCCCAGCAGCTGATCAGAGCACGTCTCACCTCTCCTGCAGGGGGGCGTGGTCAGCTGAATCAGACCCGTAGACAGCAAACATCACATAGAGCGAAATGAGGCATGGCTAAAATGCATGATCTGTTTGGTATTTTGAAAACAGAAACGTATAAATATACCTTATATAGGTATGGCCCTACAATATATCATTTAAATATAGCATGATAGGTCCACTTTAAGTACTTTGTCAGGCTTAATATTTATCTCTAGATACCCCCAAAGTGTTTTTCTTATTCAAAAGAAGACCTTAACTTAAAGTATTATTTCATGTTTAAATAAAGCCTTATTAGTTTGTCTGTTTTGCACATCCTCCTATTAATATCTTTGGACGTCCTGCACTAAACTGTTTTATTGTAGAGATCACTACAGTATCTTCTTGATATTTTCTATTCTATATTTCTATCATTGACTTTCTACTTTCCCCCTATGTAGGCTACTCTTAATATTTAAATGTTTTCATCAAATATAACATATTCAATAAAAAAATGCAATAACGTGCTTTAACTACTAGGCGGTGCGGGTTAAAAACTGTCAAGTTTACAGTGTTAACACAATAAATTATACTTTATGAGGATGTTACAAATAACACACAGCATACCATAATAACTTTGTATTATTAGTGTAGGACACTTATGTATGTATAACATGTGTAGTTTTATTCCTGTTTTCACATAATTGTACAGGATATTGCTATATTATTTCACATATTGTAGTTCTACACATTAATATCTGAGGTATATCCGTCATTTAATGGTAAGCTATTGAAATTCTGAATCCATAGATGTGTCTCCCATCACCCAAAACCCCTGACTATTCTCTCAACTCAGTATTTACATTCTTTAATTCAAAGAAAATCAGTAATATCTTTAAAAACTACAAGTTCCTTTCTATCAGCTGTGCACCGTTATGGTGTAAATATAACCTATCTACCAATTGGATCAAATATAAAAGTCAGCCGAATTAGTGTTGATACTGCAAGGAGACGTATTGTGTGAAGAGAAACTGAAGATGTTGTTTAATTGCTGATATATTTATGATCCATGTCACATATTCAGTTTCGGTGGCATTTCTTACAGTTTGTCCTAAGGTCTTCTAATCAGGGCTCTATAAATAGAGAACTACGGCAGATGTGTAATATTTAATGCAGCTGAACCGTGTATTACAATGCCGTTATGTGATGACTTTCAAAGAGAAAAGCAAGCACACTCGGAATAAAGTATTATTTTCTTTAAATGTTTTCGGATTTCACATCGCATAAACACCATATCCCAATGTGCATTGCGGCTAAAACATCCAATCACAAAGCTTCAACGATAGCTGAGGATTATGGGTAGTTCGATGTTTTAGCCTCTGAAAAAAGAAATGTGTCTCTCAGAATCGAAAGGGAAAAATCTATGGGAAAAACACAAAAGCACTGTACACAATTTAAACCAATTAAAGGTGGGGTAGGTAATTTTGGAGAAACCGGCTCGAGATCGCTAGAATTTGAAAATACACAGCCGGAAGAAATCAGCTACTTCCTTACAGAGCCCCTCCTCCAACACACACGAACGCGCACATGACCAATCAGGGCACGAGATAAGTTTGTGCACAGATGGAAGGCTGACAGGCAGGTAGGCCATCCAGTTATTTTAGCCGGGCCGGCTAAAATGATTGGTCGTGGTTTTTACAGTACTACGGCTTCCTCAGATGAATTTTTTTTATGGATTTTTTGTCAAAGCACTTCAGATATTCATTGCTATCGGGATGTTAACCTGTTAAGCCCTGAGCCTGTTTTTCAGGTCTCAGGCTCGAAAATGACATTCCCAGAACAAATGACCATATCTTCCCTTCTAAAAGGGTTAAATTAATAATCTTTTTTCTCAAAGTAATGATAAACCTGTGAGTTGGATATGGAAAAGTCAGAATCAATATAGATGTTTTTTATTTTAAAGAAAATTCAGATTTTACATACGTTTTATTTAACGTTAATTAAATCAGCTGCTGTTACCTCATCTCTTTTGGTTTCAGCCAAATAATTGTTCCCTTTGTGCAGAAAAGAACATTCTTAAAATGTTCACATTTAATGAACTATCTTTCTACAAAACATTATGAGCAACCTAAAGTTTCTTTAAAAATATAAGTGCAATTTCAACAATTGTATGCCTCAGTTTATCGTTAACATATGTGACCCGCTCTATCGAAATCAGTCGGATGTCGCAACGGCTCATTTCAAAATAAACGTGGATTTGCGGAAAAAACAATTTTTTCGGGGTTCGGGTGTTTTGTTTGATTTTAAATAAACAAAGTCTTGGCTTTCAGAATATGAAACTTTTATTTCCAAAATCACACGATAAATACATTTGTGAAGCTTGTAAAGGGAAGATGACAGGCACCTCTCAATCGCAATCTGCTGTTCCGTAGCGCAGCCCCCCCCTCCCTCCGGCTGAAATTATGAATGTAAGGCATAAGTAATCATAGATAACACGGCAGGGTCCGTTACAGTTTGTTTTCATCTGATTTCAATTAAACAAAGTCTTGGCTTTCAGAATATTAAACTTGTTTCGGCAAATTTAGATGATAAATACAACTATGAAGCTTGTAACGGCATAATTACAAGCGGAGAACGGAGTAACTTAACGTCACAGCAGGCATAACAACAGCCGGTGTTTCTCGTGAGTGTTTTCCCTGGGAAACAAACACAATACACACAAACGCAAAAATACACAAACACACACACACACATACACTCACACACTCACGAGCTTCCCCCAGACCAGTAATCCAAACGGAAATATTTTCCCTCCGGACTATTTTGATCATTTGCTCCGCTAATAATCAATCAGATCGATGGATTCCAGAGAAGAGGAAACTTTGAAGGCCTTTTTCTCAAAATGATGACTCGGTGACAGTCATTATATAATGTGACATATTTTGCTTAATATTTGGAGTACAACAAAAATCTTGATATCATTAGAAAGCTAGGAATCTCCTCTTTCCAACAGTGTATACAACTCAAAATGTGTCTTCGGGTCAATGCGACTGATTTCGATAGAGCAGGTCACATATGTGCATTTCAACTTACAGATCACAAAAAACCATTAAGTCAAAGGTATCTGGAACTGAATAATATATAATAATTATTTATGATCAAAACAACTTGTCAGATCTAAAAAGGATTTCGCAACATCTGTGTAGTAATCCTAACCACCTGAACGGACCAACCCAGTCTCACGGCATTTCGTGTTATAGTCACGAAATTAATTTAATCTATTGATTCGTGTTCACAAACACGATGTTCGCATTTTTTTCGTGTCACACAGAACGATTTTAAAAGCAATGTATTTCTATTGGTAGTATGTTTCGTGCCTGCAACACGTCTTTTTGTCCGGTCGGGTCTTGGAAGACCAGAAGCTGTGTGGTTAATAAAAACATTTTCTTACTCAATATCCTATCCCTTTTATTTTAAATTGTATAATGTCGGAGTTTTTTTTGCCGTCCGCGAGGAAAATAAATGGGACTCAGAGCTTCAGAATACTGAAATCTGTATTTGTTGTCATATTTTTTTCCTTCTAATTTGTTATTATTTGGTGCAGGCACGAAACATACTTCCAATAGAAATACATTGCTTCTAAAATCGTTCTGTGTCAGAATACTGAAACAGGGTATATGCAGGGATGCCATAAATAAACTACAAAGAATCACACTACACACCTACGCAATGATTACATTCAGGCAAACTTTAGAATACAACCTCTTTGGACAATTTATATACTTATTGAAAACAAGCTACAAAATGTAATACCTTGGAAAATGCCGTTTAATACTTTTTAATACTTTTTAATAGCCTTCATTTTCGCTAAATTGATTTATCAACTTTTAATACTTTTTAAGACCCCGCGGACACCCTGTGAAATCTGTAATTTTTTTTATCTGTTTTTCCTTCTAATTTGTTATTATTTACATTGCTTTTAAAATCGTTCTGTGTGACACGAAAAAAATTGTGAAATCGTGTTGGTGAACAAGAATAAATAGATTAATTTCGTGACTATAACACGAAATGCCGTGAGACTGTGTTGTTGTTGCCTGGCTCTCAAAAGAGTTTGGCTGGCTGTTTGATCTATGTTCACACTGAGACAGTACAACACATAAAGAGAACAGTACACTTATTGTGTAAGTACATACAAGCAGGTCACACAGTATGATCACAAATACATAAACTCTGTTAAAAATCTGTTTTATTAAAAAGTTCAGGCTGCATATGTGTTCTCAGCCTTGGAGAAACTTGACATGTTTTGGTACATGTGTCTGAACCTCTCTTTAGTGGTTCATTAATAAAACAGATATTTTAACGTGTACCTACTTTGTTCATGTACTGTTGAGGTTAATTTTAGTAGTTGTGTGCTATAAGGAATTTACAAAGTGTGAATAGGAGGCAACTTTAGAATAGGGAACCTGTTCAGGTCAATTAGAGTCAAACTACTAGCTTATTGGTTATGAACAAGACTTCACTTTAAAATAGGGAACATATTCTTAGATAGAAATACCTCATTTTGAGTTATTTAGACATATTGAGGAGAGCTTATTAAGACCAAAGCTCATGTACAACAACTTCCTTACTTGCAATATATAAGGACAAATTAGAGGGTTATTGAGGAAAAGCTCTCAACTAATGGCCTATTACTTGTAGAATATGGTCATGTAGAATAAGACATTGATTATAAAATTATGTAAGTCAATATATTTACTTAGCTATCTCAATATATTGACTTAGCTATCTCAATATATTGACTTGGCTATCTCAATATATTGACTTAGCTATCTCAATATATTGACTTAGCTATCTCATTATATTGAGTTATATTTTTGTTATTGAAACAATTCTGTCAAATACAGAATAAGGCACATAGACATCAATGTTCATCATATAAGCGATACAACTTTATATTAAGGTACACAAATTAACCATCAACTAGTTGTTAATTAACATGCATATTAGCAGTATATTAGTCTTTATAAAACACTTATTAATGCCTTATTCTACATGAGCATATTCTACAAGTAATAGGCCATTAGTTGAGAGCTTTTCCTCAATAACCCTCAAATTAGTGCTTATTTATTGCGTAAGTAAGGAAGTTGTTGTACATGAGCTTTGGTCTTAATAAGCTCTCCTCAATATGTCTAAATAACTCAAAATGAGGTATTTCTATCTAAGAATATGTTCCCTATTTTAAAGTGAAGTCTTGTTCATAACCAATAAGCTAGTAGTTTGACTCTAATTGACCTGAACAGGTTCCCTATTCTAAAGTTGCCTCCTCTTCACACTTTGTAAATACGTTATAGCACACAACTACTGAAATTAACCTCAACAGTACATGAACAAAGTAGGTACACGTTAAAATATCTGTTTTATTAATGAACAACTAAAGAGAAACATGTCAAGTTTCTCCAAAGCTGAGAACATATATGCAGCCTGTACTTTTTTAATAAAAACAGATTTTTAACAGATTGTATGTATTTGTGATCATACTGTGTGACCTGCTTGTATGTACTTACACACTAGGTGTACTGTTCTCTTTATGTGTTGTACTGTCCCAGCCAAACTCTTTTGAGAGCCAGGGAATGAGCAGCCATGCTCCTTTATTGACTTATTTGCAGTCCACTGACATTCAAACGGAGTGAAACTATAAAAAAAGAAGTTACAAGGCACTTAATGATCTCATACATGCAAGTGTAACATACACAGATTACTTGTAGAATATGGTCATGTAGAATAAGGCATTAATAAGTGTTTTATAATGACTAATAAAGAGCCAATATACTGCTAATATGCATGCTAATTAACAACTAGTTGATGGTGAATTTGTGTACCTTAATATGAAGTTGTACTGCTTATATGATGAACATTGATGTCCACCATGTACAGCGACCTTGGGTCCCTTGAAAGGCGCTTTATAAATTCCATTTATTATTATTATTATTATTATTATGTGCCTTATTCTGTATTTGACATAATAGTTTCAATATTTTTTTATATAACTCAATATATTGAGATAGCTAAGTCAATATATTGAGATAGTAAGTCAATATATTGAGATTTTTCCTGTGGCGCAAACAGGCTTCCATATGAACCTGTGAGTTGGATGTAGAGAAGTCAAGAATCAATATAAATGTTTTTATTTTAAAGTAAATTCAGATTGAACATAGTAAAAACAATGAAATTATGGTGTCCGTCCAAAAAAAAACATTACTTATAGTGAAAACCAGGGGCGTCGCCTGGACCTGGAAACATTCGGGGCTGAGCCCACAGTGGCGGTGTAGGTACCAGAATCTGTTCGGGGTTCGTTACGCCGCTTACCAATGACGTCACGCATTGGCTGTACAGCAACCCAATAGGACATTTTACATGGCCAAATTCCGCAAAGAATATTACAAAATAACAATAAACAGTACTGTAAACATTATGTAAATAACCCAATTTGTGTTCTGTGAAACTGAAAAGGATATTAGTGTTTTTTGTTACTTTTCGTTGGCTGTTGACAGGAAGTTGTTGTTGCTATGGAAACAACATGACGGAGAAAAAAGTAATATCTTCTCCATATAAAGACGTAGAAAGTAAAGAATAACGTGGTGGCCTACCAGATCTGTTACAATGAAGGCTCGATAATCAGCTCACGACATATAGGTGTGTCGTGTGTGTACAGAGTTATAAAGGTTGGTATAAAATCCTTGTTAAATCGGAGAATTAATTTGGGTTACGCCAGAGGTGGCGATATATGCTCCAAGTGGAAGCGATTCGCCATTAAATAAAAGAAGAAGAAGAAGAATTACGCCATCTGGTGTCACAAACAAACGTGTGCCTGCATTAGCTTTGTTACGGCAATGGATTGTGGGAGATTCTCATAACATGTGAGGATCTCTCGAGGGTAAGGTGCCTGTATTATTTTGGTGGACAAAATGTATGTTTTTATTTTATAAGGACTATAACGTTTTGTTGTGTTTGTTTAGTTTAATGTTAATCGTTTAATGCTCACACAGCAGCATGTTTTTTGTGTGTTTGGCTATTGGTTTTATATGATTTATCAACGTGATCATCAATAGCTAATCTGAGCTAATAAGCTAATGGGAGAGCTGCTCCACACGATGCCTCGACTACAAAGTCTTCCATGTTTCTACGCTTCTTCCTCTGTGTCACAGTTTCGGGAATATCAAGATCATTGCACAGGGCCTTGGTCTTGCTTTCTCGTCACTTCTGTAACTTTTCAGTGTGTTCTCAACTGCTGTTTTGTAATTTACTGCCTGCACCAAGTCAATTGTTTCTTTCTGCAGGTATTTGTGCAGGCCCTGAGTGGTTGAGAGCAGTGTCTGGAACAGGACAAGCATGTAGATGGTACTGCATTTGCAAAACTTGCTTTCCAGCCCCTTTGCCAGAGGGGCTGAAAGGCTCCCTAAAGTCTTGATCAAAGCAGGGAGGTTTTTGACATGCCCAGCGAACAAGTTATTTGTCCCCTACCTCTAGCTGTTTCTGAAATGTTTGCAATCTCTAATGGTGGAGAAGAAAGAGTAGAGACACTCCAGGAGATCAACGCAGGTATGTGAGTTTTGTACACCAGTTTTTTTAAGTTTAATGTTTCACATTGCTTATGAAAAATATACTACCACTATACGATCACTGATGTTTTGTTGTTGACTGGACACTTATTTTTTTAAAGAGATGGCATGTGAGGATCTCTTAAGCAATGAAGCTCACGTGTCCTTTTTATATGCTGTCCATTGAAATGCAGGAAAGTAATCACCAACTGTGAGTGATCTGTTGCCGAGGGGACACTACACCGGAGTTACATAAGCAGAGGTAAAGTACTATTTTTGGGGGGAACTCCCCCAGGAAGATTTTTTTTAAATATTGAAGTTAAAAGCATCAATCTGGTGCACTTTGAGAGCAACATTAAGAGATCTATACATCTCTCAACACCCATATGTCAAAAAAAATCAAAGAATCAGAATCAGAAACAGGTTTATTATTTAAAAACACTTGATTTTCCAATTAAATCATAAACTATGTCAAATTATTAGAAGTTGTTAGTAATGAGATTAAACTGAAAAAAGGGATGGAAGGAGGAAATAATAATCCCTCATCACTTGCTTCCTTCCTCACTTGCTGCTTCCTTCATCACATTACCTTTCATTTGCTTCGTTTTTTCTCCCCATCATCACTCGCTGTCTTCACACTCTTTATTGTTTTGTAGGTGGAAGTGTTAGGCTAAATCGCCTTGGTTTGACCTTCGCAAATCGGTCGACGACCTCCCCATGGAGGGTGACATGCCTGTATGCCAATTAATATTTTTTCCCCAACTCCAGAAAACCTGTTTTGAAGCTCCTCCAGCATTCTGTCGAGAACTGGAAAGAAGAGCCTTGTGTATGTTTGAATTTTCATGTTCTCGAAAAGAATCCAATGCACGCTTCCAGTTTGTGTATCCTGAGGTGGTGAGGGTGTCCCTTTGATCCCTTGATTGCTTTGGTTTGCCATATAGTCTACAACTAAAGCAGAATGCTGCATTGGCAGTGGTAGAATATTCAACCCATTTAAAAGTATCAAACCAACTTGGTTGAAATGATCTCTTTTGCTGGCCAAACATGCCGGATGGAAAACAGTGATGTCTCACTTGCCTTGGCCCTGTATCTGCAGTCCCTAAATCAGTTCCCCAGTTACCCATTGACTCTTGTCTGTTCTGATGTTCCTGTTCATTGTTGTTCTTATCTGTTGTATCTCCTTCTTGTGTGTCCCTTTCTCCTGTTCTCCTTTCTTCATCCTCTACTATTTTTGGCTCATCTGTGATGACTGTGTAGGTAAACACAAACAAGTATTTAAAATCAGTTTCCAGCTCTGTCAAATAAATGAATTTCAAGATACACAAATTTGTCTTCATTAAAATGAGTGTCACCACACTGTCACAAAATATAATACTAACCAATTGAAAATAGTTAAATTGACATTGGAAACCTCTTGTACAGTAGATATCACTGTTAGTAGTTATCTGCCAATAGGAGAGAATCATTCCTATACAAATGCAGTTTGAGTAATTCACTTAATATATTTACTTAACACTTAAATATAGTCATTTTCACGTAATACTCGAATAGTCATCTTTCTGCATTCAAAACTAAGGAAAGCTGTACAATTTGACATGATAATGAGGAAAAAAGGCCTCCGACAATGCAGATTTTTTGATCATATCAATTTTAAGATGGGGGTCGAGGCTTAATATTTGGGAGCATAGTGTCCCTTGTCCCCTTTCAGGAGCCCTACTGGATTAGCTTTGATCTGAAATCTTTGTATATAAAAAGCTTGTTAGCTGGCTGTCCATCTCATAATGTTCACATAGAAACTAGCTATCAATAGGAAATATCAATCAGAATTATAATTTCATGCAAAAATCTGTCACAAAAAGAGGTTGCACATTTAAATTCAGGTGTTATGGCCACGTCAGTGGCCAAACAGCCACATTTACTGCTGCAAATACGTTCAAACGTGCTGTCGACAGTAAAGCAGTGGCAACTAGGCCACCATTTAAACTGACTTTTCTCAGAAATACTGTCACATAACATCCATATATTTCAGTGCTAGTTTGATGCTTAGCTAAGCTAACTATGAAACACTTTAACTGACAGGACTCAGGATCAACTGTGTACTGTAAGGTAGCTTCTAGCTTCCTGTCGAACAGTAAGTCAACATTTCCCAGAGAGCTTTCTTTGAAATCACCAGGTAACGCTAAAAAACACAACATTTATATTGTATGACAAAGTGTTTATTTAATATATCTGGCTCGCTATAGCTACTTGCTAACGGTTTAGATTACCCGTGCGATTCAAAGTAACGTCAACGTAGCTGTAATTTATGCTTTGCTTACATGTTCGCATAACTTGTAAGTTTACTGACATGTACATACCTTGTTCACCTGGCTCAGGTGGTGGCTCTGGGGTTGTTGTGTGAGCCACCACTTGAGTATTGCCGTCTTTTTTATTGAAAACATGTCTAATGTCCATCTTCAGAATCTCCGCGTCCGGGGCTGACAGTTTAAAGTTTAAACATTGTCACAGAGGAGAGGTACGTACCTGTCAGCCAATAAAACACGTTTATTTCCATGCAACTCTCTGATTGGTCTGGTGGTGTCTTGGCTTGCCTATGTTGCATTCACTGAACACGGGAAATTACAAACCTGCCGTCCTATAGGTAAAGAAGTACGGTTAATGTATTATATTGAGGGAGAATTTGTCCGGGGCTAAAGAAAAAACATCCGGGGCTAAAGCCCCGGATGCCTACCCCAGGCGACGCCACTGGTGAAAACCACCCTTGAATGATGGGATAGTAGACTAAAAGCTTTAGCAATCCAAACTATAACATATAATAAGTACCATGTATCAAGATTGATGCAAAACAAGTGAAATTTGACATTTTTAGAGAGATTTAGAAAAATAAAACCCCACCTTTGGGGTCATTTGGGTGGATTTGCCGTTTCTCTGCAACTCATTGGTCGATTTTGGTGATTGACATCTCTTTTGAACCGTTAGAGCCAAGAGAATCAAAGGGGAAGTTCCACATACACACACAAGTTACCATTGAGGAGTGAGAGTGACACTCACGCAGTCGAAAGCTATGTTACGCTCTGAAAACTGAAACCTAGGCTCAAACTAGTAAATATGAAGATGGATTATCAGTAATCATTTCAAAGTGACACGGACACATTGGATTAACCATTGGATTAACCTTCAGCAGCGTTTTTATTATTTTGATGCCATTGAACACAACTTTTGATCAGAAACAGCAAAAGGTAAGACAAATTGGCCGTGTTTGCTCCGTAAAGCTCCGTGTTGTGATATCTGTGTTTGCTTCCCCTGTCGCGAGTTCTGATCGCTCAGTGATGATACTTATATTTCTGGAATCTGTGGAATCTCAGCTTGCTAATCGATATCTTGTTTGGGCTCATTTAGACGCTTCTTGTGAGACTTGTGTTTTGTTTCACTCTTGAGGAAAATATTCGTAGTGGCCAAACGGCGTTACTACAACTCAGTGGCGAGCCGTGAGCTTTATACCTAGGCCCTCTGACCCCCACCCCTTCCCTCGAAAAAAAGAAAAAAAAATAGTTATTACGTCACAGCGTATACTTCAGCGGAATATCAAAACAACGGCCCGGGGTGCAAAGCGCATCAATGACAGCGACCCTCTACCACACAAAACAACACCTGTGAACCCAATTTGTGTTCTTTGACATTGAAAATGATATTGCATTGTGTTTGTTACTTTCGTTGCCGTTGTATGTCTTAAGTGTAATTTGGCATGCTTTTATTTTGAAGGCGAGTTCACGCTGTTGACAGGAAGTTGTTGTTGCTATGGAAACAAGAAAAGTTTCACAGCGGGCGGAACTTGTCATCTAGTCCGCGATAATAAAACCCACCCATTTAGAGGGAAGATATGATTGGTCAATTGTACTGTCATTTGACATTACTCTCTCGTTGAGTTACTATAGCGGGCCCTCTGTGAATCGCAGAGAGGGCCAGGCAGCTTCTTTCATGTAACCCCTACATTCAAACAGAGACTGAACAGGCAGATTCGAAGGATTTATTTATTTGGAAATGTTATTTTATTAAATCAAGTTTTTTTTCGGTAAAACTAATGAAAAATATAACAAAAATAATATTAAAAAAATATATATTTTAAAAAATATATTTTTTTTTAATGTTTTTAAATATTATTTTTTGGAATATCTTAGGCCCTCACAGAGGGCCTAGAGGGCCCTGACGGCTCGCCACTGCTACAACTTCCGTATCAGTCTGTGACGTCACCCGGCCCAGAAAGACTGTTTCTCATTGACCAACACTGGGAAAGAGAAGACTGTAAATCAGCGGATAGTTTTTTTTAACTAAATAAACTACCCAGTAGGAACAACTTTCATAGCCCTTATTAGAATCATTAGGTCCTCAGAGTTGTTAAATGCACTAAAAGCCGAATCCAGATTTATTTTCTCTCTCCATTCATTCTAGTGAGCCGGGAGCTCGGGGGCGGGGCTTAAGGAGAAACCCAACTGTGCATGCTCTATGAGCGCTGCACATATGGGTACTTCTGCTCTGACAGCCAGGCCTGACGGGTAATCTGTGATGTTTTGCTCTCAAGAATCTCAGGCCATTTTGTCCTCATGCGCCAATGAGCAGCTCTCAGAGGAGTGAACAAGGTTATTATACCTAAATGAGGAAGATGGGGGAGCAGCAGAGGAACGTCAGAGGGGGCCCTGATAACATCTCTGGGTACCAGGAACCACACTCCCAGCCCCAGTGGAACCTAAAGACGCTGAATGAATGAAACATTGTTTTTAAACAGATTTCACCAGTCTTGTGCCCCTTCCCCAACCTGCTGCAGCCCCCATTCTCCTCACTGCATGTCCCGCCCCCTCCTGTCAGCACTGAGCTCCTTCAGAGACAGGCTGCTTCACAGCGGTTCCTCCACAGAGGTTAGACACACACCAATACTGACTGTAGAACTAGTTGTGTAATCACACTGCTTACATGTTATCAATACTATTTAATTGTATTTGTGCTGACTGCTAGTTCAGTTGATCCTATTATGTGGCGACCTACACTTATTTTAACCATGGTTGTGTACTTATTTTCTTTTTTTATTACACATGTGCATGACTCTTATCATTTGATTGGCCCACTTATTGTTTGCCTTTTATTTGCAATGTCCCTTTTCTGATTTAACACTGTTACTTATTCCCCCTGTGAGAAAAATAATGGAATTCCATTAATCCCTCCAGGATCCTGAGACAAACAGTAAAGACATAAGGGACATAAACTCTTTAAAATCATTCAGATACTGCACTTGTGCTCATCAACATACCTCCACTCACTCTGCCCCCCCCTCCTCCACTCCACTCTCTATTTTAGAATAGATTTTATATATAGTTCTGCTATCAATATATACATTTTTAAATGATCAGGGAATGAAGACCGTCACACAAATATTTTTCGAAACTTCCTCTTTTTCTGCAAGCTGCTGAAATATAAATGATACATTAATAATGATGAAAGCATATGAGTTACTTTGAAAAAAACTTAGAAAATACAAAACAAATATGCCTGTGATTAGGAGCTCATACTCCAATTCTTAGCTTTAAAAATAAAAATAACTAAAACATTTAAATAAATAACGGATGTGTCTTGACGTGTGTCCCCGTGAGGAATACTACTCTGATCTGTTCGAATAATCAGTGTCATTACTGTCTTCAATCACGTTTGATTCAGGACTTTTAAATATTCCGATTGTTTGACTGTGTTTTTCCAGGCGCCTACTTTCTGTTTCAGAGTTGATGCTGAGTGTGTTGCATATGCATCGACCCTGATGGTATAATATTGCACATTATGTAAGTCAAGTTCCACTTAAGGTAGCAGAGAAGCACTTTTGCCATAAAGTACTTCTAGGCAGTGCATTATAAATGGATGCAGCGCTACAGTCCAGTGTGTGGCCTTGGAGTAATTTCCAGACATGGAACATCTGAAACCATCAACCCTAAACATGCACTCCACATTTCTCCTATTACTTGCTGGCAGGAAGTGGTCCCGTTGGTCCCTCATCTTGGTTAATGGTGGCTGAGTGGCTCTCAGGCCGCTCATATAATGACCTGTAATGCATAAAAACTCACCTACTGGGTAATTTTCTTCCTCTCAATCCTAATGTACATTTGAGAGTCCCTTCCAAATGTGTCATTCAGCCCAATGTGTGATGGCAGAAAAAAAATACAAAGCAGGAGGTGAAATGGAAGGCATTGTGGTTAATGCACTGCTGACGATGATGGGTGCTTCCTGTTAGAGACACAGCAGCAACAAAAACAGCATGTAAAGAGACAGTGAAACCGAGAGGAAATTCACTATTATGGCAGAGTGACAGATCCTTTCCCAGATTCCAGCCTTAAAGTCACATGCACGTTATATAAAGAGCACCATTTCCTTTTCTGTATTTTGCAAAGGTGCTCCAATGACCCCGTGATGTGCCCATAGGTGAAGCCTGCATTAGGAGGCTGACCAGGCACTAACCAAAAATAGTTTTTTTTAAAGGTCCCATATTTTGGCCATTTCTACTGATCATAATTCCATTGTTAAGGTCTACTAGAATAGATTTACATTGTTCAATGTTCCAAAATCACATTGGTTTTCTCATACAGCATCTCTGTATAGTATGTGTATTCACTCTGTCCTACACGCCTTGTTGGAACTCCTGCTCTACACTCAAAAAAGACTTTAACCTGTTCCACCCTGAGCCTGTTTTTCAGGTCTCAGGCTCAAAAATGACATTCCCAGAACAAATTACCATATCTTCCCTTCTAAAAGGGTTAAATTAATAATATTTGTTCTCGAAGTAAGGATAAACCTGTGAGTTGGATGTAGAAAAGTCAGAATCAATATAGATGTTTTTTATTTTAAAGAAAATTCAGATTGAACATAGTAAAAAACTGTAAATTATAGTGTCCGTCCAAAAATTCTTTTTTACTTATAGTGAAAACTACCCTTGGATGATGGGTTAGTAGACTAAAAGCTTTAGGAATCCAAAGTACAACATATAATAAGTAACCTGTATCAAGATTGATGCAAAACAAGTGAAATTTTACCTTTTTAGAGGGATTTAGCAAAAGAAAACACTTCTGGGGTCATTTGGGGGGATTTTCCATATCTCTGGCTCCCCTTGGTCAATTTTGCTGAATGAAATCTCTTTATAACCGCTAGAGCCAATGGAATCGAGGGAAAGTTCTACACACACCAACACATTAACAAATAAGGAGTGAGAGTGACGCGTGGCCAAAACCGGAAGCTGCATACACTCTGTTGGCTATCATTAGCAGCTAACTTTTTCTCTCCGATTTTTACATAAAAATGGAATTATGGATTATAAAAAAAAATTCAAAGCGACAGATACATTATTAACCTATGGATCAACCGATTCAGCCGCGTTTTTACTCGTTTTAATGCCATTGAACACGTCTTTTGATCAGATTGACAGCTACGGTGATGTCTGTGTTTGCTTCCCCTGTCGCAAGTTCGGATCGCTCAGTGATGATACTATACCTATATAATCTGTGGAGTCTCAGCTTTAATCGGATATATTGTATGTGCAGTTACGATAAGTAATAAGGGTATCTTTATCTTGAGTTCTGTGCTAAGTGCGTCAGCATTTTTTCGCTTAGTGCTAATTCAGAGGCTTGGTATTACCCTTGTGTTTTGTTTTGTTAAAATTGGTTCATATCTTCAGTTAGCTGAGATTCTTCCCGTTAATCTGGTGCTACACATTAATAGTTTCATAAATGTTAAGAAGCCCTGAGACACAGTCTCGAAAGAAAACGGTGGGGGGGGTCCACTGGGGGGACCGTCGTCCTTAACCTGTTAAGCCCGAGAGACCCCGGTACCGGGGCACTGCCGCAACATCTTGCAGGAAACAGTATCTCAGGGCATGTTCATTAAAAAAACTATGAATGTTTTATATCCATGTAACGGGAAGAAACTCATCTAACTTATCTTTTCTTTTTTTTTTTTTAAATAAAACCCACAATGCTAACGCTGAGCCTCTGAATTAGCAACGAGCGAAAAATGCTAACAGATTACTGCACCGCAATTCACTCACAAAACCTTATTATTTATCTTTTCTGCACATCCATGACATTGTGAGGTGACACAGAATCGAAGGGTACCCTCATTATCACTCAAATATACGAAATTGCGACATTATAAACAAAAACAGACATCAAAACATGTGGCGCTAGGTAGCTAAAAATGCTAACATGGCTCACCTGTGTCTTTGTCTGGTCAAACGTGGTCTTCAATGGCATTAAAACGATAAAAACGCTGCTGAAGTTAATCCATATAGGTTAATCCAATGTGTCTGTGTCCCTTTGAAATGATTTCTGATAATCCATGAGCAATAAAACTGCTTTCCGTTTCTAGATGTCAGAGCTAGAGTGTTGCAAAACTACATGCGCGAAGCCCCCACCTTTTTGTTGTGCAATGTTAGTGAGAGGGAAGATTCCCCTTCGATTCTATTGGCTCTAACGGTCAGAAAGAGGTGTCAACCATCAAAATCGACAAAGGGGGGCCAGAGATATGGAAAAAAAAACATTTCCACCCAAATCACCTCAGAGGTGGAGTTCTTTTGGCTAAACCTCTCTAAAAAGGTCAAATGTCACTTGTTTTGCATCAATCTTGACACAAGGTACTTATCATATGTTGTACTTTGGATTCCTAAAGCTTTTAGTCTACCTTACCATCATCCAAGGGTAGTTTTTTCACTATAAGTAAAAGATAATCTTTGGACGGACACTAGAATTTACAGTTTTTTACTATGTAAAATCTGAATTTTCTTTAAAATAAAAAACATCTATATTGTTCTGACTTTTCTACATCCAACTCACAGGTTTATCATTACTTTGAGAAAAAAGATTATTAATTTAACCCTTTTTAGAAGGGAAGATATGGTAATTTGTTCTGGGAATGTCATTTTCGAGCCTGAGACCTGAAAAACAGGCTCAGGGCTTAACAGGTTAAGAGGTTAATGAAATGTATTCATTTATATATATATATATATATATATATATATATATATATATATATTTATCTTTTAACAGGTCCCACGTAAAGTTAGTTAGAAGATTAAGTGGAACAACATAAATAAATCAACCCAATTAATAATTATTTTTAATTGAACCAGCATATTTGATGCTAGTCCCTTCAACATGTATATTGTTTGCAGTAGTAACATAATATATTTGAGTTCAACTAATCAGTACATTATATTTTAATCCAATTTATTTTTAACTAATAAATTGAACATATTTCCAATTTGTCAACAGGTTTCACACAAAGGGATTTGGTAAACCCAATATATTTGTTCCTTTATTCAGGGACACTTCCTTTTTCTTCTGACATATCACAACAAACCAGTAGGGGGAGGAGCTCAGCTCTGTATGGACTTCATTCATTATGTTTCTTTCATTCCACACACACACACACACACACACACACACACACACACACACACACACACACACACACACACACACACACACACACACACACACACACACACACACACACACACACACACACACACACACACACACACACACACACACACACACACACACACACACACACACACACACACACACACACACACACACACACTCTCTGTCTCCCTCAGAGTGCAGGCTCTCTCTGTTGGCATGACAAATGATTAGTGATTGTTTGCTGGACAGCGACATCCCGGCTCTGCCAGCAGTTACTCTGAGAGTTTTGTAAACAAGTCTATTTGGAAAGAGGTGGAGAAGTTATTGGACAAAAGCTCTGCCAGTCTTGTATATCATTCATTCCATCTGGCTTTATGCCTGAGATGTTTGCTTGTGCCTGCGTGAAAAGGTCTAAAGAGACATTGTTGAATGTACAGCACACAATACTTGAGCATTTCAGGAGAGAATATTTATGACAAATCTGTCTGCTGTGTTCAATCTCTCAGCGCAGAAATACAAATACAGTTTATTTGCCGCATGGAGAGGCTGTGCTGCATATATGTATTTCATTTGTATAAATATATGTTGTTTAATGTTTCTCATATTTACCTCTCATGGGGTAAAGATATTTTCACTATAATCATTTCCTCTAAAATGCTGATCATTTTCAAATAAAGTTCTCTTAACCTGTTAAGCCCGAGAGACCCCGGTACCGGGGCACTGCCGCAACATCTTGCAGGAAACAGTGTCTGAGGGCATGTTAATTTAATAAAACTATGAATGTTTTATATCCATGTAACGGGAAGAAACTCATCTAACTGATCATTTTAATTTTTTTTTCAAAAGAAAACCCACAATGCTAACACTGAGCCTCTGAATTAGCAACGAGCGAAAAATGCTAACACCTTACTGCACCGAAATTCACTCACAAAACCTTATTATTTATCTTTTCACCACATCCAACACATCGTTTCACATCGTGAGGTGACACAGAATCTTTGGACACCCACATTACCACTGAATTATACGAAATGGCGACGTTATAAGCAAAAACGGTGACGCTAGGTAGCTAAAAATGCTAACATTTTTACCTTGGCTCTGTAGTCTCTCCAAAGTGGTCTTCAATGACATTAAAACAATAAAAACGCTGCTGAAGTTAATCCATAGGTTAATCCAATGTGTCTGTGTCCCTTTGAAATGATTTCTGATAATCCACAAGCATTAAAACTGCTTTTCCGTTTCCAGATGTCAAAGCTAGAGATAGGTTCACTCTGATGGAAAATTACATGCGCGAAGCCCCCACCTTTTTGTTTCACAATGAGTGTGTGTGGGGGACTCCCCCTTCAATTCTATTGGCTCTAACGGTCAGAAAGAGGTGTCAACCATCAAAATCGACCAATGGGTTCCAGAGATATGGAAAATCCACCCAAATGACCCCAGAAGTGGTTTCTTTTTGCTAAATCTCTCTAAAAAGGTCAAATGTCACTTGTTTAGCATCAATCTTGATACAGAGTACTTATTATATGTTGTACTTTGGATTCCTAAAGCTTTTAGTCTACCTTACCATCATCCAAGGGTAGTTTTCACTATAAGTAAAAAAGAATTTTTGGACGGACACTATAATTTACAGTTTTTTACCATAAAAAACATCTATATTGATTCTGACACTTCTACAGCCAACTCACAGGTGTATCATTGCTTTGCTAAACAAGATTATTCATATAATCCTTTTAGTTGTGAAGATAAAGTCATTCATTCTGGGCAAGTGTAAGTAATTCTTGAACCCTGAGAGCAGGACAGACTGAAAAGAGTCATGGGAAGCTTATAAAAGTTAACAGCATTTAATTACACAAAAGATGCGGTGGTGTACAAATGAAATTGCAAGCGGAGGCACTCTCCCCATGTGTTGTTCAGCCCAGGTCAGGAGAAGAAGAGATCGATTCTTGGCTTGCTCTTCCTGTCTTCTCCTATTGGCCGGCGTCGTCGGGGGGCGGGTCCAATGCAATTCCTGCCTTTTTCTGTTGCTAAATTACATCATTGTGGTGTCTGTGGTTATTTAAACATTCCCTGATAAACGTTATTCAGCGTCAATAAATGAGTGCTAATCCCAGTGTGTTTAGTGTACAACATCACATGTCATTTCACCTTCAATTCACGGTTTCAAAACGTTAGCCACATGCTAATGCTAACCGGAAATGAAGAATTTTCAGAATAAAAGTGTTAAGTTAATAGTTAGTGTGAACTTCAGTTTTTTTCAGAATAAAACTGCTTTAAATTAAAATCCTATATTTAATTTAAATTACGCCATATCAACATTAATTTTAATTAATGTATTGCTTAATTAATTTAAAGTCCTTTTCGAGCCTGAGGCCTGAAAAACAGGCTCACCCCTCGATTTCACCGGGTCCGTCTGCGTCGCGTCACGGCTGCGCTGCGGTTTTGGTCCGGCCTCCTCCGGCGTCATACCCTACCGGGCGCGTTTCAGGAGCATTTCAGAAGCGGAGCGTCTTGCGTGCCGGCTCGCAGTTTTTGTTGATTTTGGCATATTTCCTGGACAGGCTACTTTGTACAGACAAAGTTAATAATAATTGTAATATTCCAGTTATAAACGACATGAATCAAAGATGTGTTGCTGTATTTTAGTGGTAAAAAAATGCATTCATCATCATAATTATTCTATATATATAATTGACACAGTGCCTGTAAACCGGAGGAGAACGCTGGCATTTCTCCTCCTACTTGAAAGACTACGGAGGAATAGGGTCTGCAAAATTAGTTTATTTAGGGGATGGGCCGGATGCTCTGACCGGTCCACTTCCTGCCCGGCGCTATGCAACTCCTCGCTTTGCGTCGAAAAATAGACTTGCATCCTATTTTGAGCGGAGCCCAGCGCCGAGACGCTTCTGGGACGCTTCAGAGTCGTAACGCGGCGCGTCTGGTGGAATAGCACCCATTGACTAGAGTGGCCACGATCTTTGCGAACGCCGCAGCGCAGCCGTGACGCGGCCGTGACGCGAGCTTACACACGGCGGCGTGTGTTGAAGCTTCAACGCTTCTGCTCATGCACTTTGAATGGGGTGACGTCACGCTTCGCCGAACTGCATTGTGGGAGCAAAGCGTAGCTTCAAAAGTAGAGCAATGTTCTACTTTTGAAGCTTCGACCGAAGCGTCAGCCAATCAAGTCATATGCCAGTACAAGCTCTAGCCAATCACGTGCTTGTGTGTCCGGGGCGGGAGATTCATGTGATTGGTTGTTGGTCGAGTCTCAGACACGCCCACCGGCAAGCTTCCATGCACGCCGCCGTGTGGACGCTGCGTAAGAGGCACCGTGGTGATGAAGCTCACGTTTCTGTGGGTAGTTTTGTTGTTTTTGTTTTCAAATATATTCGCCTTTCTTTTTCAATTTATAAACCTAAGGAATGTTCATAAAATACTTAACTCTACATTATGGCTATGATTTGTGTGAGGTATTCACGTTTTTTAAAGAAAACGCCCAATCACCCACCCACACTCAACATATCCAAAGATTGGCAGCAACATGCTGATGATACACACCCCCCCCCCCACACACACACACACACACACATACACATACTACACACACACACATACTACCCAGGGTTTTTGAGAGCAACACGCAGCACATCGTCATAGAGGATTAGCTCGGGTTTGAAAGTGTAACTAATTACTTTCTGCTCTGCAATACGGGGCCACACTCCAGTGTATCAATGAATATCATTAGATTAGAGGCTGAGTTAACTGAGATGTACACTCCTATAACACCACAGCTGGTGATGAGGAACATGCACACTTGTGAACACACACAAATAACACGCACACACAACTGCTGCATCGGAGATATGTTTTCTATTTGAAGCTCCGGAGCAGGTTAGCCGCTCAGCATAAGTTACCATGGAGATCTAGCCCGCTAAAAAGAGAACCAGCGTCGTAGGACCGGAAACCCCGAGTTTTCCCTGAAGTTAGCCCGCTAAGCGAAAATCCTGCTTCGTAGTACAGGCCTCTGGTGAAAGCCCCTTGAGATCAAAAGATCTCTTTTTCAAGGGTGACCTGCACTTAATAATGGGATGCATTTTCATCAGTTGACATTGGTATTCACCATATTTTAACATGCATGGTATTTCTCTCTTTCTATTACAATTCATCCCGAATGGAAAATCACTTGGTAACAGTTTTCAAGGGGGTCAGTCTGAGCGAGACAATTCACTTCTGAACACAAATGTAAACGTTATGGTGGCGGTAAAAAATCACTGAAGTCAAGGGGATAAATCTTCGTAGAACATGGGTGCCTGAACAGAACTGAATGAATAAATCTAATAGTGGATGAACAATTCAGTGTTGACCAGCCAACTGATAGGTACTGCATTTTCTTGTTCTTGGGATTTAAGTATGTACGTCAACCTCAATATGTGTGGATAAAGTCAATTTAGAAGCTGTTCTGAGCAATTGCAGCAGATTTGTGTCTTTGAAAAATTGCTAGAAGGGATGGGCAACAGTACGACATTATACCCTGAATGTAATAAACCAGAATTATTCTTAAATGTTTAATAATTTTTCCCCGTGCATCAATAGCTTTGTCACCGTTTTTTCTCCCATCATATGATTTCAGCAGTGCTTAAATTCTCCCGACACGTTTGTGAGAAATCCTTAAAAGTTTGTTTTTGAATGTATTCATTATGTTTAAGCAGCGACAAACATTTCCTTATGGGCATGTCATCGTAGGTGTTTGTTTGAAGAAGATTGGAGTAGTGGAAGAGATGAATGTGTGCGCTGAGATCCAGCACAGAGCAGCAGAGTGCACTGTAAAAAAAAAAAATCCCTTAAAAAAAGGAAAAAAACTGTAAAAATAAAATACGGAGATAACATGTAAAAAAAAAAAGTAACTTACCTTACCACAAGTAGCCTCTATTACTGTAATTTTACATTATATATTTTTCTTTTAACATATATTATTTGTTAGAATAGAGTCATACACCTCTAAAAAAACTGAATAAATAATTAAATGATAAAAAAAAGCTTAAAGACAGAAGATTACTGTTATTTTAAAAAATACCGTAAATTCAAGATTCAAGGCTTTATTGTCATTTGTACAGTAGCTTCAGTGTATATATGTCAATGTCACAGGCTCCTCCAACAGTGCAACATATATATATAGAACATAGAACAAATAAAACAGATAAAATAGTGCAAGTAAATACAAATAAAATAGAATAGAAATAGTGCAAGAAGAGTCTATATGCAAGTAAATGGAATATGATTGCACTGCCGTACCAGGCCGTGATGCAGCCAGTCAGGATACTCTCTGTGGTGCACCTGTAGAAGATGCAGAGTATCCTGGAGTCCATGTCAGGTCCTCAGTGATGTGGACACCGAGGAACCTGAAGCTGCTGACTCTCTCCACCGTAGTCCCATTGATGAAGATGGGGGCGTGTCCCTCTCCCTGCTGCTTCCTGTAATCCACAATCAGCTCCTTGGTTTTGCTGACGTTGACATGGAGGTTGTTATCCGGGCACCAAGATGTCAGGTTTTCGACCTACTGTACGCCGTCTCGTTGCGGTCGGTGATCAGGCCGATGACGGTCGTGTCGTCAGCAAACTTCACGAAATCTAAGACCATTTACATGTAAAACACAAAGAAAACATGTCATTTTACTTTGCAAAAGCCCAAGTTTACATTAACTGTCAGATGTTTTGTAGAAAAAAAATCACAAATATATATATTTATATATACAATATATTATTGAAAATAATACATTAAAGCCCAAACTATCACCACAGTGTTCTCTCAGTGAGATGACTTAACTGTCTGTCATTCACAATTAAAGGTCGCAGTCATGTAGATTCAACATTCAGTTGCATCTGAAGTAAGTTCCTGAGAAGAGATCAAAACAAATAAACAAACATTAATATATTGTCTGCTGTGCACTATATGAGGTGTAAACGGAGTACTCCACTGATCTTGCACTCCTACATCATTGTAGGACAGGGTTCAAATAGGATCAAAATTGAGGCAACAGAACCAGAGAGTCTTCTTTCATTCTTCTTATAGATACCTGGTGAGTATGCCTCTTAAACTGCTGCCATTTTGGTCTGGGATTCTGTTGTGTTATGCTCGTAGTGGCTAACGTCGCCTCACGGTGCTAACCTCCACCAGACATGAGGAGTGGGCTTCAGAGGTCTAGTAAGATCACTTCTTTTTAACACCACAAATCACACATTTGCCTAAAGATGAGGGAACTGTAAGTGCAAAATGCTACATTGATTCCAGTTTAAAGAATGATTCCTGCCGCACCATAATAATAAAGAGCTCAGTGAGGGGGAACATCATGAAACAATTACATTTATTGTTTGGAAATGTGTGAGAAGTGTACAAAATACATATTATGAAAGGAGATATTTGGTGTTTCTGCCACCTTAAACAATTAACAATTAAAACTGCGGTCGCAGAAGTGCGCGCAGTGATGAGCGGGCCCTCGTGTCCGTGCGCCTGTCGGGGAGGGCAGCTGGTCGTCCCGGCGTCAAGCAGACGCGTGCGAGTCCTCCGAAATGAGCCGTTTGTGATTTCTATAATTTTCGCGTCCCAGACACCCAGGTCCTCCGGCAGCGACCCGGAAACGGATTCTGGCGCGACGTGTCGAAGGAAAACAAATTTCTCTAAAGGCTCGTCGAGAATCGATTATCGAGGAGGCTGTCTGGAGGAGCCGTAACCGAGGATACACTGATTTAGAGGAGAGAGGAGGGAGGAGAGAGGAGAGAGGAGTCTCTCTGGAGGAGCAATAACCGAGGGTACACTGATGTAGAGGAGAGAGGAGTGTCTCTGGAGGAGCTATAACCGAGGGCACACTGATGTATTCTCCGGAGTCGATTTCAGCCAAAAGTGATGTTTAAAAGAGGCGTGACGCATGGCTGGACTTATGTCAACGAAGCACAGCTCTGCAAACTGTTCCCGTTGTGATTATAAGTTATTTAAGATGATCAAATGTGCATCAGACTTTCTGCCCTTTACCGTTTGTTTGCTCATTAATCACATCTCCCCTGGATGTTAGGCTATTTATTATACAAGTGCTTTCATTGTGATGCGATGTTTACAGTGAGAACAGCTGCTGAGGTCAGTGCAGAAAGCAGAACAGTGTGTATAATATATATCGCTCAATAATATATGTAACAGGCCTACATTTCACACTTTATTTGTAGGCTTTAGGAGATATCTACAAAAAAACAGTAGGGTTAGGGTTATGGAGTGTATAGGTGTCTGTTGTAATGAATATGCCGCCAGCAAAGGGCGTTGTTGGACAAACAGTAGGTGAGTGTGTGTGTGTGTGTTTGTGTGTCTGTTTGTGTGTGTGTGTGAGAGTTGATGTGCCGGGCAGACAGGCGGGTCTCAGTAGCTTAAAGGGGACCTATCATGCAAAATGCACTTTTGTACGTCTTTTATACATGAATATGTGTCCCCGGTGTTCCAGGGAACTCACCAAGTGTCAGAAAACACAACCCTCTCTATTTTCCTCCATACCCAAATCTCTAAAAAAGGGGCTGCAACGGATCTGATAAAAACTGATCCAGATTTGAACACTGTCCTGACGTCAGGACGGTGGCGCTACGGCTATTGGGCCAACTCCACCAGTCAGGAGGAGACAGCCACGGCCATTGCCGTTCGAAAGCGCTGGAGACGCTGTAGTACATATGCCAGGCCTGTAGGTGGTGCTGTTGCTCACAGAATCAGCCCTTGCAAAAACAGAGCTAAAAAAGTGCAAATTCAGCGAAATGAGGCATGGCTAAAATGCATGATCTGTTTGGTATTTTGAAAGAAAAAAAAGTATAAACATGCCTTATATAGGTATGGTCCTACACTATATTATTCAAATATAGCATGATAGGTCCACTTTAAGTAATAGTAAAGCAGAATAGACCGGCAATGAAACATTTCAACATTTAACAATAGTCAACATTTTCCAACATTTTGTTCAAAAGATAACAATTATAAACACTAAATAAATCTACCAGTTATGTGCGTACGTGTGTACATGACTGTGTGTGTTTCTACTCTCTCCACTCAAAGTCAGTGATGTTTGTAATTAATGAATGCACCTTTATCTTTATCGAGTGCTGTTTTTGTTTTTATTCCTTCCTCTCCACTTTAGTCCACTTTAGTCCGGATTGATCTTAAATAGGCACCTGTTAAGACAGAAGTACACTTATATTTAGTGTTTAATTACAAATCCTGTGGATGATACAGCCATTAATTGTCTTTACAGTTATACAGCTTGAAGTCAAAGGGCAATGCTACTCTTAAATGTACTTTTCATTAACTGTTATGATCATATCTGTACATTTAAAGCATTGGTTTGAATAGATTTTGTTATATAAAGTCGTCACTTGGCATCACTATCACACTGGACAGTATCGCAGCAGGTCTGTAAACAGGAGCAAGCGGTCACTTGAAGATCATTTGAATATGGGTAGCTACGAGTGCCATCTTGAGAGGTTTGTGTGTAACTGGGGCAGATGAGGTGCGTGTCAGCAGCAAAGTGAGCGGTGTAAAAGCATCGTAGTTAATTGAAAGAAGTATTAATGTGTTTGTTCACTGCAATAATACCAGGTTCCGGTGCCCATCCCATTTCGGTGCAAGAAATAGTTGCGTCTTCCTCGTCAGATTCCATTGTCATCAGGTGCTGACACTCACGTGTATTAGCAGGAGCACTTATCGTGTGTCAGAAATGTGCACAATCCTCTACTCTGTGGTTTAAGATGGAATGACTTAATAATTACAATTCTAGTCTTACCTCTGCAAGAACTCCAGGGTAGCTCCCAATTCTGAGCGATAACTGATGTTGAGGCAGTAATATGCTGCAAACATCAGCATCAGGGCGTCAACAACATTCGGGACACTGCCTCTGACGATGGTCTGGTCCTCTGCTATCATGTAGTGTCCAGCTGTCAGGGGAGAACTCCCTTAAGGTACACAACAAAGGAAAAAGTCACAAAAAAATTTATAAATCCCAAAAATATTTGGTGCAGATTGTTCATATTTTTTTTTTACTGGTGATCACATGGCCAATAGTATTTTAGGAATTATCAGCTCCTGCAGCTTTCTTTTCTTTCTTAAGTGTTTTCTAATGTTGACAGTGTAGAAAATGTCACATCATAAAGGGATAGTTTGGGTGTTTAAAGTGGGGTTGTATAAGGTACTTATCCATAGTCAGTGTATTACTTAGAGTAGATGATGGCCGGCAGGGGCGGACTGGGAAACGGTGGACCTCTGTCGCCTGTCAGCGCAACTTCAATGATGCCGTTTAAAAACAGCGAACCGACCCGGCCGTTCGGTGATTCTACAGATGAGTTTCGGTGCAGTAAATCTGTTAGCATTTCTCGCTTGTTGCTAATTCAGAGGCTCAGCGTTAGCATTGTGGGGTTTAAAAAAAATATATATATATCAGTTAGATGAGGATCTTCCCGTTACATGGATATAAAACATTCATAGTTTATTAAATGAACATGCCCTCAGACACTGTTTCCTGCAAGATGTTGCGGGAGGGCCCCGATACCGGGGTCTCTCGGGCTTAACAGGTTAACTATATTTTGATGATAAAACTTTTCTACTTTAACTTGAGTAACATTTAGAATGCAGGACTTTGACTTGTAAGTCAACATAGTATTCCTACACTCTGGTACTTCTACTAATACTCAAGTATAAGACCTGAGTACTTCTCCCACCTCTGTTAATAGCCTTAACATAGGATCTAAAAGATATGGATAATTTGAAGGTGAAAAATCGATTATAAAACTAAGGATTAAGCTAACATTAGGAGTTAGTGACAATGTATGCTAGTTAGCTAGCTAAACTATTTAATAAATAATATTGCGAATAAGTTACTCTGAAACATTCACTTTACGTCACGCTCAGCAACTCGAGCACGCATCTTGCGCACCATTAAAAAATGAATGGGCATAGGACCAAGCCCCCAGGAAGTGCACCGAACTCTGAGGAAAATATTTGTTGTGGCCAAACGGCGGTACTACACTTCCGTATAGGTTGCTGGGCCCGGAAACAATTTTTCCCATTGACTAACATTGGGAAAGAGACGTCTCTAAATCGTTGGATAATTTTTTTTAAACTAAATAAACTATGAACGTTTGTATAGCCCTTATTAAAAACATTCGGTCCTCAAGTTGTAAACTGTGCTAATAACGTTATCCTGAGAGTTATTTTCCTCGGCATTATGAACGTGCACCCACGGGACCGCGCCGCCCGGCACGTTCATGTTACGTGTTCAGCACTACATGCGTTTTACCTTTACCCATGTATGCACAATAAGAACGGACCCATATCGCCTTACTGCCAGCCCACGGAGCTGTAATAATGGATATATTGCACATGTTTGCTGTAATTCATCATTTGTAAAATATTATACTACATGGGCTGTATGATGTAAATCTTGTACCGTAAATGTTGTATTAAATAAAGTTAATATTACCGACGTAGATTAACGTCCCTGTACGTGTAGCTTCTTATTGCACTAAGAAGCTTATTGCACTGTATATATATATATATATATATATATGTATATATATGTATATGTATATGTATATGTATATATGTATATATTCCAGTACCATGCTGTCATGAACGCGCGGTGCTGTGACGTGTACAAATTAACGTGCTTAATGTGAACGAGCCTTTTGGGGGGCGTGGTTAAAGTTGCGCATGCTCTATGAGCGCACATACGGGTACTTCTCAGGCATGCCGGGTAATCTTTGACATTTAGCTCTCTCAAAAGTTGGGCCATTTTATCTTCATGCGCCAATGAGCAGCTCTCATAGGAATGAATGAGGCCCCGCCTCCCACGCTGTATCCAGTTCTTATTATACATCCATGGTCCACATGCAAGCAGTGAGCTCTGTGAAGAGAAGGCTGTCTACCAGCAGAAACTCAGCTAAACGCTGCCGTGATTAAACGCCAAATTATGTTCCAAACCACATCAAGGATTATTTCTGAAACAGTATGGAGCTCAAACGCTTTCTCTCTCGCGGGTTTACCACAAGGTGAATAGCTTTTATGTCCTGCTTTTTTATACATACTCTCTCCAGTACAGGTTAGCTATGAGTGTTAGCGATGCTTGCTAATGTAAACACAGACCATATTACTTCCAAAACACGTCGGGCATTGTTTCTGATAGCAACGTTTCTCACCAACTGACTCACATGCAGTCCCCATTGCCATACTGAAGAAACAAGCAGGTTCTTTCATAGAAATACTTCATTCACTATCATGGAAAGACCAAATTGAATATGTCTGCAAAAGGACAAAACAAATATTTGATTTTCTCCGCCGCCTTAGGTCTTTTGGGGCGAGTAGACAAATTCTTCTTTTGTTTTCTGACTGTTGTACAGTACTGCAATACTACATGGTACAAGTGTTTGTCTACTGCTTTAAAATTCAAACTGCTCCACCAGTTGAAAATGTGCTCAAAGATTGTAGGTCAACCTTGTGAGAGTCAGCATACCATAATAACATTGAGGCTGGCCAACAACATAATCTCTGATCACAACCATGCCCTGAACAGCTAATATGAATTGTTGTTGTCTAATCGGAGATACAGGGTCCCATGATTTAATAAAGTCAGACTGAAGCGCTCCTTCTCCTGGGGGTGAACATCACCGAGGACCTCTCCTGGAGCAACAACACCACGTCAATCGCCAATAAATCGTCAAAAAGTGCATTTTGCATAATAGGTGACCTTTACAAGTTGTCCTTGTTGATGTTGTAAATGGAGCTGCTGTGATGCAAGAACATTTTTTTTTCTTATGTATCGTGTCGTATCTGCTCCTCACTGTCTGGCTGGAGGACGCCCTGCCACATGTCTGTCTCAGGCTAATACACCACAGGCTGGTGTAGCCCGCTGTCATGGTGCTGTGCACGAGCACAGGTGTGTGAACTTCAGCATCACAGCAGGTCACACACAAGCTGAAGGATTCTCCCTGTCAAGGTGTTCCTCAGAGCTGGCCAGACCAGTTCTCTCTCATCCTGACTGGTGTGTGTATCATCATGATGCTGGTTCTGAGTATCTAAAACTACATTTCCACCCGACAGGAGTATAAAGCTTTTTATTTTAAATGAATTTAATTTAATTATTTCCATGTATACACATGTGATCCTACAAAGCTTGAATTTGTGTTGCTGTTTATTATTATTTAAAACACAGTCTACTCAGGATAGGTAGTTGTGATATTAAGACGTGCGGCTACATGTACCTTGTTTGTGAACAATAACACTAAAGCAGCTCTTTCCAGCGGGGCTTTTACCTTTCCATCTCCTCTCACTCCTGTTCTCTCTTTCACCTGCTCACTCGGGCTGTTTCCTCAGTGCTCAGTGATATGAATTCTGCAGACTGAATGAATATTGTGTTGATACACAGCAACCAGCAATCATTGATCACAGGCCTGTCCCTTTAACTGAACCTTTAAGGTTGGAGTTCAGTTCCACTCCTGAATTCCTGCTCATACTCTCAGATAGCAACCTAATTCATGTGTACTGATTTAATCACTGCCAGAGCTGTGTTAGGTTTCTTCTATTGCAAACTGAACATTTCCTCCTGCTGCTGCTTCACATTAAAATGTTCCACTGGCAAACAAGTGCACAGTACACTGACTGGGTCATAAATAATATGTATGTACACAGCAGCTTACGGACATGCTGTGGTATTTGCTCAGGAAGGAATAGTGCACGAGAAAGCAGCCTCGCACCTCATCCAGCTAAACAATGCCATGGCATCCTGTTAACCTTGGATAGAATTATGGCCTTGGACCTCTGCTTCATGTTACCCCCTCCCCTCTCAGCTCCCTGACCACCCCCTTACTTTCTCCACATGTTCGATACACTGTCACCTATATAAAAGCACTGAACACCAGCAAAAAAACCTTTCTGCATGCCCTGAATGTTTAAGGCTGCTAACAGTTGCTAACCCATGTGACGGTGTTCTCAAACAGAACATGAGGTACATTTCCTCATATAGATGTTGACTCCTGAACAGAGAGTGAAAGAACTGTGTATTAGCTGTGTGTGTTTACTGTTCTTCTACACTGAAATCCGATTCATTATTTGTATTTGTGCCATTAAAGGTTGGGTAGGTAATTTTGGAGAAACCAGCTCGAGTGCGCTAGAATTTGAAAATACACAACCGGAGAAAATCTGCCACTTCCTTACAGAGCCCCTCCTCCAACACACACGAACGCGCACATGACCAATGAGGGCACGAGATAAGTTTGTGCACAGATGGAAGGCTGACAGGCAGGTAGGCCATCCAGTTATTTTAGCCGGGCCGGCTAAAATGATTGGTCGTGCTTTTTACAGTATTACGGCTTCCACAGATGAATTTTTTTTATGGATTTTTTGTCAAAGCACTTAAGATATTCATTGCTATAAACAATGTTAAGAGCATTCCATGGAATATAACAAAAAGTGTATCTTGAGCCGGTTTCTCAAACTTACCTACCCCACCTTTAATGGGCAACAGTTCCATAACAACCTTTTAGCATAGTTTAATTCAAGTGGTATTCCAGGGTATGCTGTTTGCTGGATAAAACACAAAACCACTGCAACATGTGAGAGTACACCCCCCCTCCTACTGCTCTCTTCACTTCCTCTCTGTACCTCTGATAAGCATTCAGTAACCTGTAGGTCTCTTTCATATACTTCATCCTGATAGTGATTGGGATCCTTATGCCTCTTTTCATGCGGACTTGTTGGACTGTAAAGCACTTTGAAATGGTATTACATACTGATAATGTTATATTCAATGCTTGCCACAATATCAGCGATGTGATTCAGTGATGTAGAGAAAATGTTGCTGTTGTTTAGCCTGCTGCTAACCGCTGTTAGTGTTAGCTATCTGCAGCATTCAAACCATGCAGAAGGCTAAACTATTATTAGGAGGAACTATAGAGAGGTGGAGGGAAAATATTAGTTTTACCTTTGCCTAACCGCTAAGCAATAGCAATCCTAAGTGAACTGTGAGCCTAACGTTAGCTAGCATACCAAATCACGGCCAAGATTTTCTAAAATCAGGGTTCTTACACCTTTTCCAAAGTTAAATTCAAGCACTTTTGAAGGTGCATTTTCAAGGTGCATTTTCAAGCTTTTCAAGCATCTTACAGCTGTTGTAAATTACATATTTATATACACATACTTATACTCAAATGATTATTTCCCTACCTCACATTAAATCAGATGTTCTTTATGCTATAAACAACCAAATGTGTGTTTCATAATAGCATTCTACATGAGGATGAAAAATTAAAAATGTTAGAAAAGAAAACTAAGTTTAATATTTCAAAATGTGTGACCCATCTGTACGTAGACTGGGCATCCCATATAACCTGGCTGAGCCAATATAAAACAATCAGCCAAATAACTTTTCAATATATTATTGATTACTATTTTTGAGGTACTTTTAGGTTGGCAGTAAACACAAGTCAGAGGTAAATGGTGTACTTTGACTCCACTACATGTATTTAATACCTTTAGTTACTTTACAGATGTGGATGAATGATGTGAAATATAATCAAGTGTTAAATTAGACTTTAGTTCCACCTGGAGTAAATTCACAAGCTACCCTGCAGTATACAAAGTCATTCAAACTAGCTGCAACTTTACCAGCTTTGATAACACTTTCATGATCAATCATTATAAAACATATCATATACAATTATTAGGAATGCTCCGATCGCCAATTTTGGAGCCGATCGCCGGAATCAGTATCGGCCGATACCGATATCGCTCTCTTTTCCTCTCTCCCCCTCTCTCTCTCTCCTGACAGCCCGTCAGTATCTCCTGCAGCTCACTGATCCAGTAATGAGCGACCCGACAGTGAAGAATAAATATATTTATAACTAGTTTAGCTTGTTCCAGAGGTAGATAAAATAGCTAAGTGTGTTAGGTCTAACTCTTAATGTGTGTTCTGCTCCGCTCACCGGTCCGTCACAGCGGGTGGAGCTGCAGGATTTCTGCTTCACACACACGTTGCATACCGCTATTTTATTGTCATTTTCGGACACTTAAAATACTGCCAGACTAGTGAAGCCATTTTGGCGAACTTGTTTTGCCGCGCACAGAGAAAAGTGTCATGTATTTTACATGCAACGATAGCCTAATCTAAAATGCTCTCCTATGGCGTACCTTTCGTGTGGTGCGTGGCTCGTCAGCGCAGACTCTCGCATCGTTATTGTTGCACACTTTGCAGGAGGCTACTCTTGGGCTTCGCTTGACCCTCGTCTTAGCCATGGCTTGTATTTGTCTTCTGCTAGCCAACGCTCGTTGAAACGGCAACCTCCTGGCATACTGTCATCTATCACTCTCATCAGAATGCCCAGGTCACGCACGTAACAAAAACACTTGCCGGTCACGCGCATTGTGCGGGAAGGCCGGAGTGGAGCTGTTTTATGTAAAAGCGAAGCAATTAAGCGCGCTCCGACTTCTTTATTTTCTTTTAATCTAAAAAGCGAAGTAAAGCATTTACAATTTCAAGCACTTTATCCCAAATTCAAGCACCATTCCCAAAATTCAAGCACTTTTCAAACCTTGAAAACACCTCGTACAATTTCAAGCATTTTCAAGGATTTCCAGCACCCGTACGCACCCTGTAAAATGTGTCGCCAGTGTGATCCGTCTCTTTGGTTGATAAGTTGTCCAGATTTTGGGTTGCTTTGCAGTGTAGGCATTTGTTGCCAATGGTGGAATTGCAACTTTTCCTCTCTATGGTGCACCTGTAGAAGGTCAGGATACTCTCTATGGTGCACCTGTAGAAGGTCAGGATGCTCTCTATGGTGCACCTGTAGAAGGTCAGGATGCTCTCTATGGTGCACCTGTAGAAGGTCAGGATACTCTCTATGGTGCACCTGTAGAAGGTCAGGATACTCTCTATGGTGCACCTGTAGAAGGTCAGGATCCTCTCTATGGTGCACCTGTAGAAGGTCAGGATACTCTCTATGGTGCACCTGTAGAAGGTCAGGATGCTCTCTATGGTGCACCTGTAGAAGGTCAGGATACTCTCTATGGTGCACCTGTAGAAGGTCAGGATACTCTCTATGGTGCACCTGTAGAAGGTCAGGATACTCTCTATGGTGCACCTGTAGAAGGTCAGGATACTCTCTATGGTGCACCTGTAGAAGGTCAGGATACTCTCTATGGTGCACCTGTAGAAGTTGCAGAGTATCCTGGAGTCCATGTTGAACCTCCTCAGCCTGCGGAGGGAGAAGAGCCACTGTCGAGCTGTTTTGGTGATGGTGGTGGTGTGAAGAGTCCATGTCAGGTCCTCAGTGATGTGGACAGAGAGGAACCTGAAGCTGCTGACTCTCTCCACCGTAGTCCCATTGATGGCGATGGGGGCGTGTCCCTCTCTCTGCTGCTTCCTGTAATCCAGCGCCATATATGCCCCTTTCACACCAACGCGTTTTCAGCGCCGGCTCGGAGCTAGAGCCTGAAAAGTACCGGTTTTTCCTCTTCACACCGCAGCGGCGCCGCCTCTTAGCTCCGGAATCCAGTTCACTTCCAGCTCCAAAAAATTGTCGGTCTAGAAGCAAGACTCCGGAGCTAAGAGGCGGCGTCGCTTACGTCGAGGCGTGCAGGAAACTAAACCCACCTCCCCTGAACAAGGGTCGACTGAAGAGTCTCGTCATGCCTGCCTACAAGAAGTAGCGCTGAGCAAAGTGACTAGAAGGCAACCACACACTTATAAAAAAAAACACACTTTATAAAGTCAGGCAACACTAACCAGGCTTCGTGTGATTCTGTTTATTTGTACCTTACTTTGACCATCCGTTCGCTGTTATTGATCATTGTGGAGAGCAGGCAGACGTTTTGTTTTTTATTATAGCAGCTATCAGATGGAATCAATACATGGGCTGCACAGGTTGTCATGTCCGACTATCACAAGTAGAATCATAATGAAAAATACGCCGGTAAAATGTGCCTGTAGAAAACGGCTTATGCCACAATAGGATAGCAATAGCAAGTAGTCAGTTTAGCTTCGGTTGCTATGCTAACATCACCCATTTTATACCAGAGAAACTTTCATAACAGCGTTGTGATGCCAAACAGCGTCAATTCAGACTGACACACATTCACTTAAGGGGAACTGGGGATATGTATCAGCTGCTTGTGTGACAGTCAGACAGTGAATACTTTAGAGCGGCCGCTGCTATGTGAGCTAACCCAGAGCTAACGGGAGAATAAACTCCCGTGGAAGAGCAGCCAGCACTGCAGCGGTCGGTAAATGCCGCTGAAACATGAATGCCATTTTAGTTTTTTGTTACTTTGTTCTGAAAGCTGAACCTGCTGCTCCTCACAGAGAGAAGAGGGAAGAGGCTGTGTGAATTACTTTACATTGTGGATAAGGGTGGATAGCCCCCATTGTTCTGTGTGTCAAAATGAAAGACAGCCCACACACCTATCAATCATCAAACCTTGGGGTCTTATTTCATTACGTGTTGATAGAAATCAACACGTAATGAAATAAGATGTATATAGAGATGTACTACAGCAAAGGTATTCTCCGTCGGGACTTCCTGCAACAACACCACGCCGTTATCGTGATTCTGATTGGCCAGAAGACATTATCAAAGATGTTTTATTGAGAAGACGATCACTACGTGACAAAAGTTTTCAAAACCATTTCTAGTCTTTGGTATTTCCAGACAAGTGGCTGCTGAAATCAATCTTACTAACTGCTGTCTGTGCAATTTACTCCTCGCGAGTTGGCGGACTTTATTTTTCTTACTTTAACATCATTTTTCATGGTGGGGCTAAGGCGGGGCTAAGCCATTTCTTGGTATGGCTGTAGCCTACCCCAGCCATACCCTGCGGTCGCCACTGCTTCCTAATGTTTATTGATATATTTAGAGGGAGGGGATGGGAAGGAAGGCTTCAAAATTCAGATTAGATTAATTTCTACCATTTCTTTAATTCATGGTGGTTTCAGTAATCCCATGGTAATTGAGGACATAAGTAATCTAAATGAGTAATGTAATCTTTATGACTTTCAGAAAGGACAGGAGACCGACAGGTGCCTATCAATGATTGTCAACTGACAGCACAATGAGTCAAAGGACTAGCAGCAGCAGCATGATGATGATGATGTTAAATGTGTTGTTTTAGGAACATCCATGTAAATAAATGGAATTCAATAAACATTGAATAGCATATCATGCAGTTTGTCTGTGCCTTTTCCTCTGTGTTGTCCTGGCATATAGTCTCCCCCATGGTTTGCTGTGCTGCCTGGGGATGCTCCAATCGCTCAGAGAAAGGAGTACAAATGTAAAGTTTCCCCACTGACACAGAGAGGAGGAAAGAATGGCTGGCTCAAGTCAGCAGGAGCAATTTAACTATCACAAAAGACAACAACAGCAACAAAATATGTGAGGTAGGCCTAATCATATTTTTCACAAAACGAAGACCACACCATTGGGAAGCTTAATGTCTGGTTTAATAAAAATAAGGAACAGGGAGAGGCTTGCACAACTCTGGGAGTTGAGACTCAGGCTCAGGGTGAGGGTCTCATTGCAGGTCTTCAGGCTCCATTGAATCCCCTGGGGTTCTTGTGCTGAAAGAGGGAGACAAAGACAGGAGAAAGGGTTAGATACATCTATATAGCAACCTATAGGATGGGAAATTGCTGACCTATTTTAAACTTACCTTGTGTTTTCACTCTCCCTTTGCCATCAATCCAAAATCAGCTGAGCTGCAACATAATACAGACAGGTAATAATCAACAGAATCACAAGGACATAATATGGCTCTGCTAAAAACACTCACCCAGAAGTAATGTTTTTGTTTACTGTTTAGAAGTCTCAAATATGCACGCTAAATCCATATCAATAGCCATGTATCACAAAAATAGCTCTCTTCCTTATTATTGTGTAACATTAACTATATTATACTAGCTTGAACTCCAAAATGGATATCCTCATTTCACCACCTCCACCCACTACAATCACACGCCCCAATGTTATATTTTACTCATATTTAACTCCCTCCACCCCGGATAAAAGCACGTTAAGAAGCCCCTTTTTCTCTAATTTCACAACGTTGGATGAAATAACATTAGGAGAACGGATTAATAGGCTGTTCATGGTTAACGTGTGTTGCTAACTTTATCCGGTATCCTAGCCTAATCTGTTATCTGTAAACGTTACCTAAATATACTGATTTAGGGATAGTCCACTAACATCCTTTAATACACATGTTCATTTGACTCAGATATCCGCAATATAAATCTTTAAACGTCTTCTTACCTTTAAAAGTCCATCACGAACGGTCTATTATGCTGCAACTCTACTGTGATGCTAACCGCGGATCGTGGAGCCTAATAGTTCCCCGGAAGTCAGCGGCAAGCTAAATTCCAGGGAACTATTGAGAGGCTCCACAATCCGCCATTGCTGTAAAGAAATGGTCCATTGGAGTGAACGGAGATGTCGTAACTCTTCTATTATACGGCTCTGCTGTAATCCACAATCAGCTTCTTTGTTTTGCTGACGTTGAGATGGAGGTTGTTATCCTGGCACCAAGATGTCAGGTTTCGACCTCCTCTCTGTACGCCGTCTCGTCGCCGTCGGTGTTGTACTACTTACGTACAATTTTGAGGAATTTATACCTTGAGAATTTCAATTTTCTTAAAATAGTACTGTTATGTATGTTAATGTACTTTTACTTCACTACATAATTTAAGACCTTATGTTACTTAGCATATTTTAATTAATGATGTGAAATATAATCAACTCTTAAATCACACTTTAATTAATACATCAATAATTATAATCAAAACATATGATATATATTATTCTGAAATGGACCAATCTGCAGAATGACTACTTTTACTTTTGGTACTTTAAGTATATTTTGATGCAATTTTTTTAACTTTTACTTGAGTAACATTTTGAATGCAGGACTTTTTCTGTAACAGAGTATTCCTACACTCTGGTAATTCTGAAGCACTTTATGTTGGGTTTTGCTTTCATATGCCAACCACCTGCTAACATACATGTTTATTCCACCGTTTGAGGGTCCTCATCGATAGTTGCCATGTGTGAGCAGTAGAGTGTTCAATATGTAGCCTGCAGACTGCAAAAATGAGGGTGTGTGTGTTTTTGTGTGTGTAATGCTGCTGTGTACAGGGAGCGCACTTTCATCCAGCTTTATAACATGTTTGATGACAGATCCATGAATAAGTAACCGGCAGCCTTGGGTTGTTTTGTCTTGTACCTATTGATGGCATTCAGCGACCTGATATGACTTCCCAACTCCAACCACATCAAGGAATTCTGGATAATCAATGCTTTTGATGCTTCCAGCTAAAATATGTATGACTGATATCAATATCAAAGCTGAGTATGCGTATCTGTTCATTCTCTTCCTGTGAATTCTTTTGAAATGTGTTAATTAGTTTCAGTTTGTTAACTGCATATTGCTTTGAACGTCATTTCACACTAGCAATTTACTGATTTGCTTTAGACAAAACATAAATCAAATAAAAGCACAACGCTCAATATCAAATCCCTCATTTGGTTTATGATGTGGAATATTGGTCCTTGTGATGGATTTTATTTGATTATATTTACGTATGCTCTGCACCGACATGTACAACAGTTTAATTAAAGGAGGGTAAAGCTTGAATGCGAATGTAATTGAAGAGTAAATTGAATTATTGTATTTGTTCACCCTCTGGGTGTTCTGTGGATTTCATTTTACACAGTTAAAACTTCTGAAAAGCCAGCTCCCAGACATGACACTCACACACACACACACACACAGTTAATTTTACTGCATCAGTGACAAGCATTTATGAAGCCCCCTAGGCATATACAATTAAAGCCTTTCACTTATTAATTTGATGCACTGCAGTTTAATAAGTTTACTTTCAGGGGCTGTGGTTGGGGAAAAAATAAAAAATAGAAAAAAAGCATTTGAGGGAAAGAAATCTAAATTAATTGGCAATTGTGTATGCAGATATGAGCAGATGCTGAGATACGTGTGTGGCTCTGTATCTCTCCCTGGTTTGTTATTCAAAATGTTAGAGTTCCTTATTTTTAAACTGAAACTTGCTGTTCAAAATAAATAAAAAACAAACCTGGAATTATGCATTTGGGACTTTTTTTTGCTTTTTCTTGTTGTACCGAACCCGTACCGAACCGTGACCCCCAAACCGAGGCACATACCGAACCGTGAATACTGTGAACCGTTACACCCATAACTCCCGTGTTTTGTTTCAGCAACTAGTTTTCTCGTTAAGAACTGCGTGATCGCTGTGTATGCTGTGGATAACATTAGTGTTGGCAAGGACAAGGTACACAGAAAACTAGTTGCTAAAACAAAACACAGGAGTGTACCTTGTTAGCTAATGTTAGCTAGCTGACATTAACGTTACACATTACACTCGTTTAACACTCACCGAAACCTTGTACAGCCGGTCCCGCATGCTGGCTCTTACGGAACCGACTAACTCCCCTTTTGTGTAATAGCCAGGGGTGCACAACTTTCTCAGTGAGGAACTCAGATGAGTACCTGGAGTCAGTGTTTGGTACTCCAACTTCTGGCGGTTGTCAAAGGGGGGGGGAGGGGTGGTAGTGGAGTACAGCGCTTCGCGATTGTCAACGGGGGGGGGGGGGGGAGTACAGCGCTTCGTGATTGCAGGGTTCCTGCAGGTTTCGCCAACTCAAATTTAAGACTTTTTAAGACCTTTTTAAGACCACTTCGAATAGAATTTAAGACCTATTTCACGGCAAGAAAGTATGAAGGAAAATTGCTATGAAAGAAGAAATACGTCCCATAATTACTTACAAATCAAATGTATTCATGTTCAACATAAGAACAATGACTGAACATAACAGCATAACAGTACAGAACTGTGTTAGCCAAAAAGTGTGTATGTGTCTCTGTGTGTGCTTGTGTGTGTGTTAGGGCTGTGCAATTAATCGTATTTTAATCGCAATTACGATTTTGGCCTGCCACAATTACAAAAACAACATAATCGAAAAAAACTATTATTTAGCTTTGCTAGGTTGTGACAGTGCACTACGACATATTTGATCTAATTAATGTTAGTCTAATTTATTTTTATTTATCATATTTATATATGTTTAGTAGCTTGTGGAAGTGCGCTCCAAAATATTTGTTGATCTTGTTTATTGGTATTTATTATTTTGATATTATTTATTTAAATATATCATTTATTTAATTAATTTTTGTATTGGTTTTTCAGTTGAATTATACGTTCAGGGTAATCAACAGTTAAAAAGATACTGTTCAAATTATTATTTGTTTTAAAGTTCAATAAATGGATGTTTTCAAAGTCAATGAATAATGTTATTTAATAATCGTGATATCAATTATTGACCAAAATAATCGTGATTATGATTTTTGCCATAATCGAGCAGTGTGTGTGTGTGTGTGTGTGTGTGTGTGTGTGTGTGTGTGAGTGTGAGAGAGAGAGTGAGTAACAAGAGCTATATTCAGAGCTCTGCTGCCTTGGCTACAATCTTTCATCGTTGCTGTTGTATGATTGGTGTTTAACTACGGTATTTAGCGTATACACTACAGCACCTCCGCTTTTAGGGTTGACGTAGACCCAAACGTCGCCCGGAGGTCCAACGGTGTTGTTGCGGGAGCTGCTGGACTAGCTAACGCTGCACTAGCTAACGCTACATTAGCCAAACAAACGCTAATTTCTTTTGCAAAGGGTGCAGCAGGCTTCAAACACGTTCCCCTCCACTGGTTTCAACCAAGCACTAAATTCGATGTTTTCCAACCAAATACGGTTGAACTTACACTTCCCCATATTTATTTGTAAGTAGATTCGAAGAGACATGAGTTTCTGACTGCCGCTAGCTGAAGCTTGGTTGCTAGGTTACTAGCTGGGTGTTCTCCGTTAAGGGGCCGGGGGAAACAAAGTTAGTGATTACTGGTTCCATGTTGATTTATTTCAATACAAATTGTTGGGGGGAACTGAAAGGCTATTACCGTTACTTCGCAGCCCGGACATTTCCCCCAAAACACATTTTAGACGCGATCGCAACACAGAAGTACCTTTCAAATCCCATCATTTTTAAGACCTTCTAAATCATATTTAAGACCTTTCTTATTTTTTTGGTCATATTTAAGACCTTTTTAAGGCCTTCAATTCAGATGATCAAATTTAAGACTTTTTAAGACTTTTTAAGACCCCGCGGGAACCCTGTGATTGTCAACGGGGGGGGGGGGGGGTGGTGGTAGTGGAGTACAGAGCTTCGTGACCGCGGAGCGTGTGAACGTTGTGATCAGCTGTTTTAGCGCAGGGCTGCTGTACAGACCAACGTTAACAGCAGCCCTGTCTGTGCACAGCACACGGAGACCGGTGATCTAACCGCCTTAAGTACGTCGGTACGCAAATGCGCTTTGTGACACAAGTGACGGTACGCATTTCAGATTGTTGCCGCGCATGCGTACCTGCGTACCAGTTATGTGCACCCCTGGTAATAGCAGCTCTCAACATGCCCAGACGTGTAATGATTTTCACCTCGTTTAACCTGTTAAGCACAAAGCCTGTTTTTCATGTTTCAGGCTCGAAAATGACATGCCCAAAACAAATGACTATAACTTAACTTCTAAAAGGGTTATATGAATAATTTCTTTTATCAAAGCAAGGTTACATCTGTGAGTTGGATGTAGAAGTGTCAGAATCAATATAGATGTTTTTTATTTTAAAGAAAATTCAGATTTTACATAGTAAAAAACTGTAAATTATAGTGTCCGTCCAAATATTCTTTTTTATTATATTCCCCACACACACTCGTTGTAAAAACAAACGGTGGGGGCTTCGCGCATGTAATTTTGCAGCAGAGTGGACCGATCTCTCGCTCTGACATTTGGAAACGAAAAAGCAGTTTTATTGCTTATGGATTATCAGAAATCATTTCAAAGAGGACACAGACACATTGGATTAACCTATGGATTAACTGCAGCATCGTTTTTTTATCGTTTTAACCTGTTCCACTCTGAGCCTGTTTTTCAGGTCTCAGGCTCGAAAATGACATTCCCAGAACAAATGACCATATCTTCCCTTCTAAAAGGGTTAAATTAATAATCTTTTTTCTCAAAGTAATGATAAACCTGTGAGTTGGATGTAGAAGTGTCAGAATCAATATAAATGTTTTTTATTTTAAAGAAAATTCAGATTTTACATAGTAAAAAACTGTAAATTATAGTGTCCGTCCAAAAATTATTTTTACAGATAGTGAAAACTACCCTTGGATGATGGGTTAGTAGACTAAAAGCTTTAGGAATCCAAAGTACAACATATAATAAGTACCCTGTATCAAGATTGATGCAAAACAAGTGAAATTTGACCTTTTTAGAGAGATTTAGCCAAAAACTGGGCCATCTGGGGTCATTTGGGTGGATTTGACCTATCTCTGGCCCCCCTTGCTCGATCTGGTTGGTTGACATACCCTTGTGACCGTTAGAGCCAATAGAATCGAAGGAGGAGACTCACATACACATACATTGTAAAGAAAAAATGTGGCCGCTTCGCGTGTGGAAAGCGAAACTAAACTGGAGGAATGTCTCCTTCTGGAGTTTGGAAACTAAAACGCAGTTGTATTGCTTATGGATTATCAGAAATAATTTCAAAGAAGGCACAGACACATAGGATGAACCTATGGATTAACTGCAGCATCGTTTTTTTATCGTTTTAATGCCATTGAAGACCACTTTTGACCAAGGTAAGCCATATTTACATGTGATGATGTACGCTTTCGTTGATAGCGTCGCGAATGTTTATCACTGAGTGTTGAGGTGGGCACCGGTAGATTCAGTGTCTCCAGGACACCAAAAAAGAGTGTTTGGTTGTGCATCTAGGATAAGTAATAAGGGAGTTCTGAGTGAGTTTATGTGCCTTTGTAGGTTACGTTTTTTCGTCGAGGCTAATTCAGAGGCTGAGTGCTAGCATTGTGGGTTTTCTTTGAAAAAAAAAATTAAAAAGATCAGTTAGCTGAGTTTCTTCCCGTTACATGGATATAACACATTCATAGTTTTATTCAATATTAAGATTCCTTAGACGTTGTTTCCTGCAAATGACGCGTTTATCCCCCCCGGTACCGGGGGGAAGGCGTGAAACAGGTTAATGCCATTGAAGACCAGTTTTGACCAAGGTAAGCCATGTTAGCTTTTCTAGCTACCTAGCTCCACATGTTATGATGTACGCTTTCGTTTATAGCGTCGCAAATGTTTATCACTGAGTGTTGAGGTGGGCACCCCCAGATTCTGTGTCTCCAGGAGATGCAAAATGAGGGGTTGGCTGTGCATCTAGGATAAGTAATAAGGGAGTTATGAGTGAGTTTAGGTGCAGTTTTAGGTTACATTTTTTCGCACGTGGCTAATTCAGAGGCTGAGTGTTAGCATTGTGGGGTTTTTTTGGAGAAAAAAAATGAAAAAGATCAGTTAGCTGAGTTTCTTCCCGTTACATGGATATAAAACATTCATAGTTTATTAAATATTAAGATTCCTTAGACGTTGTTTCCTGCAAATGGCGCGTTTATCCGCCCGGTACCGGGGGGGGCGGTGCGTAACAGGTTAATACTTTTCACCTCATTCTGGTGTTGGTCAGTGTTGGGTGTAACGCGTTACAAAAGTAACAGAGTTACAGTAATGTATTACTTTTTGCTGTAACGAAGTAATGTAACGCATTACTAATGAAATTTGGGTAATATACTACCCGTTACAATTCCCAGTAATGCAGTTACAACACATTTTAACCCGAAATTAAATGGCGTTTTGTTTTCAAGTTGTGTTCCCCGTATCAGCCTCGCAGCTGAGCCCCTGTAGCATCCTTGTGACGTATGGATTCTTGGACCCCAAAGCAGAGACAGACACAAGTTAAGCTCAAGGTGTTTAACCTGTTTTCACGCCTTCCCCCCGGTACCGGGCGGATAAACGCGTCATTTGCAGGAAACAACGTCTAAGGAATCTTAATATTGAATAAAACTATGAATGTGTTATATCCATGTAACGGGAAGAAACTCAGCTAACTGATCTTTTTAATTTTTTTTTTCAAAAAAACCCCTACAATGCTAGCACTCAGCCTCTGGATTAGCCTCGATCGAAAAAACGGGACCTACTAAGGCACTTAAACTCACTCATAACTCCCTTATTACTTATCCTAGATGCACAACCAAACACTATTTTTTGGTGTCCTGGAGACACTGAATCTAACGGTGCCCACCTCAACACTCAGTGATAAACATTCGCGACGCTATCAACGAAAGCGTACATCATCACATGTGGAGCAAAGAAGCTAAACATGTAAATATGGCTCACCTTGGTCAAAAGTGGTCTTCAATGGCATTAAAACGATAAAAAAACGATGCTGCAGTTAATCCATAGGTTCATCCTATGTGTCTGTGCCTTCTTTGAAATTATTTCTGATAATCCATAAGCAATACAACTGCGTTTTAGTTTCCAAACTCCAGAAGGAGACATTCCTCCAGTTTAGTTTCGCTTTCCACACGCGAAGCGGCAACATTTTTTCTTTACAACCTGTCTGGGTGGGAGCCTCCTCCTTCGATTCTATTGGCTCTAACGGTCACAAGGGTATGTCAACCAACCAGATCGAGCAAGGGGGGCCAGAGATAGGTCAAATCCACCCAAATGACCCCAGATGGCCCAGTTTTTGGCTAAATCTCTCTAAAAAGGTCAAATTTCACTTGTTTTGCATCAATCTTGATACAGGGTACTTATTATATGTTGTACTTTGGATTCCTAAAGCTTTTAGTCTACTAACCCATCATCCAAGGGTAGTTTTCACTATCTGTAAAAAATAATTTTTGGACGGACACTATAATTTACAGTTTTTTACTATGTAAAATCTGAATTTTCTTTAAAATAAAAAACATTTATATTGATTCTGACACTTCTACATCCAACTCACAGGTTTATCATTACTTTGAGAAAAGATTATTAATTTAACCCTTTTAGAAGGGAAGATATGGTCATTTGTTCTGGGAATGTCATTTTCGAGCCTGAGACCTGAAAAACAGGCTCAGAGTGGAACAGGTTAATAAATAATAGGCCAAGGCAGGTACTGAAAACAGGGAGCTGGCTGGCTGCAGAAAGGTCCAAAAACAAAGCAGAGGGAAACATCCCAGGCTATACTCGAAAAGTAGCTCAAAAACTGCAAAGAAACAAAACAAAACTCAAGGCTGCAGAAAGGCACTCTGGATCGTTGAACAGCATTTAATTCTCTGGCAGAGAAGTGAGGTGAGGGCCAGGCTCTTAAAGAGCAGGTGATTATCTGAATGGGAACAGGTGTGCCTCATCTGCAGCCAGGAGAATACCAGCCACGCCCCCTGTCACACACCAGCCCTGCAGAGAAGGAGAGACAGAGTAGTGAGGGGTAAAAGGAGCAAAACAGGAAATCACACAACAAAAACCATGCATAAACATAACAATCCTGGAGCTTACTGAGCTAACGGAGCTACTAGCAGAGAGACAGAAAGCTAGAAGCAGCAGTGACTGCAGAGACCTGTCACTTAAGGTGACCACGCCCTAATTTATGCAAAAACATTAAGACCTAATATAACTAAAAGGGTTGCGTTATAAAACAATTCACTCACCAATCCATAATCATGAAGGTGGAATCTAACTATATCCAGAATAATGTTTATTGCATCCAGGGGTAGAAACATGTTTATTTCTGCTGTAAAGTTGGGCATTTTAACATGGGGGTCTATGGAAATTGCTCCTTTCTGCAGTCATCCCCTATCGGCCAATAGATGAACTGCAGTTTGAGGCACTTCCTTATTGGCCTCCCGGCTCTGCCCCAGAGTTTGCCGCTTGAGCTAAATACAGGGAAATACTTGAGGAAACTGTGTTTCAGTCTGCCAGAGATTTGAGGTTTGGGCGGAGGTTCATCTTCCAGCAGGACAATGACCTAAAGCATACTGCTAAAGCAACGATAGAGTGGTTTAAGGGGAAGCATTTCAACGTTTTGGAGTGGCCTAGTCAAAGCTCAGACCTCAATCCAATCGAAAATCTGTGGTATGACAACCCTGTCTCCTACAAATTACGTTCCCACAGAACTAAACTGCATTCTCAATTACGTTTCGCTAGAAACGTATTTTCTCCCACGTTACGTTTGTTATGAACGTCTCTCAAATACGTTTATTTTCTACATATCTTCTAGAAACGTATTTTCTCCCCACGTTACGTTTGTTATGAACGTCTCTCAAATACGTTTATTTTCTACATATCTTCTAGAAACGTATTTTCTCCCACGTTACGTTTGTTATGAACGTATCTCAAATACGTTTATTTTCTACATATCTTCTAGAAACGTATTTTCTCCCACGTTACGTTTGTTATGAACGTATCTTAAATACGTTTATTTTCTCCCACGTTACGTTTGTTATGAACGTATCACAATAGAAATGCCAATCGGGTCAATTTGACCCAGAGCTGTTTTTTATTGTGTGTAACTTTTTTTCAATAAAATATTAAAGTCTTCCAGTCCGTGACTTTTCCTGAAAGTGTGTTATGTAGCACCCTATGTTGTAAAAAATGGTCAATATGAAGTCAGATTGAAGAAATCGCCCAAATAATTGCCATTTATACCTATTTCCGCCCAGCGGGTCATATTGACCCCACCCCTTTTCATATAAACATGACGTGTTGCTATAGCAACGTCTTTTGTCTACTGCGGTTCCTTATAGATTGAGAGATAGATTGAGAGAGAGAGAGATAGATGGATAGATATATTTATACATAGTTATAGATAGTGTTGTAGCAAATACTTTGGATGGTGGCTTACAGCCCCCCTCCGCTACGCGCCGTTCGTTAGATGAGGCTGGTTATATTTAATAAAGAAAGGGATTCAAAACACCGGAATAAAGGTTATAACAATAATCTGATTTTACTGGTAAGAAACAAAACACGTATACAAGTTTACAGAGTACTCCGGACTTTCAATTTCCACTGCTGTGCGATACAGGTATCGGGACCAGGCAGTCAGAAAACAGGAAGCATTTTACATGCATAAACAACAGTATTCATATTCATATTTTGGGGCGGAGATGTGTTGACTTCTTCCTTCCCATTTTACTCCGAAGCGAATCAGAGAGCCCGTGGGGAGGAGCTGTGTGAGCTGCTCACTCCCCCAGGTGTTTTTACTGGTTGGATTAACTTCTGGTCAGGTCCAATACAGCGAATCAGAGTTCTGAGAAAAAGTATGTTTTCTTCTGAGCACAACGTGAGATTCGGAAGTTCACAAGGACAGAGTCAATCTTATCTCTGCACCTGTATTCACTCCTTTACTTTCCCAAGGAATATTTCACAAACTATTCTTTGTAGTTTCCCATTGTACACAGATATATTGATGCCCAGAAAGGACCTTGAACAGAATATGTGTGTGTGCTGGTGGGAGGAGGTGTATGTGTGTGTAACAGGATCTCTGGGTCAGTGAGTTGTAAGTGAAAAGACAATATCTATATATGGGATTACTTAAAACAGTTCAAACAATACATGTTCACTAAAATACAATTCAAAATAATACATGTTTACTTCAATACAGTTTAGAACCATATCGGTTTACTTTAATAGAGAGAGAGAGAGAGAGAGATAGAGACAGTCTCTATGGCAGGCTCGCGCTGCGCTCCGCAGCAAACAGTTGAAAGTACGTTATGCTGGCCGCGGTGTCTAAATAATGCTTCCGGGCCAGCGGGCCATTTATAATGTCGAGCCCTGAGAGTCCACAGATTATATTGGTATACGTTTCATCCCTGTGCGATCAAAACTCACTGTTCAATAAAAGAACATTTTACCTTGAAAATCAATGCATTCTAATAGCGGGTCAATTTGACCCAGGTGGCGGTTTTAGGTATAAAAAATCTCTGGCGGTTCTAGTGTTAAATATGTTTATTTTCTACATATCTTTGCCATTTATTGTCTGGCTTATAATAATGATAATAGTCATTTATAAATATCATTTTAGAGCACACATTTGAAATCGACGATCGGGCTCGATATCCTATGGTTAAATTAAAATCAGTAGGCGAGGCTGTAATTTCGCCAGCTGCGAGGCAGAAAATAATAGTTTTAACATGCCAAAAAGCTGCTGTGTCGTTTATTTCACCTCAAACATTTAAAACAAATCCAGAGTTACGTGTTTCTGTACTTCCTCTAAGAAGAAAGGACAGTAAGAGAAGAGCTCTGTGGCTTCAGGCTTGATCGCCGTTCAAATGACAGCTGGTTTCCCCAAAAGTGGGCGGGGCTGTAAAGTGACGTAGGAAAGATCCTCAGCTCGCTGATTGGATGTTTTAGCCGCAATGCACGTCGGGATATGGTGTTAATGCGATATGATATCCGAAAAAAAAATCAGAGTTTAGGATGGCCGAAGACACTACACTACCCATAATCCCCAGCTATCGTTTGGGACTACAGTCCCGTTGACAAACCCCGTGATTAATCTTCAAGATCTGGGATTGGATGTTGGAGTGGCAGTGCGCCAAGGTTACGCCGAGCGCCAAACAGCTCTTTGAAATGGAACGAAACCACGGCAGACTTTCCAAAACTGGACTTGAACGCCCCCCCATAACTACACATGCTGGCTATTGTGTTTCACAACATGTTCTATGGCACGTCTCTACTGGGAATTGTAGTTTTAAAAGACGTTTTCGTTTTTCCCAAAATTAGAAGTTGACAGTATTAAACTGTTTACACCCTGGAGGTTTAGGGGATAGGAAACAAATTGGTGTGTACAAATGTAAAACATGTAATTAATAAATGGGTGAAAATCGCTTGTGTCCATAATGGGAAGCATTAATATATACCCACATGCCAGCTCATTGTTACTTTGTAATTCTACTCCACTACAATTCAGAGGTTAACCTGGTATTTTTACTCCACTACATTTATTTTAGTTACTTTGCAGATTCTGATTCATGATGTGAAATATAAACAACTCTTAAAGCAGACTTTAGTTACACCTGAGTAAAATTCAGGGAAAGGTGATCGTCAAGTGCCAACAATCAGGAGAGATATTAGTTGGTGCTTGAGAAGACTAAACATTTATCTGCAGAATTCTATAAAGCAGCGACGTGCAGTCAGGGGAGGCAGAGCCTCACCTGTCATACTCCAATGTAACGGAAAAACAACTAAAGAAAAACTAAATAGTAATAATAATAAAATGTCTCCACTGATCTGTGTTGTAAGTGTGATTTATGTATGATTCCAATCGCTTTTTATAGTCAAAATCAGCAAATTTGCCAAGCTCCGCTACGGGAGCGATCAGAAGTGAGGCAGGGACGAGCTCTGCCTCTCGTAAGCCCACAGTAACTTGCTGGAGCGCGGGCACTAATTTAGCGCGGGCACTTATTTTGTGAGCGCGCTCAAGCCAGTTACGGGCCGTCTCCACGGCAGCGTTAAAAAAAATCTTGGAGGTGGGCGTATCTGAAGCTTGGGGATTTTTTTGCGATCAACCAATCACATGAATCTCCCGCCCGCGACATACGAAGCCAAAAAGCCCGAAGTAAACTGGATATAAACTCCCAAAACAGGCGAAAACATACCACTGTCTCTGCCACCCTCCCTCCATGCCTGGCTCCTCCGGTTTATATCCCGGTAGGTCTGGTCATAAAGCACCGGGGTGATTGATTCGCTACCGCTAATTTCTCCTCCATTTTTTGGAATATGAGGAAATGATCTGCGGTATGTCTCTCCCAGCATACACGCCGTTTGATTGGCTAGAGCTTGAACTGTCAGATTTGCGTACACGGGATTTGATTGGCTGACGCTTCCTCCTCAGCTTCAAAAGTTGAACATTGTTCAACTTTGGATCTTGAAAATCCTGAGAATCTCCGCTCGCCTGCCCACAATGCATTTCGGCGAAAGCGAAAAAAAGTGACGTCACCCCATTCAAAGTGAATGGGCAGAAGCGTTTCAAGATTTTTTAACGCTGCCGTGGAGACGGCCCGTTACTGTGGGGTAAGGTGAGGCACAGATGAGCTCTGCCTCACCTCAGAATGCGTCACCCCACAGAAACTGGCTGGAAAGCGGGCACTAAGCGCATGCCTGTTACCATCTCACTGTAGGTCACCAATGTAATGTTTGTAGATCCCTTTATTACATTTATCCTCGCCATCCATAGTCTCTAAATAACTTATTTCACGTATATATGATATTTAGGCTCGCTGGTCTCATCATACAACGGCAATGAAAAAAGCACCAGGGGAGGCAGCCATAACCTCTGCCGCACTGAAGGGGGCGCACGTGAGCCCACAGGTTCTTGTTGCTACTGTAATTCTACGCAGAGACGGTAGACAAACAAACTAGACTTTTGAAACCTGCAGGAAGATAAGGAGGACTTTTACAAAAAAGTAATAGAGATTGTTGTCCAGAAGGATAGCATAGACTTCATCTTCAAGTCAAGGTAAGACCACATTTGTAATGAAAATGGGATCTTACTAAGAAAGAACAATCCAATATTTAGATTTTGGGTATCCTTTTGTTGAACGGTCTGTTTAAAATGAATCGAAGCATCAGACTAAAAAAGCTTTTGAAAATAACCAAATATTTAGATTAAGGTCAAAATATAATATTTGTAAATCTGACTCAGTGAGTCAGTGCCTCACCAGCCATGAACCTCACCGCACGTCACTGCTATAAAGTATATTCATTACTCGTTATTCTCTACTAATAGTTAATTAAAAACTGTATATAATAGCTATTTTGCACATCCCTTTCAAGATTTTCTAAGGTTTATTGACATATACACAACTATGTTGAAGTTATGCAATTAATGAAAAACTTGGGTCACAGGTTCCTCAACAGTGCATTACAAGACATCTATCAATATGTGTGTATACCTCCACCATTAAACTGTCAAATTCTGCACATTTCTTATACTATCTACATACATAAGAGTATAATTAATGTGTATAATATCAGTTAAAATAAGTGCTTCAACGCAGTTAACATTGCAGGAAAGCAATATATTAGACGTTAAGTACTTTGTCAGGCTTAAAGGTGGGGTAGGTAAGTTTGAGAAACCGGCTCGAGATACACTTTTTGTTATATTCCATGGAATGCTCTTAACATCCCGATAGCAATGAATATCTTAAGTGCTTTAACAAAAAATCCATAAAAAATTGTCATCTGTGGAAGCCGTAGTACTGTAAAAAGCACGACCAATCATTTTAGCCGGCCCGGCTAAAATAACTGGATGGCCTACCTGCCTGTCAGCCTTCCATCTGTGCACAAACTTATCTCGTGCCCTCATTGGTCATGTGCGCGTTCGTGTGTGTTGGAGGAGGGGCTCTGTAAGGAAGTGGCAGATTTTCTCCGGTTGTGTATTTTCAAATTCTAGCGATCTCGAGCTGGTTTCTCAAACTTACCTACCCCACCTTTAATATTTATCTGTAGATAGATACCCCCAAAGCTTTTTTCTTATTTGAAAGAAGACCTTAACCTAAAATATTCTTTAATGTGTTAATAAAGGTTAATTAGTTTGTCTGTTTTGCACATCCTCCTATTAATATCTTTGTACATCCGGCACTAAACTGTTTTATTGTAGAGATCACTTACAGTATCTTCTTGATTTTGTATATTCTATATTTCTATCATTGACCTTCTACTTTCCCCCTATGAAAGTATGTACTCTTAATATTTTTTTTCATCAAATAACATTATTCAACAAAATAACATTATTCAACAAAATAATTAAATAACGTGCTTTAACCACTAGGCGGTGCACACAAGGTACACACAGCATACTAATAATAACTTTGTATTATTAGTGTAGGACACTTATGTATGTATAACATCTGAAGATGTGTAGTTTTATTCATGTTTTTACATAATTTTACAGGATATTGCTATATTATTTCTCATGTTTTACTTCTACACATTAATATCTGATTTGTAAAACATCACAGACAGAAAGGTATATCCGTCATTTGATGGTAAGCTATTGAAATTGTGATTCCATAGATGTGTCTCCCATCACCCAAATCCCCTGACTATTCTCTCAACTCAGTATTTACATTCTTATATTCAAAGAAAATCAGTAATATCTTTAAAAACTACAAGTCCTTTTCTATCAGCTGTGCACCGTTATGGTGTAAATATAACCTATCTACCAATTGGATGAAATATAAAAGTCAGCCGAATTAGTATTGATACTGCAAGGAGACGTATTTTGTGAAAAGAAATGTAAGATGTTGTTTAATTGTTGATATATTTATGATCCACGTCACGTATTCAGTTTCGGCGGCAGTTCTTCCTGTTTGTCCAGAAGTCTTCTCATCAGGGCTCTATAAATAAAGAACTACGGCAGATGTGTAATATTTAATGCAGCTGAACCGTGTATTACAATGCCGTTATGTGATGACTTCCAAAGAGAAAAGCAAGAACACTCGGAATAAAGTATTATTATTATTTTTTTAAATGTTTTCGGATTTCACATCGCATAAACACCATATCCCAACATGCATTGCGGCTAAAACATCCAATCAGCGAGCTGAGGATCTTTCCTACGTCTGTTTCCGGTATTGTTCCTGTAATGAGAGTTCACATTTATGCTACATTGAAAGGTGGAATTGACTACACATCTTCAGAAACATAATTTGCTTCAGATATACTGTAACTCACAGCAATATTGTAACCATTAAGAAAAGCCAACTGCATTAAAAACCCAGTTAACAAACACTAGGTAAAGTATTTTTCCTTCAGTAATGAAGATGTAATTCCAATGTAGACACACCTGGGGTCGCTGTTCAGTCAGTTACGCTGAGCCATGCATTGTCTGGAACGTAAAAGGGACGAAGAAGACAAAGTGAAGTGACGTACTTCCGGTTCAATGTGAAAACATTCCCAGTTAAACAACAGAAACAAATCGCTAAATAAAAAGATTAAACACTGGCATGTAATTTACGTTAGAATAAATAGAATGGTTTTGAATAATAGATGAGAGTAAAATCTACGTCACTTTACAGCTCCGCCCACTTTTGGGGAAACCAATGCTGTCATTTGAACGGCGATCAAGCCTGAAAGCCACAGAGATCTTCTGTTATTGTCCTTTCTTCTTAGAGGAAGTTTGAGGTGCAATAAACGACACAGCAGCTTTTTGGCATGTTAAAACTATTATTTTCTGCCTCGCAGCTGGCAAAATTACAGCCTCGCCTACTGATTTTAATTTAACCATAGGATATCGAGCCCGATCGTCGATTTCAAATGTGTGCTCTAAAATGATATTTATAAATGACTATTATCATTATTATAAGCAAGACAATAAATGGCAAAGATATGTAGAAAATAAACGTATTTAAGATACGTTCATAACAAACGTAACGTGGGAGAAAATATGTTTCGAGAAGATATGTAGAAAATAAACGTATTTGAGATACGTTCATAACAAACGTAACGTGGGAGAAAATATGTTTCTAGAAGATATGTAGAAAATAAACGTATTTGAGATACGTTCATAACAAACGTGGGAGAAAATACGTTTCTAGCTAAACGTAATTGAGAATGCAGTTTAGTTCTGTGGGAACGTAATTTTTAGGAGACAGGGTTGGGTATGACCTAAAGATGGCTGTACACGAGCGGAACCCATCTCACCTAAAGGAGCTGGAGCAGTTTTACCAAGAAGAATGGAAACAAATCCCAGTGGAAAGATGTGCCAAGCTTATAGACACATACCCCAAGAGACTTGCAGCTGTTATTGCTGCAAAAGGTGGCTCTACACAGTGTTGACTTTAGGGGGGTGAAAAGTTATGCACACTCGTGTTTATTTATTTTTCATTTTTATTTCTTGTTTGTTTCACAATAAAAAATATGTTTTGCATCTTCAAAGTTCTAGGCATGTTGTGTACATCAAATAATACAAATGTTCCAAAAATCGAATTAAATAAATGTTTTAATGCAATTAAAACAAGAAAAATGCCAAGGGGGGTGAATACTTTTGCAAGGCATTGTATACTGCCTTCCTCTGTCCTTAACTCCTGCCTATGTCAGGCTGATCAGGTCCGAGCTCTGTTACTCTCAGCTTTCCTTCTCTCAAAGGGTGTTTCTTTAAGTGATTAAACCCAATTTGCCTTCTCCATATTCGCTATCTAGTTTTGTTTACACTCCGTCTCCGTCTAACTCTCTCTCGTTCAAACGTCAATCTCTCACGCTGGGCTCCTGCTGCCCCCTAGTTGTTGGCGGTGTCAACAGCTGCTTTGGGCACAGTTTGGTGCGCCCCGAGCTGCTCCTATCACTTGCATTGAAGAGGTGCGGACTGCGCAGGCACCACTTATAACAAGAGTCAATGGCCAAAGCTGCGCCCCAAGCAGGAAACACGTGACTTATCAGTAACTTTAGACATCGTAAAACAATTTGTATCGATATGTTATCGTAGATTATACATTTAACTGACACCAACTATGTAATATGTACCTTGTAAAAGAGGTCTACCCATTTGAATCAACACGTCACAAACCAATTCGACGAATATGATAAAATGTCAAACATAAAAGGTATAGTTTTCCACTTTATTAATATGACACTTTTTTAAAACCAAATTACAAAGTGCCTGAAAAAAACACAAATTATTATTCCCAGTTTTTGGAAGTGTTTTTAATGTGCACTGTGTAGTGCTGAACCACCTGCTCCAAAGGAATAGGGGGCAGTATTTCACCTTTACTACCAGGTTCATACCATCTAGTCATCAGTTATTAACCTGTTAAGCCCGAGAGACCCCGGTACCGGGGCACTGCCGCAACATCTTGCAGGAAACAGTGTCTGAGGGCATGTTCATTTAATAAACTATGAATGTTTTATATCCATATAACGGGAAGAAACTCATCTAACTGATAATTTTTATTTATTTTTCAAAAGAAAACCCACAATGCTAACACTGAGCCTCTGAATTAGCAACGAGCGAAAAATGCTAACACCTTACTGCACCGAAAATCACTCACAAAACCTTATTATTTATCTTTTCACCACATCCATGACATCGTTTCACATCGTGAGGTGACACAGAATCGATGGGTCCCCACATTATCACTGAATTATACGAATTTGCGACGTTATAAGCAAAAACAGACATCAAAACAGGTGACGCTAGGTAGCTAAAAATGGTAACATTTTTACCTTGGCTCTGTAGTCTCTCCAAAGTGGTCTTCAATGGCATTAAAACGATAAAAACGCTGCTGAAGTTAATCCATAGGTTAATCCAATGTGTCTGTGTCCCTTTGAAATGATTTCTGATAATCCATAAGCATTAAAACTGCTTTTCCGTTTCCAGATGTCAAAGCTAGAGATAGGTTCACTCTGATGCAAAATTACATGCGCAAAGCCCCCACCTGTTCTTTTCACAATAAGTGTGTGTGGGGGACTCCCCCTTCGATTCTATTGGCTCTAACGGTCAGAAAGAGGTGTCAACCACCAAAAAAAACAATTTTCACCCAAATCACCTCAGAGGTGGAGTGGTTTTGGCTAAACCTCTCTAAAAAGGTCAAATGTCACTTGTTTTGCATCAATCTTGATACAGGGTACTTATTATATGTTGTACTTTGGATTCCTAAAGCTTTTAGTCTACTAACCCATCATCCAAGGGTAGTTTGCACTATAAGTAAAAAATAATATTTGGACGGACACTATAATTTACAGTTTTTTACTATGTAAAATCTGAATTTTCTTTAAAATAAAAAACATCTATATTGATTCTGACACTTCTACATCCAACTCACAGATGTAACCTTGCTTTGATAAAAGAATTATTCATATAACCCTTTTAGAAGTTAAGTTATAGTCATTTGTTTTGGGCATGTCATTTTCGAGCCTGAAACATGAAAAACAGGCTTGGTGCTTAACAGGTTAAACGAGGTGAAAATCATTACACGTCTGGGCATGTTGAGAGCTGCTATTACCAGGGGTGCACATAACTGGTACGCAGGTACGCATGCGCGGCAACAATCTGAAATGCGTACCGTCACTTGTGTCAGAAAGCGCATTTGCGTACCGACGTACTTGTGAAGCTTTTCCAGAAGGCGGTTAGATCACCGGTCTCCGTGTGCTGTGCACAGACGGGGCTGCTGTTAACGTCGGTCTGTACAGCAGCCCTGCGCTAAATCACAACGTTCACACGCTCCGTGGTCACGAAGCTCTGTACTCCACTAACACCCCCCCCCCCCCCCCCGTTGACAATCGCGAAGCGCTGTACTCTCCCCCCCCCCCGTTGACAATCGCGAAGCGCTGTACTCCAAATGTCAATTGTTTTGCATCAATCTTGATACAGGGTACTTATTATATGTTATACTTTGGATTCCTAAAGCTTTTAGTCTACCTTACCATCATTCAAGGGTAGTTTTCACTATAAGTAAAAAATAATTTTTGGACGGACACTATAATTTACAGTTTTTTACTATGTAAAATCTGAATTTTCTTTAAAATAAAAAACATCTATATTGATTCTGACTTTTCTACATCCAACTCACAGGTTTATCATTACTTTGAGAAAAAAGATTATTAATTTAACCCTTTTAGAAGGGAAGACATGGTCATTTGTTCTGGGAATGTCATTTTTGAGCCTGAGACCTGAAAAACAGGCTCAGGGCTTAACAGGTTAAAGAAGCCTCAAAAGGTATGTTCACTTTTTTTATATTTTAGTAGCAGTCACTTGACATATTTAGTTTATTCAAAGTTTTAGGATATTACAAAAACATTTTAATACGTTTTTTTTCCTTCATATTCTTATTTCTGTATGATATGATATAGCTATTTACTGTCTATTTTGGCTCCTGGTCGTCTGTGCCTGCTGCTTGTGGAGGAGAGAGGTCTCCACGACTCGCTCTTTTTTGCTTTTCCACTAAGGGTAGTACCGGCTCACGGGTACTTTTTTAGAACCACCTCGGTCGAGGTTCCAAGCGAGCTGAAAATATGCTAAACTAGTGGCTGAAAATATGCTAAACTAGTGACGTAAAACACTCCCGACCGCTGATTGGTCAGAGAGAATCGTCACAATTATTGAGCGAGACAGGTCCCAAACGTCGCATAACCCTTACGCAAAGAAAATATATTTCCCCATATATTAACTGTCAATATATTGCATTATTTTGTTTTCTGATTTACTGATTAATTGAAAAGATTTAATAAAGGAAATCTTGCTGTTGGCTACACCAAGTGATACTGATTAATAATCAACATGAAAAACATATTTATTCATATCTACAAAATATATTGAAAATATATTGAAGATATATAGAATAATATATTGTGTTAATATATTACAATATATATATATTGAATAATATATTGTGATAATATATTGTAATATATGGGATAATACATCAGTAATTGCCGCTTTCCATATATTGAGTAATATATGTAAATATATATAATATATTGGTTGTGTATATATGTGAACATACATTTACTATATATTAACATTTATATGGGGACATGTACTATATATATTCACAAATATATGGGGACATGTATGTACTATATATTCAGTTTTATATGGGGACATGTATGTAGAATATATTCACAATTATATGGGGACATGTACTATATATATTCACAAATATATGGGGACATGTATGCTCTATATATTCAGATTTATATGGGGACATGTATGCAGAATATATTCACAATTATATGGGGACATGTACTATATATATTCACAATTATATGGGGACATGTATGCGCTATATATTCACAATTATATGGGGACATGTATGCAATATATATATATTCAGATTTATAAAAGACCATGTACGTACCATATATTCTGAACATGAGTGCAATATATGTTCACAATGAGGAGAAATGCATGTTCTGATAAAAAAAATCTTTCATTTAATTTCAAACCTTTATTTATGCAGGTGAATCCCATTGAGATCATTGATCTCTTTTTCAAGGGTGACCTGCTGCAAGTAGGTTCCACATGAATACATATAAACATAACAGAAAACAAAAAAGGACATCATACAGCATATTTACAGTGACTACAGTTTACATAGCTAGTAACATTTACAGGTTCCAACAGTTTCCGATTGGATAATATTTATCCTTGCTTTAAAAACATTTAGTGGAACCAAATTGCTCAGACTGTTCCAAGTTAGCGGAGCTGCGCATCTAAATGCTATCTTCCCTAAGACAGTCCTAGCAGTTGGCACATTTAATAAAACCACAGCATTCGATCTCAGGCAGTAGCCACTTACAATTCGCCGTGAGATCAGGGAGCAGATGTAGGAACGAAGTTTCCCTAACATGGCTTTGTATATAAAAATGTACCAGTGACTGAGCCTCCGTACAGTTAGTGAAGGCAAACCTGCCCTTGCATACAGGGTACGGTGATGGGTTAATACTTTACAGTTTGTCACAAATCTCAGTGCACTGTGATAGGCGGCATCTAACTTGATCAGGTAATGGGCAGGTGCATTCATATAGATCAGATCACCATAGTCCAGTACAGGTAAAAAGGTCACAGAGCCTTTTTCTGGCCTCAAGCGAGAAACAGGACTTGTTCCTGGAAAAGAAACCTAGCCTAACCCTCAGTTTTTTAAGCAGGTTATTGACATGAAGTTTAAAAGTGAGACAATCATCAAGCCAGATACCAAGGTATTTGTAACAGGCAACCACTTCAAGTTTTATTCCTTGCGTAATTACAATATCTAAAACAGGCTCTGGTGTCTTTTTTAGTTTTTGAAAAGAGCATTACCTTGGTTTTATCAACATTTAAAAGAAGCTTAAGCGCTGAGAGCCGAGTCTGAATAATGAGAAGCTTAATTTGTTTTTTTCTATCAATGTGTAACAGTTATCAAAATACTCATTAAAAGAAGGACAAGGAAAGAATAAAAGAAAAGGCCTATAAACAACACATTATGTAATGACTCAAGAACATTTTCATGTAATTATGTAATAAAACCCACATTTTGTAATAATCTGCTGCATTCTGTAACAGCCTGAACGCAATATAAAATAAATGTCCCTGCATTTTGTAATAAATTATTACATTTTGCAATGGTTATTACAAAATGCGTGAGTTGCCCTTTTAAAAAACTGTAATATTCATTATGTAACCATAACCAAACTGTAAATATATCCCAAATTAATGTTGATATACATGTTGGCTAATGAATATGGTAACACTTGATCTAGTTTTGGCCAATGAAAGATATTCTACTGAAGTATTTTTAAATTATGAGTAAGGATGATTCATGGTTGAATAAATAAATAAACAGTTGTAATGTTATTGTTTGCAACTCATTTTGTAATAACCACAGCAATATGTAATAATATATTCCAAAATGTGGCGACATGTATTACATATTTGCATTGAACTTGTTTACTACATAATGGGCAAATTATTACAAAAGGAGGTGTTATTACATAATGAAGGGAAAATGTATTACATTTTGTATAGGTATAGTTAATAAATGATGCATTGTTATTTCATACAGGGCCAAAAAGAGCAGTCTGTTATCCTATTTAACAATCTTGTTTTTTGTTTCACCTGGTGACAACTTTAAACATGAGCTGATCACTCATTAAAACAAGGTCCGGAACAGGGCCAAAAAAACAGTCTTGTACCCTATTTGATCGTCAATCTTGTTTTTTTCGTGCCTTAACTCACAAATTCTTGTGTTAATGGATGTTCTTATATCTGATGTCTTGGTCCCTGGATGGTGGTTTACTACAGCATCTGTGGAACAGAACAATTACAAATAATTAGAAGTTCACAAAAGACAGCAGGAATTATAACAATATCCATAATATCTATATTAAAGCATGGGCTGGCTTGGTGAATAATGTGGGAATACGAATAGTGGAAGAATAGGCTTTGTACATTTTCGTCTGAGTGTGGCGCTACTGGTTGGTATATTTTATGGAATTTGGACCAAGCATCTGCATCTGTAACAGTTCTGTTTAAAACTTTTTAAAATGTAATTGCATTCATCTTTAAAGGTGGGGTAGGTATGTTTGAGAAACCGGCTCGAGATACACTTTTTGTTATATTCCATAGAATGCTCTTAACATCCCGATAGCAATGAATATCTGAAGTGCTTTGACAAAAAATCCATAAAAAAATATCATCTGTGGAAGCTGTAGTACTGTAAAAAGCACGACCAATCATCTGAGCCGGCCCGGCTAAAATAACTGGATGGCCTACCTGCCTGTCAGCCTTCCATCTGTGCACAAACTTATCTCGTGCCCTCATTGGTCATGTGCGTATTTTCAAATTCTAGCGCACTCAAGCTGGTTTCTCCAAAATTACCGACCCCACCTTTTAAAAGACTACTTTTATTGAATGAGAGTTTTACCTAGCACAATGAGCCTGGGGTGGTGGGAAGGGAGAACTGGGCCTCGGCATCGGCAGGAGTGGTAGTCGCCTATGAGTATTAGAATTTAGATTAACAAAGGCATAGAAAAACCCTGAAATATGTACTGACACAAAGCTACAACCCTCGATTTTGTAAGTAGTAGTAGTAAATACATACGTATATACAATATACAACAATACGCATAATGCAATTAGCAGTACCAGTAATAAAATAACTGAATAAATAGTAGTAGAACCTTTATTTAGGCAGGAAAATCAATTAAGAACAAATTCTTATTACAATGATGACCTGACAGGAGGCAAAAGGCGTCCTGAGGGGATGGGGTTGGGGAGGAAAAAAATAAAAAGACAGACTCCGGGCACTACAGAACCCAGGAGACAACACATTGACACAGAGCAGAGATGACAGGCATAGCAGTTAAACATATAACATCTCTAAAACAATATTGCTGTGGTTCAATCTGTCATTAAAATAATATAGAACATTCATCCATTCATTCCTTCATGGCAAGGATAACTAAGCTGAATAGTGAATAAAGTGATATGTGAAAAGTAAAATTACAGTGAAATTAAATGACAGTGCGTTCCTCACCACTGCGATCTGGCTTCTCTGTCCTCGTGTCTTTTGGGTCTGATTCCTCACTACTGATGTCTGCCTCTCTGCATGGGCCCTCTCTCCTTATTTATTCTGTCTCAGTCACCACTGCTATCTGGCTCCTCTGTCCTCTTGACTTGTGGTTCTGCAGGCTTAGTTCGACCTATGAATTTCAACAATGCTCCTGTAAAATATATAGATATATAGTATTATGGGTCAACATTAAAATAACATACACTGGAGAGCAAAATGTGAAATGCCATTGACTGTAGGCTACATATTATCCACACAATTGTCAGCAGGGGCAATAACAACTAAAATGTGAACTAACTTGAATGCATTAGTCCACAACACATAGCCTAACTAATGTTAGCCTACATAGTTACTAACATCAGAACACATAGTATTGGGGAATCTTATGTGTTTTGTGATGTTTGTGCTGGAGCCGTTTTATTCAAAACAGCACTCCGGTTAGAGAGTTGACACGGAGACAGGAAGTACAGTCTTTGGACTTTATATTAGCTTGGTTCTGATCATCAACACAGAATACATCATGCTTGATGTGGAATCACATACAGGATGTTGAATGGGTTGATGAGTATGATGATAATGATAACGTAGAGTAGAGAATGAATGAATGGTTTCTGCAAAATACACAGAAATAGAAATAAGGTTCAAATTACAATAACTAACCAGACTATGGTTATTAATAATAAGCAACAGCAATACTAATTGTTGCTAAAACACATTAGACACGTTGCAAACACACGGCTAATAAAAGCTAAGTTAGCATCTCATCTGAATAGCTTAACTTAGCTAACTAGCTAGCATTAGCTCAATTCCTGAACAACATAGCAACTAAAAACGGGACATCAAGACTCATTAACACACTGACTCAGCAGGACACTATGCATACAATCTTATAACATTAACAACACTAAAGATCTGCATATATGCTCACATTCTTCACGAACGCATTCTCTCTGTGACGATGGTAATTATGCATGTGATGATGCGCAATAATCTCCTGTCCTGAACGCACATGTGTAACCCATGGATGTAACCAGCTCGAGGACCCATAGCTGCACTACATTAGCTGTCCCTAAATGTGCCTGACTAAAACACGAACGATATAATGCAGATCAAGGAGAACAAGGGGAATTTACAACACATACACACACATTACTTAACTAGCTCATCATCGTCAACAGTCAGAAAATGTCCGTTAGCCGTGGGGCTAGTTTTCGCTATGTTAAACTCCATTGACTTATGCTAAAATGTTAGCGATCTAAAGGTCCGCTATTTTTGGCTGTTTTGGGTCGACTTCAGTTGACTGTAACATCGAAAATCTTCGAAATTGAATGTTCACAAAGCTGCGGACCGGTTATACACTCATACACGAGGGAACTAACATAGCTAATTTAACTAACGTTAGCTAATGTAGCTGGTGTAGTGCCGAGAGACGGGGACATACGGAATTAAGCAACTAGACTACTTGTAGTGTTACATGCAGAATTATTTCAATTTAAAATAGTTTTAAATGCTCACACACATACCTGACTCTGGTGCTGTATTTTCCTCTCGTTTCTTTTTAATTTTCCGTTTCGAAGCACCTGATGAATGCTTTCTCTTTGATACTCAGCGACAGAATCAACAGACAGAGGCAGCAACGCAGATTTGAATCTGCCAATCAGATCAATCTATTGCTGGAGAGGGGGGGGGCTTAAATCAGTCGGAAGTGGCGCATTCGAATACTGTTTGGCCTGTCTGCCGTGGATGGGCTTCGTTCCACTCCAAATAGCCGGTCGGCCGTAATATATGCATAGATATATATGCGTGCATATATGTATATATATATGCGTGCATATATGCATATATATATATATATATATATATATATATATATGCGTGCATATATGTATATATATATGCGTGCATATATGCATATATATATATATATATATATATATATATGTGAATATATATATGCATATATATATATATGCGTGCATATATGCATATATATATGCGTGCATATATGTGTGTGTCTATATATATTTATAAACTGTATATTATTTTCCATCATTCAATGGACAATTTGTACTTTTTTTATATATAGGCTACCATCAAACATATGTTCATATATAAAGTGGGTAACTATACAAAACGAAGTGAGATAACTGTTTATGAATATCTGTTCAATTTTATGTAAACTTGTGTAACTCATGAAAGATAAAGTGAGTGTTTCAATAAAACTATACATATAAATGTATAGTGCAGTTTTTGTTTTCATTGCAATATATTTTTTTTATATGTATCAATATATAGCCATACATGGTCCATGCATATATTGCAATATATTTAAAAATATAAGGACTACTTTCCCATATATGGAAATGTATGATCCAATATATTGTATTATATTTACCAATATATTACAATATATTTTTGTTTCATAAGGGAAGCACCATTTTTAAAACAGACAAGCTACCGTCAACAAATCCATAAAGAAATGGCAGCAAAGAAAACCACTGTTGTGGTCGCTTGACGAGGTACAGACGTTCCTCCATCTCGTTGCGGATGAAAAAATACAGTGGGAGTTCGACGGCGAACGAGAAGGAAAGTGCCACAGCTGGAGGTCTATGCAGGATGGTACGTTTTTGCTAACGCTCTGTTCTTTGCTTGGAAGCGTTGTGTCCCCTATCTATTGTAAAGCTCACTTCCAACAAACAAGGTCTATTTTTATCCTAAAGTTATGTTCGACAACCCATGCTTTTATGGAAGCCCCGACCGAAGAGCTACTACGTTAGCTATAGCTAATTAGCCAACACAAAGGCAGATAGCATTAGCTAGAGCTATTGTTTGCTAACACCATGTGCCATTGTTTACGTTCAGTTTTCTAGAGTTGTTGTTTGCTATATAGTATTGTGCTCTGCAGTAGTTTGTGGAATTAACAAGTCATGTATCATAGATGCCGTTGTGACTAGCGAGGAGTGATCCCGATCAACGAGTGATTGTCAGTGTCCCGTCACTCGTAATAAAGTGTGTCCATATATCTAGTCTTTTTTTTCCGACCAAAAACTAAAAGCGCTGTCGCTGAATTCGTCATCTTGTTATTTTCTCACTGTTTGGACATCATCACCACCTGCTGCAGCTGGGGTGGGGGTGAGTGACGTGTGCAGATTCCCAGAATCCCAAATAATTCAACCAATGACAGGGATGCATTTTGAAAGACAAGACGGACAATTGGGGGAAAATAATATCCTGCATTTTGAATGTCCGATAGTATAAGTAGTAAACCATCACCTGCACACCTCAGATCCACAGGGCTACACACTCTCACTGTGCTGTCTGTTGTCATATTATGCACTAGTCTTGTTTGTTTGCTTTTCTTGGAATTTAGCTGGTGAGTTTCTGAATATCCTGCAGTTGGATTAGTTTGTACACTCAGTGGGTTTACCCTGTTTGGCTTTAAAAGTTGCTCATTTGTCAGTGGGAAAAAGTTTGATGGCGAGATCTCACATCACACTCAGAAATTCAATCAAGATTAGTGTAAGCCTCCTATAAGCTTCAGTAATTAGTGCTCCTCCACGCAAGGCAAGCTTACCATTCAGCTAAATAAGGGCTGCTGCACCAGGCTTAAAATAATTGCCTTACTCTATAAATCTTAATTTCTCTTACACTTCATGCACTGCATCCAATTGAATAGAATTTAACATCCATATATCGGCAGTGTTTTTTTCTGCTTAGATTTAATCTCAGGGTATCGAGAGGAAATTATACTGTGTTGTGGATGTTGGCTGTGTAAATATTTCTGCATGTGGGAAGAGAAGGCATGCTGGGTTCTCACCTCCTTATCTGCCTTTTGTGTTGTTTGTTGCAGATGTGCAAACAATGCATAGTCGTTTGAATACGATTATTATGTGTTCGTATGCTGTCACACATAATTAACACTAAAACAATACAATCCTTGACACAAATCCGGCTGGATAGATTGTTCACTGTTTGTATAGTGCTAACATGTGGCTCTGAAACAATATTTAAGAATGATTGCCACATATGGATTAGTTCATATGTATGCAGTTAATTAAAGATTAAACAATGGCGATGAAATGATTTGATAACATTCCTGTCCTCTAATGCACAGCCAAAGATTGTATTTGTATGCAAGCTGTGTATGGATTACATCTAATAATCACCAATGAAATGGCATTGGGTTTAATGTGTTCACTGGCATTTTTGGCCTCTAATTAAACAAGACTAAAAGTGCAATGCCCCGTTAATGTCCTCTAGAGGCTAAAGGCTTCATTACACTGCAAAACACAGATCTGGATTTAACACACAATATCCATGTTGCATTATCAGGGGCTTTAAAGGTCACCTATTATGCAAAATCCACCTTTTCATGTCTTGACATGTGTCCCTTCTGTGTAAAGAGATTCTGAAAGTTTCAGGAAAAAAGATTCTCCCACTTTTTGTCCTGATCCATTTATCTAAAAACATGTCTGAAAATGTGCTGATCAGATTTTGGCCATTTTATGATGTCATAACAATTTTTTGGCTTGTGTAACCATTAGCCAATCACCAACCAAGGTAACCCCTTATCTCCATTCCCTTCGCTGTTCAGTTCTGCTGTTTGAGTCGAAAAGAGAAACCAGGCTCATGAATATCGTGGGTAAGAAAAGCAGATTAAGAGGTTATCCTGGTTACTTTGGCAGGGAGTGAGAACATGTTATACATGATGTTCAGAAAATCTGTTGTGTGTTGCTCACTGTGTTGGAGGATACTGTGTATTCACTGAAAAATATCAAACAACACTGCATGTACACGGCAAATACTGGTTTGGCAGGATCCTTGTTTTATGAAGAAACATGGTGGAAATTACGACCATGAGGGAGACTCTGTCCTCAATAAATGTTTTTTTTTTATTTTATTTTTTTAAATACCAAATTCTTAGAATTCAGTAAGGTGAAAGATAGAGCATCTATGAGGAGTTTAACTCTGGCAACAGACCTTGAGGAGCAGCTGGAGGGTTAACATGGTCCTAACAGCTGATGTGAGCTAAAGGCCCATTTTATCCTCAAACCAAGAGGAAATGCCCAAGAGGAACAAAAACAGTCCACACAATTCAAATGCAATCCACACTAATGTGGACATATTCTTTTTTGGAACTTTGGAAACACTTTATATTAAGGTACACAAATTCACCAACTAGTTGTTAATTAACATGCATATTAGCAGTATATTGGCTCTTTATTAGTCATTATAAAACACTTATTAATGCCTTATTCTACATGACCATATTCTACAAGTAAATGGCCATTTACTTATATTTTTTTTATTTAATCGTTTTAATGAACACGTTTTAATGAACACTTAAAACAATAAATATTTCAAGCGTAAATATGCCGGATTTAGCTTTGAGCTACTTTCCATCCGCAGTCCCTCACATAAAACATTTAAGAAAATGACATTTATAAACATAGCAAAAACAAATACATGATATGCAAAAAGTGCAAAAGAGCAAGAGCAGCATACACAAGTATTTATCACATGGTAATACAATATAGCAGCAACGACATATAAAGTGCAAGAGAAGATACAAGAGATACATAAAGTGCAAGAGAAGATACCCCTGTGTTAAAGTGCATTTAGCGGTGATCGCACGTCTGTTTGTTTCTCAACCATTCTTTGAGTTGACCTTTAAAACTATTGAGAGTGGGACAATCCCGTATTCCAGAATGAGCTGCCTTTCATGGAAAGAGCCGCTTTCACACCAAGTACTTTGCCGTACTTAGTGCCGGCACTTATGGCGCATTTCCACTAGAGATGGGTGAGTCCTGATTCATCCGGATCATTAACCCGGATCCTAGTAATGAGCTGGTCGTGACGAGTCTCCCCTCTCGATTAACCCGAGTCCTTTGAGTCCTACTCCTGGTGACGTACAAATTAAAACTATAAATTGCGTCACTCGCTACTCTCCTTATAACATGTACAATCACATTACAACGTACCCCAGTCCATCTGCCTAGCCTTTAGCAAGTAGGATAGCTGCCAGAAGTGATCGTTTGGCTCAGGGGACGCGGATCAGTGAAACTTCCTGCAGACTCGTGCGGACTCAGAGCCGTAACCGTAGCAGATCCAGAGATCTAGAGATCCAGGCAGACTCATCATGCACGAGTCAACAGCAGACTCAGATTCGCAAATCCTTACTCACTGAATCAAGGGAACTTCCTTCACTTCCTGCAGACTCGTGGGGACTCAGAGCCGTAACCGTATAGCAGATCCAGACTCGTCATGCACGAGCATAGCTGCGGGAACTGGGAAGTCATTTTACTTAGGGGGTACTGACAAAAGTGGGGAGAGATTTCAACAACAGTAACATGAAGTTTTTCAAATGTACACCATTCGCAGCCCCGCCTCCAGCACCCCTACTTCCCGCGGCTATTGTGCACGAGTCAACAGCAGACTCAGAGATTCGCAAATCCTGACTCACTGTGCAAAACATAGCAGACTCGTGCGGACTCGGGCCGTAACCGTATAGCAGCAGATCCAGAGATCCAGCAGACTCGTCGTCATGCACGAGTCAACAGCAGACTCAGATTTGCCAAATCGCAAAATAACCCTTTTTTTTTGTGATCAACATTTTTTATTAAAGCAAAAGACACTGTGTAGCGGAGGCTAATGTAACGTTAGTTTAATATGCTCGTGAAATGCAACAACTTTTCGGTTTCACCGGTAGGATTTCTACACTCTTGGTGATGCTGACTCATATGACTCAAAGGACTTGTATGATCCGGATATCTTCAATGACTGACTCAGAAGACTCCGAGTCCGTAAAAGGATACGGATTTGCCATCTCTAATTTCCACTACACGGCCTCGCTCTGCCTCGCTCGGTATGGCTAGGCCTCGTTAGGCCTTGTTAGGACTGGCTCACTTTATGGCGCATTTCCATTACAGTTTAGGAACTGGGGTAGTATCTATAGTAACGCAGTGAAGGCGGAGCCGTGACGTCATCTTCAATGCGAAACACAAAACCAACATCAGCCGTTAGCTCCTCATATCTGTTCAGAAACTAGACAAAAGTTAAACAAGTACAAACCACAGACTGTCTGTGTCATGGCGAATACAGTCGCTGGTTTATTTATGTCTGTATAGGCCGTTGTTGTGAGTGTGGACGGTCGGAGCATATACTGCGTTAGCTTAGCCGATCTCCATTTAGACAACACGCATTTTAAAAGGTTTTTCGCCTGCCGTCTGTCTGCAGACTTGTCAAAGCATTCATTCATGGTTTTTACTAACCGGTATCAGTATCAGTATGTTGTTTAAATTAAATCACGGTCAAATATGTTCATCTTGTTGTAGTTGTAGCCCCCTTGCCAGCGATTCTCTCTCTAGTTTAGCATACTCAGCCCGACTCAGCCTGGTTGTTCCTGGCCCTAGAACCACGATTTTATGGGGCCAGAGAAACTGTGAATTAGGACCCGCTAACCAGTACTAGGCCAAGTGGAAATGCAACCAAAAACGGGCCCGGCACGATCGCGTTGATACCGGAATAAGTTCCCTGAGGGAAGATTACGCAAATGAGCCGCTGACGTCACTTCGTCTTCTTCTGCTTTGGGTTTACTGGCAGGCCGCAAACAACTTCACGGCGTATACTGCCGCCCGAAGTCCCCGGTCTTCCGAGTAAATCGCCAGAACGCTGACACCTCCTCATCACTCCACCGCTCCCATGTTTTTTTTTGTGTTGCCATAAGTTATTCTCTCTCCGTTGGTGCGCGGGGCTAATGCTAATGGTAATAATGCTAATGCGACAATGGCGGCTTCACAAAACCTTTCAGAGTTTTACGGGGCGTGGTTTTGCAATTCGCCCAGCCAATAGAAATTGGTACTTTTTTGGTACCACCTCTCTTGCAGGCACTGAAAATGGGGGTAAAAAGTTCCCGGCACTAAGTACTCTTTTTGGTGTGAACAAAAACGGGAAAAGTACGGGGAAAAGTACTCCGGTGTGGAACGCGCCTAAGTACATTTTGTCCAAAAGTGGTCAGTCTACGGTGGACTTCACAGTCTCCTCTGGTTTCTGACCTAGTGCAGCGTCCAGTGTCTTTTTTGTGGATGAATTCCCCTAAGGGAGGGGGGGCACATACTTTTAAAAGACTTAAAAGTGTCAAAACTCAAGAAATTATGTTTTTCAAGGATGGTACAGTGGTGGTATGAATATGGCTTTCTGTCAAACACCTTGATAGCTCTTTTGTACAGCTGTTATATTGGTTTAAGGTATGTGGCACAAGCAAACGACCAGTTTGTAAAACAATATTCAATGTGGGATAGAATCATACAGTGGAGGTATGACTTTGCAGCATTGACAGTTAAGAAGGGATTAAGCATACTATCCTGGTGACCAGCATTTTATATAAATACTAGGGCTGTCAGTCGATTAAAATATTTAATCGCGATTAATCGCATGATTGTCCATAGTTAATCGCGATTAATCGCAAATTAATCGCACATTTTTTATCTGTTCTAAATGTACCTTAGAGGGATATCTTTCAAGTTTTTAATACTCTTATCAACATATGAGTGGACAAATATGCTTTATATGTTTGTTTATTATCATTTGAACAATGACAAATATTCTCATGAATATTAAACACAACAACCTCTGAACATTACAAATATTCGCCTCAATTCAACCTGGAACCTCTCTCATACAATAATACAGTGTGTGTGTGTGTGTGTGTGTGTGTGTGTGTGTGTGTGTGTTGTGTGTGTGTGTGTGTGTGTGTGTGTGTGTGTGTGTGTGTGTGTGTGTGTGTGTGTGTGTGTGTGTGTGTGTGTGTGTGTGTGTGTGTGTGTGTGTGTGTGTGTGTGTGTGTGTGTGTGTGTGTGTGTGTGTGTGTGGAGACACTGTTATGGATCGTTGGAGCTATGTGCAGCTCAAGGCATATATGCTCGAACGGGAGCTGCCTGGACGCTGCAATCATGTTGCGCGCACTATCCGTGCTGAGTGTGCTGACTTTTCGTACAATGTCCCACTGTCTGGCTACCAGCATCAAGTCAAGTGCTCGGCGCAGTTGTCGGCGAAATGTCATTGAAACAGCTCCTTATATCCGTTAGCGCAGCTAGCTAGCACCAGATGCTAACAACAACAACACGTAAGGTGTGCCTCGCTCGCGCGAGTCGTGCCACACATACACACTCCCTCCCGGTCCTCCCGATGGCCAGTCCGGGCCTGCCAGTGAGCGTGGAAGTGTGGTCTGCCACAAGCGGGCGGCAGCAGCGGGGCTGTCAGCATCAGCTTGTCGATGGTATTTTACACTCGATGCGCTCTGAAACTACGGGGCGGCCGAGGACAAAAAATACACATGCGTTAATCGCGTTAAAATAATTAGTGGCGTTAATTTTTTTTTTGCGTTAACGCGTTATTAACGCGTTAACTTGACAGCCCTAATAAATACTGGTATGATTATTTAAACCAGAGAACATAAATATATTACAAAGATTCATTGTGTCATGTATTCTGGTACATACTACCACAATAAATACATTGTATAGTGTTCATAACGGTATTTTAATGTAATAAATAGCAATAAATAGCTAGTTAATATAATAAAATACACAGTAACATTACAATAATTATACAAAAAACAACCAACCTACATCAAAATAAATATATTATCTAAAACAGGTGCATTTGATTTAAAATAAAAAGAATAAATAGTATTACATATTTAAATGGGAACAAAAACAGCAACAATATGTATGATAAGAAATGCAACAAAGAAATTACAAAAAAAATATCTTAAGTGTTTTTCTTGTTTATGTCCATCATGTGTCCGTTGTGTAGCGTCCAGCCTTTCCCAATCCGGCCTGCATTTGTGTCTGTTGAAGCCACTTCTTGAAGCAAACTGACAAGAAATGTACACTGTAAAAACAAAAACAAAACTTAAAATGTACGTACAAATTCGGGCAGCTGTGGTTGCCAGAACTTGACCGTTAAAAGTATAGTAAAATACTAGGGCTGTCAAGTTAACGCGTTAATAACGCGTTAACGCAAAAAAAAATTAACGCCACTAATTATTTTAACGCGATTAACGCATGTGTATTTTTTGTCCTCGGCCGCCCCGTAGTTTCAGAGCGCATCGAGTTTAAAATACCATCTACATGCTTACAGCCCCGCTCCTGCCGCCCGCTTGTGGCAGACCACACTTCCACGCTCACCGGCAGGCCCGGACTGGCCATCGGGAGGACCGGGAGGGTGTGTGTATGTGTGTATGTGTGGCGCGACTCGCGCGAGCGAGGCACACCTTACGTGTTGTTGTTGTTAGCATCTGGTGCTAGCTAGCTGCGCTAACGGATATAAGGAGCTGTTTCAATGACATTTCGCCGACAACTGCGCCGAGCACTTGACTTTATGCAGGTAGCCAGACAGTGGGACATTGTACGAAAAGTCAGCACACTCAGCACGGATAGTGCGCGCAACATGATTGCAGCGTCCAGGCAGCTCTCCACATTCTCTCACACACACACACACACACACACACACACACACTTTGTATTGTATTATTGTATGAGAGGTTCCAGGTTGAATCGAATATTTGTAATGTTCAGAGGTTGTTGTGTTTAATATTCATGAGAATATTTGTCATTGTTCAAATGATAATAAACAAACATATAAAGCATATTTGTCCACTCATATGTTGATAAGAGTATTAAAAACTTGAAAAATATCCCTCTAAGGTACATTTAGAACAGATAAAAAATGTGCGATTAATTTGCGATTAATCGCGATTAACTATGGACAATCATGCGATTAATCGCGATTAAATATTTTAATCGACTGACAGCCCTATAAAATACATAAAAAATTACAGTTTGTTGGCATAGACGTTACAGTCAACAATTGCTTATGGTAAATAACAATGGCAAAAACCTTTGGTAGAGTTAGCTAACGTCATGTTCAACACAAAACCTCTAACGTGCATTACATGCATTATTGACGATTTTAAACAAAACTTAACTTAATGTCAAGTTAACTTACCCTTCGTTTTTCAGATTCAACACAAACTGCAAAAAACGTTAGCTGCTAACTGTTGTTAGATAAGACAGCTAGCTCTTGCGGGAAGCCTCCTCGCAAACTTAAGGTGAAGTTAACATTAACGTAACGTTGTAAGAAAGCAAAACGAACCTTCGAGAAAGCTTTTACTCTCAGACTGGGTGAAATGTGTTGCTTACCTCCAGAAGGACTTTTAGCGTGTTTCCCAGTAGAGAGAACTGTGAGAATGGTTCCTCTCAGAAGAGCAGCAGCTGGGCGGAGTCACAGAAACGCTCAACTGATCTTCACTCCCGACCGTTAGCGCCAGTCAAAACCATGTTTTATACCGCTTTGTTTCAACTACTGCTGTCTCGCCGTTCCTCTGATTTAGCTAAAATGGTAATCCAACTTCACCAGCTAACATAATGAGACCTTGCTGGTACACCAGCTTCACCAGCAATAGAGTTATTTAGACACAATTAACACTTATAGTTTCATGTCTTGTTACATAAGAATAGATCATGTTTGTTAAGGGTTATTATGGGAGAATTACTATTCTTGTGGTACTACTGCCTTATTAGGCCCATATTGAGCAGAGCATATTAAGACCAAAACTCATGTACAACAACTTCCTTACTTGCAATAAATAAGCACTAATTAGAGGGCTATTGAGGAAAAACTCTCAACTAATGGCCTATTACTTGTAGAATATAGTCATGTAGAATAAGGCATTAATAAGTGTTTTATAATGACTAATAAAGAGCCAATATACTGCTAATATGCATGTTAATTAACAAGTAGTTGATTGTGAATTTGTGTACCTTAATATAAACTGTTACCGGAAGTTTTGACAGTAAGTCTCCCACAACATGGTACACATACAATATAATACTGTTATATATACATATATATACAGATGTAGCACCTCATTTTGGACGCCCCTGCCCATGTGGGTCCGTGATCTGCACGGGGTGGGCCCCTGCTGAAAGGAAAACCCCCCGCATGACTTGATACGCCCTGCAAGTCTGAATGAAACTCCGCAGCTCTCAGTAGGTGATCAGCTGATCAGCGGGGGCTGTGTGTGACTCTCTTTGTTTACACACCTAATGGCCACTCAGCCACAGCTCTCCCCCTCCCCTCCTGTTGGAGAAGAGAAATCACAGGGGGGTTGGGAGATCTCCCAACCCCCCTGTGATTTCTCTTCCCCAGCAGTAACGTTTAACTGTAGGTTTGTGTTCGCATATTTATGCTGTCGCAGTTCCTGTTGTTTCTAATGCGCATTGCCAGTATGAAAGGGTCTGTGCCGGAAATATCAAACATTTAATAAAAGTGAAAAACAATGAACAAGACTTAAAGGTGGGGTAGGTAATTTTGGACAAACCAGCTTGAGTGCGCTAGAATTTGAAACTACACAACCGGAAAAAATCTGCCACTTCCTTACAGAGCCCCTCCTCCAACACACACGAACGCGCACATGACCAATGAGGGCACGAGATAAGTTTGTGCACAGATGGAAGGCTGACAGGCAGGTAGGCCATCCAGTTATTTTAGCCGGGCCGGCTAAAATGATTGGTCGTGCTTTTTATAGTACCACGGCTTCCACAGATGACAATTTTTTATGGATTTTTTGTCAAAGCACTTAAGATATTCATTGCTATCGGGATGTTAAGAGCATTCCATGGAATATAATAAAAAGTGTATCTTGAGCCGGTTTCTCAAACTTACCTACCCCACCTTTAACGTATTAATAATAATTAATTAGGGCCCGAGCACGGAGCGCTAGGACCCAACGGCGTCCTAGCACGAAGTGCGAGGAACCTATTGTTCTTCGTGGTATTCTTATTAGGGCCCGAGCACGGAGCGCTAGGACCCAACGGCGTCCTAGCATGAAGTGCGAGGAACCTATTGTTCTTCGTGGTATTCTTATTAGGGCCCGAGCACGGAGCGCTAGGACCCAACGGCGTCCTAGCACGAAGTGCGAGGAACCTATTGTTTTCCTACGTATTATTCTTACGCCAACTTTAGTTTCCTGTTTTTGAGGGCTTTAGGATGCTTCAAAAGTTGTATAATTTTGCACGGATTCCAGGATCGGTGAAAAATTCAATATTCTGGAGTCAATGTGTTCAAATTGTCCAACATGCTCTCTAGCGCCACCTATGGCCATTTCCATTTTTGGAAACATTTACAAAGTCGCACCGTAAGTCGGAATGACCTGACATTTTGCACACTTATCCGTCTTGACCTGCTCTACAATTAATCCTCTTGGAGCCCTAAGCTCCGCCTACTTTTTAATTTGTTCAATTAGCATAATGTTAAAAACAGTGAAATATTCACTTAAATTTCAATTTTTTGTTTTTCGACACAAAACTTAGTATACAGCATCGGTGAAGGGTAACACACTTTACCAAAGAAAATGAGCATGTTCAGAAGATAAATATTGCCGCCATGAATCAAAACGTACTCGCAAAAGGCGGGGCTTAGAAAGAAATGCTCATAACTCATCAACAATATATCCATATATCACAGTTTTTGGTGGCTAGGTTCAGTCTGTCTTGGGGAATACGCACACCAAAGTATTTTCAGTTTGGACTATAGGGGGCGCCAAAAACGCCACCAATTTATAACTCAAGAACGGATGGACGAATTCTTTTTTTTTTCTTTACACATACTCTCGGGGTGACTACGAACTGAGATTTAAAGTATCGCAACAAATTCAGAATGTGGGCGTGGCCTATACATTTTTTTTAAATTGCGATAGCATAACATGAGTTTCGGACGCAAAACTTGGGACACACGTCAGAGCCCACGACCTTTTCGAGAATGTAAAAAAAAAAAAAAAAATTTCAAAAAGACTTCTCACTCACTAGCGCCCCCTATTGTGTGGTAGTCACATATAGTTTCTCAGAACTTCACGAATTTTGGCACAGACATTCCAGACATATTTGTAAACAGCTTCCATTAGCCCCGCCCCCCAGGAAGTCGGGCATTTTAAGCACATTCTTGCGAACTCCTCCTAGGGGAATGATCGGAAAAATTCAAATCCAGGACAAGTTCAGCCCCTATCCAATATGATACTTAATTGCGGACCACATTTTTGAAAAATCACTCGTGGAGGTCGTAAGCTAACAGCGAATACACAATTTTTGACGATTTACATGTCGCAAATTGCTCCAAACTGCTCGCATATAGTTTTTCCGATATTCACGAAACGCTGTATACACATTGCTATTATGATTGCACACACATTTCAAATTGCTTTTCATTAGCCACGCACCCCAGAAAGTCGGCTATTTTGAAAAATGTGCGTTTCTCAGCCATATTAACCTGTTAAGCCCTGAGCCTGTTTTTCAGGTCTCAGGCTCGAAAATGACATTCCCAGAAGAAATGACCATATCTTCCCTTCTAAAAGGGTTAAATTAATAATCTTTTTTCTCAAAGTAATGATAAACCTGTGAGTTGGATGTAGAAAAGTCAGAATCAATATAGATGATTTTTATTTTAAAGAAAATTCAGATTGAACATAGTAAAAAACTGTAAATTATAGTGTCCGTCCAAAAATTATTTTTTACTTATAGTGAAAACCACCCTTGGATGATGGGTTAGTAGACCAAAAGCTTTATGAATCCAAAGTACAACATATAATAAGTACCCTGTATCAAGATTGATGCAAAACAAGTGACATTTGACCTTTTTAGAGAGATTTAGCAAAAAGAAACCACTTCTGGGGTCATTTGGGTGGATTTTCCATATCTCTGGCCCCCCTTGCTCGATTTTGATGGTTGACACCTCTTTCTGACCGTTAGAGCCAATAGAATCGAAGGGGGAGTCCCCCACACACACACGTTGTGAAGAGAAAAGGTGGGGGCTTCGCGCATGTCATTTTGCATCAGTGGACCTATCTCTAGCTTTGACATCTGGAAACGGAAAAGCAGTTTTAATGCTTATGGATTATCAGAAATCATTTCAAAGGGACACAGACACATTAGATTAACCTATGGATTAACTTCAGCAGCGTTTTTATCGTTTTAATGCCATTGAAGACCACTTTGGAGAGACTACAGAGCCAAGGTAAAAATGTTAGCATTTTTAGCTACCTAGCGTCACCTGTTTTGATGTCCGTTTTTGCTTATAACGTTGCAAATTCGTATAATTCAGTGATAATGTGGGTACCCATAGATTCTGTGTCACCTCACGATGTGAATCGATGTCATGGATGTGGTGAAAAGATAAATAATAAGGTTTTGTGAGTGATTTTCGGTGCAGTAAGGTGTTAGCATTTTTCGCTCGTTGCTAATTCAGAGGCTCAGTGTTAGCATTGTGGGTTTTCTTTTGAAAAAAAAATAAAAATGATCAGTTAGATGAGTTTCTTCCCGTTACATGGATATAAAACATTCATAGTTTTATTAAATGAACATGCCCTCAGACACTGTTTCCTGCAAGATGTTGCGGCAGTACCCCGGTCCGGGGTCTCTCGGGCTTAACAGGTACTCCTCCTAGGGGAATGATCGGAAAAATTCCAATCCAGGACAATTTCAACCCCTATCCAATATGATGCTAAATTGCGGAGCACATTTTTGATAAATCAATCGTGGTATGTACAATTTTTGACCATTTATATGTCAGATACTACCTTAAGCTACTGAGACCCGCCTGTCTGCCCGGCACATCAACTCTCACACACACACACACACACACACAAACAGACACACAAACACACACACACACTCACCTACTGTTTGTCCAACAACGCCCTTTGCTGGCGGCATATTCATTACAACAGACACCTATACACTCCATAACCCTAACCCTAACCCTACTGTTTTTTTGTAGATATTTCCTAAAGCCTACAAATAAAGTGTGAAATGTAGGCCTGTTATTATTGAGCGATATATATTATACACACTGTTCTGCTTTCTGCACTGACCTCAGCAGCTGTTCTCACTGTGAACATAGCGTCACAATGAAAGCAGATGTATAATAAATAGCCTAACATCCAGGGGAGATGTGATTAGTGAGCAAACAAACGGTAAAGGGCAGAAAGTCTGATGCACATTTGATCATCTTAAATAACTTATAATCACAACGGGAACAGTTTGCAGAGCTGTGCTTCGTTGACATAACTCCAGCCATGCGTCACGCCTCTTTTAAACATCACTGTTGGCTGAAATCGACTCCGGAGAATACATCAGTGTACCCTCGGTTATAGCTCCTCCAGAGAGGCTCCTCTCTCCTCTCTCCTCTACATCAGTGTACCCTCGGTTATAGCTCCTCCAGAGACACTCCTCTCTCCTCTAAATCAGTGTATCCTCGGTTACGGCTCCTCCAGACAGCCTCCTCGATAATCGATCCTCGACGAGCCTTTAGAGAAATTTGTTTTCCTTCGTCCGTTTCCGGGTCGCTGCCGGAGGACCTGGGAGTCTGGGACGCGAAAATTATAGAAATGACAAACGGCTCATTTCGGAGGACTGCTTGACGCCGGGACAACCAGCTGCACGGACGCGAGGGCCCGCTCATCACTGCGCGCACTTCTGCGACCGCAGTTTTAATTATATTTATTCCGTTTGGATGTACAATTTTTACTTTGTTTAGAGCAGTGATCTTCTCTTCCTCTCTGCAGCAGAGAGCTAAGCGCTGTCAGACCGGACCATGGCTGTAAAGGCAGAAGGGTGTCTCTAGTTCCCCTTCGACACATAGATAGACTGATCCTTTTTTTTTGTCCATGTCCAATTGGCTTAGAGCTTTCGCGACTGCAAACATTTTTAAACAAACATTGACCATGTACCGTTCACCACCCCCCACCCCCCACAGCTCCCTTAAAGGAGAGGTGTCGTGCTTTTCCGGTTATTACCCGTCCCCTTGTGTGTTATGAAGGTTTTTATGCATGTAAACGGTGTGCAGAGTCAAAACCCTCAAAGTACACCCTATAGCGAGTAAAACTCTATCACAGAAAATACCTCCCCAAAACGCCTCGTTGGAGATACGTCAGTGGCGGCTGGTGGAAAATATTTTAGGTGGGGCTGTGGAAATGGTGATCAAACAATACTAGGGGGGTCCGGGGTGATGCTCCCCCGGTAATTTCTTTTTGAGAAAAGACCCCTTAAATTATAACTTCTGGTGATGTTAGAGGGGGGGGGGGGGGCTTTGAGGCTTAAAAATATGAGAAGACTGATCAATACCTCCATAACTTCAGTGTGGTTAGCTATGAATCTTCCAAAACTTCCAAACACCTTGTCCTGGACATAGTTTCTACAGCATAAACTGTGCAACAGTACAGTAGGCCCACACAAACTGCAGAACACCGGGGCTTTGGGAACACTGATTTAATTCCCATTTAACCTGTTAAGGGGCTTTTTTTCCCCCTTTTTTTTTTCTCACGAAACTGTGTCTCAGGGCTTCTTAAAATGTAATAAACTATTCATGTGTCCTACTCAGAGGAAACGCATCTAACTGATGATATGAACCATGTTTACCGAAACAAAACACAAGTCTCACAAGAAGCGTCTAAATGAGCCCTGAGCGAAAAAATGCCAACGCACTCTAGGTATAAATCAATCGATATACTTATCGGATATGCACAAACAAGTTTACAAGCTGAGATTCCACAGATTCTAGAAATATAAGTATCATCACTGAGCGATCAGAACTCGCGACAGGGGAAGCAAATACAGACATCACACAACGTAGCTTTAGGTAGCAAAACACGGAGATATGCTCACCTTTTGCAGAATAACAATTCTGATCAAAAACGAGAAAAACGCAGCTGAAGGTTAATCCATAGGTTAATCCAATGTGTCTGTCACTTTGAAAAATGATTGATGATCCATAATTCAATTTTTATGTCAAAAACTGAGTTTTCATTAGCTGCTAATGATAGCTTCCAGAGTGTATGACAGCTTCCTGTTTTGTCTCCTTGGATACGAGTCCAAACAACTCACAGACTGCACCGGGCGCTCACGTAGGAGCCCTGTGACCATCAGATTTGACGACGCTGATTGGCTGAAATTATGTTTCGGCGGCATAGTTTAAAGATAGCAACAGTTGGCTTCTGCTGCACTTGCTGCCCTCTCGTCTGGGCGCTGTGCATAGCGCCCAGACGAGAGAGGGTAATGATACACGGGCAAGGCCAGGCAGGAAACATGTGACTTATCAGTAACTTTAGACATCGTAACACAATTTTAAACGAGATTTTATTGTAGATTATACATTTTACTGATACCAATTATATAATATTTACCTTGTTTATTAAAAATAAAAATAAAAATAAAAAATATATTTTTTAAATATATATATATATATATATATTTTTTTTAATGTGGGAAGAGGGGGGGTGGCGCCCCTATGGGCCGGCCGCCACTGAGATACGTCATTGTCCATTTGATTCTTCCGGGACGGCATGATGTCAAGCCGTACCCGGAACGAAATGGACCAATCCGTGGAGCCGTTACGTTAAGCCCCCGCTGATTGGTCCAAATTGACCAATCCACGGACTTCCTCACACACACATCTGTGTGCAGGGAGCAGGCAGCTCTGCTGATTTCTCCTCCCTGGCTGCAGGCTGATAACAGACAGTTGGGATCGCGGCGAAATTCTCTCTGCAGACCCATTCTCACAGCGTTTATCAACCTTTTTCTTACTCAATATCAAGCCATACTTATTGTTTTTACTTCGGCTGTGAGTTTCTGTGTGCTCAGGATGAGTTTGGCTGTGTTTCGCTATGTATCCTAAACAAGGAAACAACACCTCCACGGAGCTCAGCGCGATTCACAACGTCCCGACCAATCAGAGCACACTGTGCTCACAGGGAGGGTGGGGGCTGGAGCTATTGGAGCTACAACGAGCCGTTAAAGGCAGATAGTGAAATTCAGTGAATACACGTAGTTTACAGAGATGCTGTATGAGAAACCAATGTGAGTTTGGAAAAATGCACAGTATAAATCTATTTTAGTATACCTCAACAATGGAATTATGATCAGTGGAAATGGCCATGACACCTCTCCTTTAAATCAACGCAGGGCTGTGACTCTTTGTTTCAAAAGTAATGGCCCATTGGAATGTGACAAAACTCTCCCATCCCCCCTCTGTTCTCCAGCAGTGGTCTGAAAGGGTCTCTGGAATATCAAACATTTAATTAAAGTTTTAAAAACAGTGACGGGGTCCAAACTCAGAGGTGGAAGAAGTATTCAGATTATTTACCTAGGTAAAAATACGTATTAGAAGTAAATGTCCTGCATTCAAAATGGTCAATTGCCCAAGTGAAAAGTATTATCATCTGAAAGTAAAATGAATCATTATGTTATTAGTATTAAATACATATAAGTATTTTTACAATTTGTATTTAGAAATACTCCGTTGTAATTCTTGATGCATAAATGTTTTCATCCATTCAATGTGGCATCTGCTATAATGGGGTTAATGTATGATATTACTTAATAATACTACACATTATAATATATGATATGATAATTACATTTTAATTGTATTAATTTCTTATTTCATAGTTTCTCATTATTATTTTTATCGCTGATCTTATTTTTGATTTTATTAATCTGTGTGAATCTGTGCTGTCCTGTTTTTCACTCTCACCCTGTTGCTGTTTGAACTACTGAATTTCCCCACGGGGATTAATAAAGGTCCATCTTATCTTATATTATCTTAATGTATGAGTTGATTTACTTTGATCTACTGTACTGTGTAAAAACACCACAACAATATTACAACAAATATACTGCATATTAAAGCAAACTATTGTAAAGGTAAAAGTATGAGCATACAAAATAAAGAAGTGTAAACATTTACATTATTATTATGATTATTTAATATATAAAGACTATATATTATTGAATTACAATTAAGATAATAAGGTTAGATATATTTTATTTGATCTAAAATATTGATGTTTTTTCGTTATAGCCTGTGAAAACCATAACAAATAAGTGATTAAATGCTCTTCAGCAAACACAACTGCAGAGCTGCAAACATTGTAAACAGACTAAGTTCTACTGTACTGTATTTGTGAATGAAGCGCCATCTCATGGTTAAATCCTGTAATTGAACAAATGGGGGAAATTTGACAACGCCCTCTAGCAATTTGGCAACGCCCTCTAGCAATTTGACAACGCCCTCTAGCAATTTGGCAACGCCCCCAGCCACTGGGATCCGCTGGGTTTTTGGTTGGAATCCGCTGGGTGGAGTCCTATCTGGAGTGCTTCATCTGTATATATATAAATATATATATACAATATAATCAAAAAGTACAATATACAATAGCAATTATCAATTAAGTATAAGAAATACAGATAGTCCAATTTGTGGTTTAAAATACGTTGACTTTGCTAAATACCTTACAACAGGTGACCATTTCTCTAAATACACTTGCATCTTGAGTTGTTTAAAGCCTTAAGTCTTTGTGTCCATTGGTCCAAGGTAGGGGGTTGAGGTTTAAGACAATGTTTAGTTATCATTTTATGGGATATTAATACTAGAACTCTGAGCATATACATCTTGTCTTTTCCCAGTCCCCCTAAAGGTACATTCCCTAAAATCAACCTTTTGTGGTTCATATAATACGTTTAACTCCAAGAGCTCTTCAATTTCCCTCATTACCCTATTCCAAAATAGTTGTAGTTTAGGGCAATCCCAAAAGATGTTTGAGAAATCTGATTAATCCACATCCTCTCCAAAAGAGTGGGTTAGAGTCTAACCGTTAGACTACTTGTCATATTTATATATTACAAAGGGAGTTTTGAAGTATCTCATTCTCAACATCCACGCAAATTCCCTCCAATTTTGACTATTTATGCCAAGTCACCCAGGGACTATCCCACTCCTCATCCGTAACTATGGTATTGGTTACAGAACTTTGTTCTATTAGTACTTGTACTTGATTTCCATATCAAGCCTAATCCATGAGACCAATATTCGAAGTTGTGCTGGCCAGTAGTAGCTTCTAAGAAGAGGCAGAGCTTTGAGTGCTTGAAGGACTTTCGGTCTCACCCTGGGTCTTTTATTCTGCCATATGAATTTAGAAATAAGCATATCCAGGAATTTACATGTTAATACTGGGACAGTAATAGGAAGAGAGCAAACATAAAAATAGCAGCCTCTGCAGTACATTCATCCTGATGGTCTCCCCTCTTTCTAAGAATGTGGACATATTTTAATCACAAGTGACGATTACTTTAGGTGAGTTTGAATATTCAAGGTAATTGTAATGGTGTTACAGGGGCCAGTTCCCTTGTAACACTTGGACCCCCTCGTGGCCCCCCTCCAAAGAATGAATCTATGATAATGTAATTTGTGATAGTGTTGCAGCCAATAATGTGCTGTAACCTGGGTCTAAGATAACAGGACTTTGTTTCAGTAATGTAGTTTAATAAATTGAAACTAAGTTACTGAAACAAATGCTGTTACTAAAACAAATACCTACAAATATTAAGAAATAAAAAAACATCAACGTTTGGCTACATGAATAATGTATTTATTACCCCAAACTGCATTTAGGCTAATGATAAAGTAAGTAACTAAGAAACAAATGTAACAAAGTCATTGACACAAAATCTGTTAATAAAAAAACAACCAATGATGGTATTTTATGTTTTTTTTTTGCGCTATATACCAAACTGAACAAGTTTAAACCTGTCTTCGTCTCCTTGGTCCAGCATTATTCTCATTCAATAACTGGCCCCACCACGGCACCCCCAAGAACCGCCCATTGGATAGAAGCATTTGAATCCAACATGAGGACACATGGCTTGAATATTTCCTGGCTTTAGTTCGACAAACTCTCACTCAGTCCTGAATCGAAAGAGTATTTCTGCAGCAGAGATGCAGATGAGGGGGGGGGGTTAGTGACTGCTCTCTGAATTGAGGCTGCTGTCGTGATCTGTTTGTACTGTGGAGCGGCCTGTCGTGATCTGTTTGTACTGTGGAGCGGCTCAATTGTTGAACCGCCCATAAAAGCTGCTGAGACGTGGCAGACAGCCGGAGTAAATTCCTGTGCTGTCTTCTGTCAGGTTGCCACAGAGAGACGGTGGAGAGCGTCAGCCTGCTTCATATTTCCATCTTCAGGTAGCATGTTGACTGCAGAGCTGCTTGTTTGTTACTGCTGGAGCGCAGGGGAACGGATCATGTGATTTCTATGTGTGATCTTAGCTAACCCTAACCCTTATTTACGCTAATCAATCAACCTATCCCTCAGAATCATTGGAACAATATCCCATCACATTAAAAGTTGTTTAGGTGAGATGTTGAATGAGTAAAATGGAAACCTCATAATACAATAACACATCCCTTTGATAATTAGTAAGGACTAGCACTTTTATCCACTGTGGAGATCAGCAGGAAGTTTCAGTGTATGCTAGACAACATTAGCATGCCAGCAGGTATTATCTGATGCATCCTGCTGCCAAAAACCCCTCTTATTCATTTACTTGCTTACCCACTTTTTAGCTGCAAAACAATATCTCCCGTTTCTTTTTTTTAATCTCAAGATGTTCATTGTCACATTAAGACTAGTTTACACTGTATATCTGCTGTACTGGTGGTAAGACAGTGGATATACTGTATGTTAGTGCAATGTATATGCAGTTTACTTCCTTTGATTATTATTTCATTGAAGGTTCTCCTGTAAAAAACAAAGGTTGGGTGGGGGGAAATGAATTAGCTTCAGTTTCATTTCATCCATTCATTTGGTGAAGCGTATTTAGATTTACAATGCTGCGGGGTGGTAATGCAGGCCTTGGAGAGTTTCTGTGGTGTCGGTACATCTCCAGTCAGCGGGCCCTTGTCTAACCCCCGGGTCCCGATTGATTTGATTGGATTATCACAGACTGGTATATTTCACAAGTCAGTCAGGGCTCTGTTTTAAAAAACATAAAGAAAATGTTATGGGCAGCACATTATTACACATGATATTAGTTTAAATAAAACACATATAATTCAATGAAATAAGTGATCATGATGTTAATTTTATGGCACCTGGCATATGAAATAAACCCCTTGTTCAGACAACAAAACATTTAGAAATGGGTCAATTTGACCCGAGGACAACAGGAAGATTCAACCACAAAAAGATTAGACAGTCGCTTGTAAAACATTAGATCTGTATTAAGAAGGGGCCTTTCCAGTGTAGCTTTTACACAACTGTTCACTGTGAAACCAGCTCAACTCCTGAGCTCCGTGCCTCACAACTTCATACCATTCATCTGATTGCATTTATCCTATTATTACAATAAGCAGTATTTTATTTCACTGTACAGTATTTAATTTGAACATTTGTATTTCTTATTATATTTTACTTGCATATAACTTTATGCATTATTTGGACATCAGTCTTGCAACATTCTCTAACACTATTTTGATCATGTTTGATGTCTTATACAGTATGTATGTTGCATTGTCGGAGGAGCCTGTGCATATCTACACTGTAGCTACTGTGCATATGATGATAAGCTTTGAGGCCTTTGAAGTGTTTAACCTTTGAATCAATCCTCCTTGGACCTGCAGTGTGACTGCACCATCACACATGTGTGTGCAGTCTGAGTCTGCATGTAACTACCTGCACTTTTTCTACAATTTGAACATTTCTGAGTTTGGTTCCTTGAGGAAGAAATAGTTTTAAAACAGCACTAAAGGAGATGACTCGAATAAAACAGTAGACTGCATTAATTCTTTCCTGGAATTTTTACATTCTACATAAAATGTTTTCTGCACATACGAGGCTTTAATAAAGCTGTTTTTGTTTATTTGTCCATTGTGAACATTATCAGATGGTGAACTGTGGGGACAATATTCAACTGATATGAAGCGAAGCAGGCATCATAGAAATATACATTAAAAACGTTTCAAAAAGTAGCGTACTAGGTCATGGTCATCATTAGTCTTTATGCTTGATTTGTTATCTTTGTGCACATGATCTTAATTTAATGATTTTAAATTAAATCATTATTGAGTTCTTTTAATTAGCCTTTTTGTGTATCTCTATCTCTAGCACTTTTGTTTTGATTGTTTTTTTTTCTTCCAAAAAAGCAAAACCCTGCGAGGATTGAATTGCCTGTCACCTTTAATAAAACATCTCCACGTTCCTCAGTGAGGACGCCACCATGAGGCCTGTGCCCTTGAATCCTGACATGGATATTGATATTCATAAGGCTTGTTGATGCAGATTTAATGAGATACAACAGCAAACCATATTCAACAGGCTCCCTCCTTTGGTCTGCAATACTTGGGATCTTTAATTTCTGCCATAAATATATGACTCATGTTTGGTTGGAATTGAACAGGCACTATTATTCATGTCAGGATAAAAGGATTGTAAATATAAGCAAGCAGTGTGGCACAGGGGGTGATAACAAGCCTCATTTATGCTGATGTTGTGCTATAAACTATTTATGGAGGCTGTTAGTGATTGTCAGCTTTATATTGCTATCCCAGCTGCTATAAAATAATCTAAAAACATTTAAGGTGAATATCACAAACAAACAGGGACATATTTCCTGCTGTAACCAGTGTCATGTGAAGCAAGGCTCAGTCCATGTCCTTTCTTCTCTAATCATCAGCTCCATAATGAGACCTTGGTGTCCAGATGGCATGTAGTGTGATTACTCTCATTGGGCTGGTTGGGGCTTTGGGGGCCTTTGAACATTCGCCTCCTCTCAAGATCACTGTGGGAATGCATTACAGGCCTTTTGTTCGTTTTTCACTCTTCTCTTCACTATCGAAAGGTTCGCTCTTCACTTTCTTAGATGAGATTTGAGTGACCTTGGAGAGCATTTGCTGTCTTAATGAACATCATCGGTATTCGTCCATGGCACGGCTTAGCCAGATTGATCTGTAGTGGATTCCCTTGGTTTTTTACTAAGATCTGTGCATTTCAACAAGAGCTGTCCAAGGCCGCTGGATGGGGAGATGGACTTTGAAGTGAGGCTTTAGCGCAGCTGGATCCATAGTCTTCCCACATGTCCATCACTAACCCCTCATCCTCCTGTGCTCCAGCCTCAGTCCACCTGGGAGCCGAAATCTGCAGGAACTGTGAGCGCTGCACTTTCCCGCTCCTTATGCCCTCATTTTTGGCTTGCATTCAAGTTACATCAGCTTCCATTATAAGCACCTACAGAGCTTTACATGCCATTTTTACAAAATATGTTTAACTTATATCTCACATTCACCTTAAAGTGGACCTATCATGCTATATTTGAATAATATAGTGTAGGACCATACCTATATAAGGCATATTTATACTTTTTTTTTTTCAAAATACCAAACAGATCATGCATTTTAGCCATGCCTCATTTTGCTCAATTTGACATGTTTTAGACCTGTTTTAGCAAGGGTTGATTCTGTGAAAACAGCACCATCTAGAGGCCTGGCATATGTACTACAACGTCTCCAGCGCTTTCGAACGGCAATGCCGTGGTTGTCTCCTCCTGATTGGTGGAGTTGGCCCAATAGCCGTAGCGCCACCGTCCTGACGTCAGGACAGTGTTCAAATCTGGATCAGTTTTTATCAGATCCGTTGCAGCCCCTTTTTTAGAGATTTGGGTATGGAGGAAAATAGAGAGGGTTGTGTTTTCTGAGACTTGGTGAGTTCCCTGGATCACCGGGGACACATATTCATGTATAAAAGACGTACAAAAGTGCATTTTGCATGATAGGTCCCCTTTAAGATTCACTCCTTGGTTTTGTGACAGGGCCTGTGAAGGCTTATTCAGTGCCTTCATGTGACCGTATGGAGATAGAGGCTGGAATGGAGCAGTGCTGTTACCACTCGGCTATATGAAGCTCCAGATTGAACTATTTACATTAGAAATACTTTTATCTGAAGCTATACTTTAATCACTTGAAAGTGTTTTAAATCGATTCCTTCAGCAGCATTTTTACTGCCTATTTTTAATACTAATCTCTATACACAAATATGTGCATAGGATGAAAACAAGTTAACTTTCAGATGATGCACCATCTTGAGTTGTAAAACAGAGACATTGGATCTGACATGTTCATCAAACATTCTGCATATTCATATTTTAAAGGAAACCTATCATGCTATATTTAAATGATATATTGTAGGGCCATACCTATATAAGGTATATTTATACGTTTCTGTTTTCAAAATACCAAACAGATCATGCATTTTAGCCATGCCTCATTTCGCTCTATGTGCTGTTTGCTGTCTACGGGGCTGATTCTGCTGACCACGCCCCCCTGCAGGAGAGGTGAGACCTGCTCTGATCAGCTGCTGGGCTGTCAGAAGAGGGGGAGAAAAAAAGATCTCCGTCCTCCGTGTTTTATTATAGCCTATATAGAGTCGTTATTCATTTGTTTTAAAGCTCAATAAATAACAAAGAAGACCTTTGACCGGCACTTTTCTAATTTTGTCCGGAAGATTGAAACTTTAACCGACATCTTGACCGGCGAAAGAAACTGAAACTGAAACTCTGCCGCACGGTCCCCTCGTTCCTTGGAAGAGGCGGAGAGGTGGGTGTTTGTCATCTGCTGGTGGACTAACCGGAGATAATTACAGTGCTTGCCTCGACGGGGAGGGATTGCATTGAATTAAAGCAGCGGGAGCAAACGCTTGCCTCGGGGAGGGAGAAAAAAAGCCACAGCGGAGAATAAACAGAAGGGTAACCATGGTAACCAAGTCTTCTTCGCTGCTTTTGTGGCAGACTACAGCGCCACTTACAGGCCTGGCATATGTACTACAGCGTCTCCAGCGCTTTCGAACGGCAATGGCCGTGGCTGTCTCCTCCTGATTGGTGGAGTTGGCCCAATAGCCGTAGCGCCACCGTCCTGACGTCAGGACAGTGTTCAAATCTGGATCAGTTTTTATCAGATCCGTTGCAGCCCCTTTTTTAGAGATTTGGGTATGGAGGAAAATAGAGAGGGTTGTGTTTTCTGACACTTGGTGAGTTCCCTGGAACACCGGGGACACATATTCATGTATAAAAGATGTACAAAAGTGCATTTTGCATGATAGGTCCCCTTTAAGTGAAATGCTAAATCAGCCAAATGCCAAAATCAAATACAATATTGCATGAATTGCTTTTAATGATTTATAGGGAACATACATATGTTATATATTAAAAAAAAAATATATGTTTTATTTTAAATCATAGTCTGATCTTTAACCAGCATTCCTAGTTAAACATTTATGGAACAAGGCAAATAAAACTGTCTCAACCTCATTGATATAGCAATCTATGTATAAATATGAGCAGCACATAAACTGGAAGACCACTAAGTAATTCCTGTGGACTGTGAGTGTTGACCAGGCAGGAGCCTGATATCTGACGCTATGTTTCAGAGTGTTCCTCTCATAGATGAACGTCCAAATCACTGAAAGAGTCAGCTGTGCCATGTGGGCCTGGACTGTTAATGACTATGTGGTGATGTAATACTGCTTATACACCGTACTAGTGCATGGTTTAGCTTTACATTAACCTTTCATAACATTCAGGAGAAAATCTTTACAATTGAATTAAAACACAACATGTTTTTATTTCTGTAAATACATTGTGAACAATTTAAAAATAAGCTGGATCTCAGGAAGGAAGGAAGGAAGCTAGGAAAGACGGTACACTGTGTGGCCACTCAGCCAGATGATTTTCTTTTAGATTCATGAGGCCCATGGTAAATGCATGCCATTCCGACAGGAAATCAATGGCAGCTCCTGAGTCTGGTTTCTACTTAAACTTCTATGTGATTTTAACAATTGTTCAGTTGTTCTTACCAATGGAATTATAGAAACTGTGGAAGGAAAATCCCCATTAAATCCTAGGCCTCCAAAGCTTTCACCCTTCAGTCAGCATGTGTGCGGATACAGGTGGATACGTTATGCCTCCTTGCTTGTGTTCAACAGAACAGATCTTAAACCTCTCATCTGGTTCCCACTGGTGGCAGAGATAGCATGTTTGTCCAAAGTCTGAAACCATTCCCACTACTTAATTCATTTAACATTTAATATCAATGATTAAGGAGTATAGTTCAGTCACAGAAATAAGCAACAGTTTAACCTCATGTAAAAAAGTTAATAATGTAAAACACAACAATCAAAGTCAAAAGTCAGAGTCAACTTTATTGTCAATCTTTCAGTTTGTGTGTACAGACAGAGAGATCGAAATATACAAATTAAAATATGTATAAAATATGTATATCCTATATATACACAATCAACAGACACATTTATACATGTGCACACACTAAGATAAACAAAAACACAATAATAAATATATACAAAATAACAGTCACTTCAATATCTTTGGGAATGTACATTAGTGCAAGATTGTCCATAGCAGCGTAAAAAAGTGTCTGGTGCTGGATTTGAGTGTCTGAGTGTGTGGGGGTGTTAAAGTCCAATGGGGAGAGGGGGAAGGGAGGGAATCGAGTTCAGCCGCCTCGGGTGGTACTTGACCTCAGGCTGCGGAACCTCCTCCCTGATGGCAGGAGGCAACAATGATTCTGTCCTACATAACGGTTCCCTCTGCTCCACAGTGCAGTGGGGTTTTGTTTTGTACTGTTTCACGTCAACCAAGCAAAGCAAAACAAGTATCCATGCTCTGATTGAATACAACATTAATGTTAATCCATGCCAAGACATTTCAGAGGCTAATACTGACACCTGACATCCGTCAGAAAACTGTATGGCACTTGATGTTGAAGATTCAAAGAATCATTTTTGAGCAAATGTTTTCGCTCATTAGACTACCATTAACTTGGACTATTGACAGAATGGCTGAGAAGACAGTATAGCAGATATTTTAATGGTCAACGCAAGACATTAACGGTGATCCCGCCATACCTATCCGACTGGCTTGAAAATGAGACTATTCTGTGCAAACGATATGTTTACATGTCCTGTATAGAGAGCAGTAATGGTCTTGAGCAGAAGGATTGCTTAAAAGAAGACAACGGGGTCTTATTCCTAAACTTGTTCCATGATGTCCCTACCAGCATCAGGATATTGTTGAGAAGACATGAGACGACCAAACTGACCAATCACAGTTTATGCTGTCTCGACATTTTGTTGCATTTTAGAGGAGGTGCGTAGTTACACTCAAATCCTGTGATGTCTAACTGAAGTTTATTGATAGGGGCATGAACATAAATGTGCAAGCTGTTGGATTAAGAACAAGAGGATAGGATTTCTAGCAGCTGATTTAATGTTGGTAACATTTTTCCAACAAACATATTGAAATGTTGTGTTGGGTTTATAATGGCATTTTTCAAATACTCACTGCAAAGGTAGAGAACAAATAGACAAACTGCATTGTGCCTGTGAGAAGTCATGTCAGCAAAGGTCGGACTGACATGATGATCAGCTGACCTACAGCAGGCCGCTCAGACAGGAGAGCCAGGGGTCTGCAGTCTGACTAACACTTTGTCTGATGTTGTTGTTAAAACTACATTTTGTTTATTATTTATAAAGTAAAAAGGCTGTTGAAGAACAGGTTTTAAAAAAAGAAAGATGTGTTGCTTTCTACATTTCCACATTACAGTTAATACCATAAGTGCACATCACAACATATGGACCTATAGATGAGAAAATGCCTTACAGCACTATAACAGTACGTTCTATAAACGGCCACTTCTAGTGAACATTGTTAAATTGATTCACACAATTCAAAGGGATCCATGTGATGCCTATGACTAAGCATTACAAAAATAATTATCTAAATAATAAAAAATCCTTGACAAACCAGAGTATCTGAATGAAACATCAAAAAAGGTCATACAAACAAAGATTAGGTTGTATTATACAAGTGTAATGCTAAATCAGTGGTGTGTCTTATAACCAGTGTTGGGTGTAACGAGTTTCAAAGTTACGCGTTACTGTTATAAATTCAGTAATCACACTACAGTGGCGAGCCGTCAGGGCCCTCTCTGAGGGCCTAAGATATTCAAAAAAAAAAGTTATATTCTTTTTTAAATATTTTTTTAGTTATATTTTTCATTAGTTTTACCAAAATAACTTGATTTAATTGTATTTAAAATAACATTTCCAAAGAAATAAATCCTTTGAATCCGCCTATTCAGTTTCTGTTGGAATGTGAAGGGTTAAATGAAAGAATCTCCTTTGGCCCTCTCTGCGAGTTATGTTATTATTATTATTATTAGTACATTTCATTTAGCTGACGCTTTTATCCAAAGCGACTTACAATTACCAATTACAGGGACATTCTCCCTGGAGTAACTAAGGACTAAGTGCCTTACCCCTAGATTCCACCGGGTCCGTCTGCGGCGCGTTACGGGCGCGTTACGGCTGCGCCGCGGTGCTCACGGCGATCGCGGCCACTCTAGTCAATGGGTGCTATTCCACCACAGCGCGTTACGGCTCAGAAGCGTCCCAGAAGCGGCTCGGCGCAGGGCTCCTCTAAAATTAGGATCGAATCCTATTTTTGTCACGGCGCAGCCGTAATGTAAGGTCGGGCAGGCAGGAAGTGGAACCTTCAGAGCATATATAGCATATATATATAGATATATACACACACACAAACTAATTTTGCAGACCCTATCCCTCCGTAGTCTTTCAAGTAGGAGGAGAAATGCCAGCATTCTCCTCCGGTTTACAGGCACTGTGTAAATTATATATATAGAATAATTATGATGATGAATGCATTTTTTTACCACTAAAATACAGCAACACATCTTTGATTCATGTCGTTTAGAACTGGAATATTACAGTTATTATTAACTTTGTCTGTACAAAGTAGCCTGTCCAGGAAATATGCCCAAATCAACAAAAACTGCGAGCCGGCAGGCAAGACGCTCCGCTTCTGAAATGCTTCTGAAACGCGCCTGGTAGGGTATGACGCCGGAGGAGGCCGGACCAAAACCGCAACGCGGCGCAGACGGACCCGGTGGAATCTAGGGGTCACTCAAGGGCACACTAGTGGTGGTGTTCCTGGCGGGATTTGAACTCACAACCTTCCGATCTTCAGCCCACCTCACTATCCATTAGATAGGGCCAGCTATAGTAACTCAACAAGAGAGTAATGTCAAATGACAGTACAATTGACCAATCATATCTTCCCTCTAAATGGGTGGGCTTTATTTTCGCGGACTTTATGACAAGTACCGCCCGCTGTGAAGTTTATGCATGGATTATAACAACGGGTCAAGCTAGGCGGAAGTAGCTAATTAGCATAAGTTCGTTCATGATGGCTCATGTCAGTGATAGTGATGACATCGTTGCGAAATTATTAACCAAGTCATTTTCAAGATTGAGTTACAATGATAAATTGGAGTGGCAAAGGATCAGCTGCATGACCCGCCATCAAGTGCTTCATCCAAAAGGACAGGAGGATGGACTTTGTGTTTAAGTGATTTGATCATCAAAGGTAGGCCTAAGTCATTTTCAATGTGGGCCGCCGTGCCGACTTCATTCATTTGTAATTGTTACTTGGCTGTGGGTGCCCTGTCATGATAGGTGTTTACATGGTGTTGTTCTGTGTGATAGAGGGTCGCTGTCATTGATGCGTTTTGCACCCCGGGCCGTTGTTCTGATATTCCGCTGAAGTATACTGAAGTAAAAAGATATGATTCTACACTGTATTGAAGTAAACATGTATTATTTTGAATTGTATTTTAGTGAACATGTATTGTTTGAACTGTTTTAAGTAATCACAACTGTTATAGGTAATCACAACGGTTTTGGGTAATCATATATATAGAAAGGATATTCTCTCTTACAACTCACTGACCCAGAGATTCTGTGTCATACACACACCTTGCCTGTTTCACCCCTAAAAGCAGATGTCGTCATTAAGGTCGTTAAAGACAACATTACACCGCTCCTTATCACCCCTAAGAACAGATGTTGTTTTTTAAGTCGTTAAAGACCTCATTAAATAGGTGCAGAAAAGTTTAAATGTCTGAAAAGGGATACTTTATGTGAAAAACTCCCATGGGAAGGGGATGGAGTTAAGATCGAGGCAGAGATAAAGATTGACTTTTGACCTTATGGAACTTTGGAATTTCAAGTTCTGGTGAAGAACTATTGAACCCGACCAGAAGTGAATCCAGCCAGTCAGGACACTTGGGGGAGGTGATCAGCTTACACAGCTCCTCCTCACGGACTCTCTGATTCGCTTGGGAGGAAAATGGGAAGGAAGAGTCGACCCATCTCCGCCCCAAAAATAGATATGAATACTGATGTTTTTGTATGTAAAAATGCTTCTGGTTTGCTGAGTGGCCGGTCCCGACACCTTTGTCCGCATCGCATCACAAGCCTGAAGCCCGGAGTACTCGAGTACTCTGTATAACTTGTATATGTGTTTGGTTTCCTACCAGAAGTAAACTCAGATAATTTGTTATAACTTTGATTCCGGTGTTTTCAATTCCTTTCTTAATTTAATAGAGATCCAGCCTCATCCAACGAACGGCGCGTAGCAGAGGTGTTCTGCTCCAACAATACGCTGTGACGTAATAACTCTTATTTTATTTATTTTTTCCGAGGGAAGGGGGGGGGCCTAAGTATAAAAGTCACGGCTCACCACTGCACTACAGTTACTAACATTGCGCGAAAAAATGACTAGATTCTCCCTTTGACAGGCTAGACCAGGCCTATTCAATTAGTTTGGAATGGGGGCCGGTTGATGAAAATGATCCAAAGCAAGGGGCCGGGAAAAAGATGGCTTGAAATATGAGCAATCATATTTAAGAGCTTCAGATACAGTAAATACTACAACAGCATAGTGGAGTGCATATATTGTGTTTAATTCAATCAAACAACATAGCCCCAAGGCCTTTATAGATCTAAATGGCAAGTTCAGAACTCAGTAGGCCTACATGTTTCATTTGATTTCATTTAGGTGAAATGATCTAATCATTCACGCAGAGATGCAATCAATGACAGGAGTTGTCACTACAGTATAGTAGGTGGGTTCGAAACCCGAGCCCGTCGAAGTTTTCAGGCATTGTCTACCCCTCTATCTCTCAATGTAACACCCACTCTGGAATAAAGGCACTATGGCACAAAAAAAAAAAAAAAAATCTTAAAAAAAAAAAATTGATTACTTTTTAACATTATACTCAAAGGGCCAGTAAATATCACCCCGGGGCCGGATTTGGCCCGCGGGCCGCCAATTGAATAGCCCTGGGCTAGACTCTAGTAGTTACTACATTATTCAGAAGTTTACAGTAACTTTGGACTCGGGAATAATAAACGGAGCCTCTCTTTTCCTCTCTCCCTCTCTCCCTCCGCCTGTATCTCATGCAGCTCGCTGATCCAGTGAATGAGTGACCCGACACGACAGTAAATAATAAACATATTTATAACTAGTTTAGCTAGTTCCAGGGTAGATACGATTGGTAAATGTGATATGTCTAACTTTGAACAATTTTAAATATTTCTAGTCACTAGAGGGATTTCCGCCGCAGGTTTATATTTGCGTAACATTTGCGTGGTTGTGCTGCAGTGCAGGGACATGGCTGAGTCATCAACAACAGCTATAACTTTCGAGGGGTGGAGGTATGCCCATTATTTTGAAGAAAGGACAGGAATGTGACGGTAAGGTGCACTGTTGCAAACACAACATCAAACCTCTCCAAGCACCTGCAAAGGCAACATGCTAACACAAAGCTAGTAGCTAAAGACCCCTGAGCCCAGAGTGATGATGTTGAGTGTGTGCCGACTCCGAACAAGCAGCAAAAACTAGAATTTTCACCGTTATCAACTTGTGTTATTTCTTCCTTATTGCAATAGTAATTGTTATATGTGTGCACATGTAGGCCTACGTTTTAAGTTTTGGCTCTAGGCTGTTGCTGAGTAACGCAAAAGTAATGTAAAGAGTAATGTAACAAGTTACTTTATGTAGAGAGTAACGAAGTAAAGTAATATATTACTTTTTTTTAAAGTAATGAATAATATGTAATACATTACTTTTTTTGAGTAACGACCCAATCACTGCTTATAACACAGTTGTGCACTGGAAGCTTCAGATGAGTTGTAAATGCTTTATACTTTAAGACTGTTTGAATGAACACTAATGACATAGAGACATAGTCCTACGTATTATCATAATGGACAGCTCTGTAAAGAGAATGGACTCAGGCTTGGTTCTGGCGTCTATTTGTCAGAAGCCTCTGGTGAGGTTTCATAATCCCCTCAATGCGGCCTCTCTGTCTCTGATGCTTTTACCCGCTCTGATCTCATTTGCGCTGCTAATGCCTGTTTCCCGAAGAAGGTCTGCTGACAACGTGCATTGTTATAATGATTCATGTATGCAACCAAATGGGATCTCTCAAACATCACTGACTTGGGGAGGGTGGGCTCCTCTGATAAGATTTGCTCGCAAGCTTTCCCGGGTTTAATGCAGGATGTGAGTACTTGTTTACAGCTAGCGGACATGAGTGTGGGTAAACTTCACAGTTCCCCTACAACACTGAATTTAGCCTGTGATTTCACAGTCAATTGAATTCTGTTTGATGTAGAATGTAATACAGAGGTTATATCAGACGGATCAATGTCAGCGTGCCTGTACTGATTGTCTATCCACCCAGAACACCAGGCTGCTTGATGTGCACAGAATAATTCCATTTGGATTTGCGCTTTTATGTGCACTGTGTGTGCATGTGTGATTCTGAGATTCATGTCAGGGGGACAGCATACAAGGACAGCAGATGTATAAAACATCCAAGTGTAATGTTTCTCTCATGTTGCAGCAGCTTTAGCTTTGTTTATCTTCAAGAAGATGAACCAAAAGTCTTCCTTGAATTGAGAAAGACAGCTTTGTTCAATAAATTAAAGGAAAGAAAAGCAACTAAAAAGCCATTTACTTGCAAAAGCAAGTTAATGGAGGAATAATTGCTGTGCCATTATTAGTTGCGCAATGTGATTTGCTACAACATTATGAAAAGCCACAGAAATGCATTTTCTCAGTTTTTCACAGGACTGTTTCTTAACGGCTTTCATTAGTGAATGCTTCAGCATTTTGATTACCAGTGTAATGTTATTAGTTCAATTATGTTTTTGGCTTATGGAGCAGTAATGAGAGATATGTCTGTTTACAGAAGACTGTAAATGATGTACAGTGTTATTTTAGTCATAGGGAAGATTAAATGCTGTTTACTATGGAAGTGTTAGTCACATCTAACTATGCAACTTTCCAACACATTTACTCTACACAACAGTTGGCGGGTGTGAAAGTAAGCAGGGGTTGAACTTTCCTCACATTTTCACTTTTTTCATTCCTGACAAAAAACACTTCTGTCAATGTCTGTACCACGGAGCGCAGGGCCACCCCTGGCCAACTTGTGGCCCCACGCAAAGTTATATGATGAGGCCCTCTGTGTCGCGAGCGTCGACGGGGGGCGGGTTTGCTAGTGGAGCCTCGAAACTGTGGCGCGCTTACACTGTAGGTGCGCCGCATTTGCGCTTCAGATGAGGCTCCCTCCGCAAAATGAAGAACCCTCCGCAAGATGAGGCCCCCTCCGCGAGGTGAGGCCCCACGCAGTCTGCGTGATCGGCCTGTAGGGAGGGGCGGCCCTGACGGAGTGCAACACATTCATCTTCAACGTGACATGATCTGAAAGTGTACATGGTCAAAGATGCTCAGGCTACCCTCTGTACAAGCTTGTTCCTTTGGGTATGTGTACCATAGCTGAGCTCTCTGAGGGCCTAAGATATTCTAAAAAAATAATATTTGAAAACATTAAAACAAATTATTTATTTATTTTATATTTTAATTTAAAATATTTTTTTTGTTATATTTTTCATTAGTTTTACCAAAATAACTTGATTTAATTGTATTTAAAATAACATTTCCAAAGAAATAAATCCTTCGAATCTGCCTGTTCAGTTTCTGTTTGAATGTGAAGGGTTAAATTAAAGAAGCTCCTTTGGCCCTCTCTGCGAGTTACTGTGAAGACAGGAGCTGATTGGTGGTCCAGCTGTAAATTCACAGAGGGCCAGCTATAGTAACTCAATGAGAGAGTAATGTCAAATGACAGTACAATTGACCAATCATATCTTCCCTCTAAATGGGTGGGCTTTATTTTCACGGACTTTATGACAAGTTCCGCCCACTGTGAAGTTTATGCATGTGTTATAACAACGGGTCAAGCTAGGCGGAAGTAGCTAATTAGCATAAATTCGTTCATGATGACTCATGTCAGTGATAGTGATGACGTCGTTGCGAAATTATTAACCGAGTCATTTTCAAGATTGAGTTACAAGGGCCTAGGTATAAAAGTCACGGCTCGCCACTGGTTACCATATTGAAAGTACAACCTTTCCTGGATTTAGAGGCCTATCAAGTTTAGTTTATACAGGGAAAGGTGCCTTCTGGATTTGAAATGCTCCATTATGCTTGCAATGCTTACCATTATATAGCCTAAGTTGTTATGCCACAGTTGTTCAACCAATCCAACAGAGGTATTGAATGTAAAGGATATACAGGTCCACACATTCAGAAGTGTAGCTGCCCAGAACTGTCAAAGTCTCCTTCTGTCAGCTGAGCTGCCCTGGAGCAGCAGTGTGACTTCACTTTTTATACCAATATAATCGAGTAAAACAGCCTTTTCATGTGCACTATTGACACTGTATGAAAAATCCAAGATTATAAATATGACAAAAAATGTATATGTTACTGTCCTCCTCTCTTCTTTTACATAACTGTTTTGTCTTTTGTTAGTCAGATTCCAATTTGTTTTCAATTGTCCAGTACCACCAAAAGTGTCTGATGAACAATTCTCAAGTTGCTCTGGCAGGAAACATGAATTCTTCATCTCATCAAAAGTATATTCTTTGCTTTGTTACACCTACAGATTATATTTAATCATGTTTAATAGCTAGTTAGGATCCAACACATGATTAAATATCTTACTCTTACCAGATTAAGCCCCTATGTTGTGTTAAAGGTAGGGTAGGTAAGTTTGAGAAACCGGCTCGAGATACACTTTTTGTTATATTCCATGGAATGCTCTTAACCTGTTTCACGCCTTCCCCCCGGTACCGGGCGGATAAACGCGTCATTTGCAGGAAACAACGTCTAAGGAATCTTAATATTGAATAAAACTATGAATGTGTTATATCCATGTAACGGGAAGAAACTCAGCTAACTGATCTTTTTAATTTTTTTTTTCAAAAAAAACCCACAATGCTAGCACTCAGCCTCTGAATTAGCCTCGATCGAAAAAACGGGACCGACTAAGACACATAAACTCACTCAGAACTCCCTTATTACTTATCCTAGATGCACAACCAAACACTATTCTTTGGTGTCCTGGAGACACTGAATCTAACGGTGCCCACCTCAACACTCAGTGATAAACATTCGCGACGCTATCAACGAAAGCGTACATCATCACATGTGGAGCTAAGAAGCTAAACACGTAAATATATCTTACCTTGGTCAAAAGTGGTCTTCAATGGCATTAAAACGATAAAAAAACGATGCTGCAGTTAATCCATAGGTTCATCCTATGTGTCTGTGCCTTCTTTGAAATTATTTCTGATAATCCATAAGCAATACAACTGCGTTTTAGTTTCCAAACTCCAGAAGGAGACATTCCTCCAGTTTAGTTTCGCTTTCCACACGCGAAGCGGCAACATTTTTTCTTTACAACCTGTCTGGGTGGGAGCCTCCTCCTTCGATTCTATTGGCTCTAACGGTCACAAGGGTATGTCAACCAACCAGATCGAGCAAGGGGGGCCAGAGATAGGTCAAATCCACCCAAATGACCCCAGATGGCCCAGTTTTTGGCTAAATCTCTCTAAAAAGGTCAAATTTCACTTGTTTTGCATCAATCTTGATACAGGGTACTTATTATATGTTGTACTTTGGATTCCTAAAGCTTTTAGTCTACTAACCCATCATCCAAGGGTAGTTTTCACTATCTGTAAAAAATAATTTTTGGACGGACACTATAATTTACAGTTTTTTACTATGTAAAATCTGAATTTTCTTTAAAATAAAAAACATTTATATTGATTCTGACACTTCTACATCCAACTCACAGGTTTATCATTACTTTGAGAAAAGATTATTAATTTAACCCTTTTAGAAGGGAAGATATGGTCATTTGTTCTGGGAATGTCATTTTCGAGCCTGAGACCTGAAAAACAGGCTCAGAGTGGAACAGGTTAAAGGGCACATGTCATGCTTTTCCCGGTTATTACCCGTGCCCTTGTGTGTTATGAAGGTTTTTATGCATGTAAACGGTGTGCAGAGTCACAAACCCTCAAAGTACACCCTGTAGCGAGTAAAACTCTAACACAGAAAATACCTCCCCAAAACGCCTCGTTGGAGATACGTCATTGTCCATTTGATTCTTCCATTTCGTTGATGTCATGCCGTACCCGGAACGAAATGGACCAATCCGTGGAGCCGTTACGTTACGTCCGCGGAGCCGTTACGTTAAGCCCCCGCTGATTGGTCCAAATTGACCAATCCACGGACTTCCTCACACACACATCTGTGTGCAGGGAACAGGGAGCTCTGCTGATTTCTCCTCCCTGTGCAGGCTGATAACAGACAGTTGGGATCGCGGCGAAATTCTCTCTGCAGAGTGCAGACCCATTCTCTCTGCAGACCCATTCTCTCTGCAGACCCATTCTCACAGCGTTTATCAACCTTTGTCTTACTCAATATCAAGCCACACTTATTGTTTCTAATTCGGCTGTGAGTTTGTGTGTGCTCAGGATGAGTTTGGCTGTGTTTGGCTGTGTATCGCTAAACAAGGAAACAACACCTCCACGGAGCTCAGCGCGATTCACAACGTCCCGACCAATCAGAGCACATTGTGCTCACAGGGAGGGTGGGGGCTGGAGCTATTGGAGCTACAACGAGCCGTTAAAGGCAGAGAGTGAAATTCAGTGAATACACGTAGTTTACAGAGATGCTGTATGAGAAACCAATGTGAGTTTGGAAAATTGCACAATATAAATCTATTCTAGTAGACCTCAACAATGGAATTATGATCAGTGGAAATGGCCATGACATGGGCCCTTTAACCTGTTAAGCCCGAGAGACCCCGGTACCGGGGCACTGCCGCAACATCTTGCAGGAAACAGTGTCTGAGGACATGTTCATTTAATAAACTATGAATGTTTTATATCCATGTAACGGGAAGAAACTCATCTAACTGATAATTTTTTTATTTTTTTTTAAAGAAAACCCACAATGCTAACACTGAGCCTCTGAATTAGCAAAGAGCAAAAAATGCTAACACCTTACTGCACCGAAAATCACTCACAAAACCTTATTATTTATCTCTTCTCTACATCCATGACATCGTTTCACATCGTGAGGTGACACAGAATCGTTGGACACCCACATTATCACTGAATTATACGAAATGGCGACGTTATAAGCAAAAACGGTGACGCTAGGTAGCTAAAAATGCTAACATTTTTACCTTGGCTCTGTAGTCTCTCCAAAGTGGTCTTCAATGGCATTAAAACGATAAAAACGCTGCTGAAGTTAATCCATACGTTAATCCAATGTGTCTGTGTCCCTTTGAAATGATTTCTGATAATCCATAAGCATTAAAACTGCTTTTCCGTTTCTAGATGTCAAAGCTAGAGGTTCACTCTGATGGAAAATTACATGCGCGAAGCCCCGACCTTTTCTCTTCACAATGAGTGTGTGTGGGGGACTCCCCCTTCGATTATATTGGCTCTAACGGTCAGAAAGAGGTGTCAACCATCAAAATTGAGCAAGGGGGGCCAGAGATATGGAAAATCCACCCAAATGACCCCAGAAGTGGTTTCTTTTTGCTAAATCTCTCTAAAAAGGTCAAATGTCACTTGTTTTGCATCAATCTTGATACAGGGTACTTATTATATGTTGTACTTTGGATTCCTAAAGCTTTTAGTCTACCTTACCATCATCCAAGGGTAGTTTTCACTATAAGTACAAAATCATTTTTGGACGGACACTATAATTTACAGTTTTTTACTATGTAAAATCTGAATTTTCTTTAAAATAAAAAACATCTATATTGATTCTGACTTTTCTACATCCAACTCACAGGTTTATCATTACTTTGAGAAAAAAGATTATTAATTTAACCCTTTTAGAAGGGAAGATATGGTCATTTGTTCTGGGAATGTCATTTTCGAGCCTAAGACCTGAAAAACAGGCTCAGGGCTTAACAGGTTAACATCCCGATAGCAATGAATATCTTAAGTGCTTTGACAAAAAATCCATAAAAAAATGTCATCTGTGGAAGCCGTAGTACTGTAAAAAGTACGACCAATCATTTTAGCCGGCCCGGCTAAAATAACTGGATGGCCTACCTGCCTGTCAGCCTTCCATCGGGGCACAAACTTATCTCGTGCCCTCATTGGTCATGTGCGCGTTCGTGTGTGTTGGAGGAGGGGCTCTATAAGGAAGTGGCAGATTTTCTCCGGTTGTGTATTTTCAAATTCTAGCGATCTCGAGCCGGTTTCTCAAACTTACCTACCCTACCTTTAATGTTTCATTATTTCAACACAACCACTCTGACTTCTGTCTAGCCCTTGAAGTGCACTGGGTAAACTGTGCAAATGCTGAGTTGATTCATGCATGTATGTTCAATATGTTTGAAAACATTTTAATCTGCCTTTCCAGCCGTTGTCCAAATTGGCTGCAAAATGGTAGATGTTGTCCAACTTGTCTCATTTTTGGGGGCCTTGTTTTTGAGCTTGTAATGGAAATTATGATGCTTTGATGTTATGTATAACATATAAATGATAATATTTTGTAAGCCTTAGAAGAGATAGAAGTTTCAATGTAGTTGAGATCTCATCACTCAGGTGGATGACCAGTCGCAAGGTGCCGGGTGACCACAGAGTGGGTGACCAGTGATCTGATCATGGGTCTATGGTACTCTGATAGGGTCATGGGTCAGTTATCTCATGACTAAGCGTATTCATTGTAACTATATAAAAGCCCTCTCTTCAGTTTGAGTAGTTGCACTCGGCTGTAAAGACATTTGCTTTCCGTATGTTGTGTGCCTCTTTTGCAAAAGATGATTAAAGACTCAGAAGGACAGCTCTTTGACTAGTTAATATCAAGAGTTTCCACAACAAGCTACAGGGGTAATCATTAATCAGAGAATAAATATAGATGTTGTCCTTTCTTAACAGAGACAATCGGAGTCCGAGAGTTTTTTCTCATGTCTCATTGAGCCAGTCGATAAGGACAGCGGTGATGTGATGTGGGGTTGGGTGTGGTTGAAATGCAGGTGGGTTGAAGGCATGGATCTGGATGAAATGTAGAGCTGGACATCATCAGTGTAGTAGTGGAAGTGGTGGCCATGTGTGCAAATGATTTTACCGAGGAGGAACAAGTAGAGGAGGAACAGGAGAGGACCAAACAGGGAACCCTGGGGGACGCCATGTGAGGTGCAGTTACTGATTTTGAATAATTGTTTTCAGTTTGTGAGATATAACCTTAGCCAGAGGAGGGGTACTTATGTTGTTAAGGGGGGACTAAAGGTTGAGAAGAGAATGGTGTGGTTGATGACGTCAGTGAGGTTGAGGATGATGTGACAACAGAGGTGTCTGGATTCTGAGAGGAGGTCAGTGAGTTTGAGAAGAACTGTTTGTGTTTGTTCTTTTATGAATGTGTTTGTATGTATTTCAAGCTGCTGAATGTTGGTCCTGTGTCAGTTTACAAAAGTATTTAGTAGCCTAAGTTAATAGGTTCAGCATAGTAATAAGTCACAGTGACTTTTAGTGACATTTAACTGTTTGAATGAGGAAGAAAACTACTGCTGCTTCAGTTTCCTGCCGTCCTGACGACACAAGTTTCAGCACTCTGAGTTTCAACACTGTGCGTGTTTGGTTCACATCTTTTTATTAGTCCCCAGCTATCTGCCTTTGCCTTTCTCTGCTTGTAAAACTAATTCTGGTCTAAATACTTGATAAGTGTGTCTGACAGATATACTGTTCAGCCACCTCCCATCAGAAAATTGAATCTAAATAAGATTTCCCTTTACCAAAAGAGTCCTATTTGTGTCGTGTATGGTACACACGGGTGAGTAGCACAGCTAAGGTGCTGTCGTAGTCATTTAATTAAAAGGCAGGGTAATGTTACCCTCTAGCTCTTTGAGTTGATCTTTTTTTTACCCAGACTAACATACTAAGGAGTGCATCATCAGTTATTTGTAGCCTTTATTTAACCAGGTAAAATCCCATTGAGATTAACGATCTCTTTTTCAAGGGAGACCTGCTAAGTTATCTCCTTACCAGAGAGAAGAAGACATTTCAGATAAGATAACTATCCTCCTGCTTGGCTAAATCACATTTGTTATGAAGAAGTGCAGATGGGATTTAATCTTGTTTCAATGGCCAAGCTCTCATTACCTAAGCAGGCACTTGGCAATCCAACATGGGCGACAGGTGAAATGATGTTGGGTTTATTTAGTCTTTGCTAATTGATTTTACATTGACTTCAGTTAATAAGTGCGATGTGCTGTTGTTAACAGGCCGAAGGCCGAGGTTTAACAAGCGCTTATTTGATTGCAATGGATTCATGTGTCTTGATGTCTTTATCAATAGAACAAGGAGCCGGACTGCTTCCCTATTGGCTTCTACCTTAAAACCTGCTGTGACTGGGATCCCTCTGCAGTTCTGCAGTCACTCATTGTTCCATGGAAGCTTCTATCCCTATGAGAGCCATGTCTTTCCCTGCTTTTCTGAACACATTAATGCTTGACAAATGAAAAACAAACATTAAAAAGGAACAATTGGGACTCATCATTATAAATGAGCTCAGCAAACAAACAGGGAATTGGGAATTTAGGTTTTGGGCTCATTAAAGTTTTATCCGAATGTTTTGTCAAAGATCTGCAAAGTCACAACACACAAGTCGGGTAAAGTCAATATTATTCATAAAGCAATATACTGATTTACTAATCTCACATTTTGATTAAAGAAAACTCTAATCAAATGTAATCAATATGCCTTTTCATCAGCATCTTCAATATCTAGCACTCCGACATCAATTTGAATCCCCTGCAGACCAGCTCAACTAAAAACAGCCAGGCCTGCCATCATGTGTCCGTGCTTTGTACGACCAGGTCCTGCTGCTTAGTGGCTTTCCCCACATGGCCTCTTTTCAACAGTCTTCCAGGGGTCCGTCAGTTTGTTGAGGATGATGATCTTCACATCCTCATGACAAGGCCTCAGGGTTGTTTTGGACAACCTGGAGAAAGTGTGGTTTTCATTCCGGGTCCACCATCATCTCCAATGATTGTTCCGCCTGTAGGAGGCTCTTTTTGGTCTTTTAAAGGTGCGTGGCTTCTCCCCCGCCATGATGGACTGAAAGCATCAAGCTTTTCTCACATGGGTCCAATTCTTTTTCTGTCTCTCCTGCTCCAATATCTCAGCCAGTTCTCTGAGGAATTGAAAACGTATCAAATGATGTAACAACCCGATTCATTGGACGATACATCACACAGACCTCAGACTTACAGTGAGGGTCAAAGGCCGTGGTTACCTAAAGCAGCTCTGCATACAGCAGACGTACTGATACAGTCCATACTGCTAACCGTAGGAAGTAACTAAATGTCTTATTTTCCGTCTGATGAATAGCAGTCAAATATTCCCTCTCTTTTGATAGTGGAAACTGTCCTTGTTGTCATGTGACGTCTAATGTTTCTGACCTTTTATAATCATCAACACTGTTCTCAACCCCAAAGCTGTGCCCAACTCTTGTACACTCTGCCTTACACATGGTGCTATAACAACTAAAGGAAAGGGTCTCCCAGAGTTTCTCTTTCACAGGTGAACATAGTAGACACTGTCTTTCACATCATGACACTGAGAGTAAATGGTTGGTTCTGAGCACATGGTTTCACTCTCACCAATCCCCAGTGTGATGATCAATGGCTATTTGCCAGAGGTGGGGACTCGAGTCACATGACTTGACTCGAGTCGGACTCGAGTCGCATATTTTTGGACTTCATTGATAAAAGACTTGACTTGACTTTGACTTGGTATTCATGACTTGAGACTTGACTTAAGCTTGAGACAGATGACTTGAAAGGACTTGACTTTTTAAAATTAAATATTCGCGTTTGTTTTTGTATTGAGATATTACATTTAGTTTTTTCGAAGCGTGATTGGGTGATTATAGCGCCGTGCGCGCAAACCTGGCAACCCACTAGACGGCAGGAGTGTCAGTTAACATGGCAGCGGCTAGCGTTACTCCACAAATAGTCAAGTTTGGATTCAAGGATTATGTTGTCGATGACGCTAATAAGAAGAGAACAGCGGTATGCAGGTCATGTCAAACCTTAAGGCACCGTATTTACCAGCTACTGATGTTAGACGGAGAATTCATAATATCAGAATGTCCTATACTGTTATAAAGAGCCTGTGAGGGCAACGCTTCCAGAGTTTGCACAGTGCAGATGCAAAATAATCCACCTCCAGCAGACCATCATTGATAGCTGGGAATAAATAGCACATTGCAAATGTCATCTTTGGCGTGGAGATCCGTTGCCTGGTTTTGTTGGAAGTCAGTGTAAATGTCAGAGGCTCAGGGGCAGACATGTGCACTGAATCGTCCAGGTAGGAAGGCTCAGCTGGGGAGGGGAGACTGATTCTGTGTTTGTTGGTGGGATGTTATTGAAAATACTGTAATGTTTTATGATGGCTGAATTTGTTCTTCATCAGGGTACGCTTACTCTAATTCCACAACAGAAACTAACTTAACTGGGTGTAAAAAGCTAGAGTTACTAATGTAGCTGATTCATTATTAATTTGCGATGTATTTGACCGTTAAAGAGCTAATCTTAATATATAACAGCAGCTCTGGGTAAAACAGTTTCTCTGATGCAATTACCTCTAGCAACACAGCTGTTTTGAGTTGTTGTCAAGATGTGAAATTAGCCTGCTGTCCACATTAGTTTTCACTGAAAATCATCCAATACATAACTTTGGTGGAGGCGAAGTCGATAGGGAGTTGGCTTGGCAACTGGAAGGTCACCAGTTCAAGTCCCGGCAAGACCAAGTGCTACCGAGGTGTCCCTGAGCAAGGCACCGTTCCCTACACTGCTCCCCGGGCGCTGTTCAAAATGGCAGCACACTGCTCCTAACACTAGGATGGGTCAAATGCAGAGAAACAATTTCCCCACGAGGGATTAATAAAAGTCCATCTTTTTATTTTTATTTTTTTTATTTGACTTAAACACTAACACGTTGGGTGGTTAGCATTGGTGTTATTTACTAATACAATACAGACTTTCAGATCAGTCTGAATTAAAACTGCATTACCACACAATGACAATATCAATATGGCACACAGTGATAACTTGATTTTTGAGACATAACGTATTGGGAACCAATGCCTGCCTAGAGTAGTAGGACAGATTCATACAGAAAATATATTTTAAAACAAGTAAAAAATTGTTGAATTTGATTAATTGGTTAACATGCATTTTTTTTTATAGTCTTTAAAATGAACTTGCTGCACAGAAGAGACATTCTTCTGATCGGTCCACAAAAATATGAGAAACAACTCCATATTTAAGCATACCCTACATCATTCTTAAAACTGAACCTTAGTTTATTTTATACATAAGCCGATTTATTTCCTCCGTCAGCTTTGAAGAGACACTGAACAATATCATCATTATAAGTGTTTATAAGCACAGTTTAAAAGGGAGGAATTGGGTATGTCCATGGATCATTTAGACAGAAACTCAAAGTACTTTGAGGCCTTATCATTTCAAATTACCACTTTTGAGACATATATATATTGTGTAAAAACACATTCCACATGTAATTGTATTACTTTAAATCATTCAGTTGATTATGATTTATGCTTTGTTTTATTTAAGCCTTCTTTACTTTGTAATACCCAATATTATCTTTGCCTTTATTTATCTAATCAGACAATATTGACATATTGTTCAACAGTTATCCAACAGTGTGTTTGTGATATTTTCTCATATGATTTCAGTATGTAATACTGGACTGTCAGTCTGTCTAGTGATACTAAAAAGATTTGAACAGAGTCTGCTGAATATTCAGAAGAGAAAGTGAAGGATACCACAGACAGACGACAGAGCGTGAGGCAGTAATCCACACAGAAACACCACCTCAGAACCAAGGAGAGCGTGAAACTAGATTTTACTCTGTAACAAAAATACCATGTCAACAGTTTGACTGCAGTATGAATAAAATTGGCCGTGTAAAGGCCTACCTTATGCTAACATCTCTGTCACTACAACAAATACAGACATGCCGTACAAACATTCACCACTGACTGAACACAACAGACGGAAGAACACACAAAAAGCCTCTCTGCCTACCCTCTGCCGACAGGTCTGGCAGGACTGTAGCATCCTTTTCCAATTTGGGATAAATAAAGTATCTATTCTTATGATAGAATAGTGAGTTGCAAATCATTAAGAAAGAGTAAAGTTAATTATATGGGTAAAAACTAAAAGCTTAAGGGCCCCTTGTTGATTATTGAAGATGTATTCTTTGGTCCGCAGCCAGGAGAAAGTTAAAAAGGAGACAAATGGAGTCTCGGAAAGTTCAAATGAGTAATTTAATAAAGTATTGTTGGATTGGATCGAACAGACAAGTAAACACAGCGCTGTGGACAGGGTGAAAGAGAGAGAGGATCTGCGTGCAGCATGTGTATATGCGATTCCTTTCTCCTCTTCCCATTGGCTGCTTCGACGATGGGCGGATCGGATCGGTTTAAAGAGCCGCATGTGGCTCGAGCCGCGGGTTGCCGACCCCTGGGTTAGTCAAATCATTCATCACTTCCTCCCTCCCTGACTCTCTGGACCCCCTGCAGTTTGCCTACAGAGCAAACAGGTCCACAGACGACGCCATAGCCCTCACCATCCACACTGCCCTTTCACACCTGGACCAGAGGAACACATATGTGAGAATGCTGTTTATTGATTACAGTTCAGCTTTCAATACCATTGTGCCCTCCAAGCTGGTCATCAAACTCAGAGACTCAACAGCGCCCTCTGTGACTGGATCCTGAACTTCCTGACGGGCAGACCCCAGGCAGTGCGGGTGGGAAACATCACATCCTCCACCCTGATTCTCAACACCGGTGCCCCTCAAGGCTGCGTGCTCAGCCCTCTCCTCTACTCCCTGTTCACTCACGACTGCGTGGCCACACACAGCTCCAACACCATCGTGAAGTTTGCTGACGACACGACCGTCATCGGCCAGATCACAGACGGCGACGAGACGGCGTACAGAGAGGAGGTCGAAAACCTGACATCTTGGTGCCAGGATAACAACCTCCATCTCAACGTCAGCAAAACAAAGGAGCTGATTGTGGATTACAGGAAGCAGCAGGGAGAGGGACACGCCCCCATTGCCATCAATGGGACTACGGTGGAGAGAGTCAGCAGCTTCAGGTTCCTCGGGGTCCACATCACTAAGGACCTGACATGGACTCTTCACACCACCACCATCACCAAGAAAGCTCGACAGCGGCTCTTCTTCCTCCGCAGGCTGAGGAGGTTCAAAATGGACTCCAGGATACTCTGCAACTTCTACAGGTGCACCATAGAGAGTATCCTGACTGGCAGCATGACGGCCTGGTACGGCAGCTGCACCGACCTCGATCGTAAGGCTTTACAGAGGGTGGTGAAAACTGCACAGAACATCACCAGGACGGAGCTGCCATCCATGGAGGACCTTTACTCCCAGCGGCTCAGGAAGAAATCCCTCCGGATTATAAAAGACCCCCATCACTCCAGCCACAAACTGTTCAGTCTGCTGCCGTCTGGCAGGCGGTACCGCAGCATCCGGACTAAAACCACCAGATTCAGAGACAGTTTCATACCATAGGCTGCTAGAGATGCTTCATAAGACTGCTAAACAACTGAACTGCTGAAACAACATCCATAACATTCATCTGCTAATTAGTAATTATTTATCTATTTCTCTAATATATCATTCCAATAACTTGCGTATAGACTCTTATTGCACTATTTCACTTTTTTAAACAATTTTTCCTTTTGTATTACTATTTACTTGCACTATATTTTTCTGTTTATCTGTGTTATTGTGTTGCACTGTTGGAGAAGCCTGTGACCTAAGATTTTCATCGGCATAAAAGAAAATCTGTTTACAGTTCTGCTTCATATGGGTGTTGAGAGATGTATCCATAGATCTCTTCATTTTGCTCTCAAAGTGAACCAGATTGATGCTTTTAACTTCAATATTTAAAAAAATATCTTCCCGGGGGAGCATGCCCCCGGACCCCCCTAGAGGATGTTAGGTCCACCCACTTTACCCCTGCTTACACCTATTTGCTGTGAGCGGATTATCGAGCCTTCATTGTAACAGTCGCGGGTGTACTGTGTATGTGCGTGTGGGGAGTGTTGCAGTAGAACATTTCACTGTAGCGCCCGGTACCTTAATGGGAAACCCTACATGTTTGAGCACCCTCTATGAAACGTCAAGCTACCCCACAGCACCCCCAAAAGAAAATCTCTGGCGCCGCCACTGTGGGCTAAGCCCCGAATGTTTCCAGGTCCAGGAAACGCCCCTGGTGCCACCAATGAGACCCTGGGCATGTGGATTTTTGAAGGCCCCTTGTTTTACAACAACATAATAAGGACTACATCACTACAGTCTGCCAGCCTGCGAGCCAGTCTCAGAGAGGTTGGCTGTACAAAAGTGGGTCATCTTATGAAGGCAAAGTCGTCATCTCTGGAGATCCTGAGAATCAAGAGCAACATTACATCCATCCGGATCCTAAACCAAGTGGTGAAGGAAGTCTGTGCTGCCCTGCCACAGTCCTTGAGAGCATATGCTTTGAACACTGCCTTGTGTGATCCGTGGATCGAGGACAGTGACTACAGTTTCCCCTCTCTGCTCATCACACCAGTTGTAGGGGGCTGGAGTGAGAGTTCCAGTGAGCTACTCTCTTTTATAACTCCAGAGCTGCACACATTTCAGGTTGCAGGAAGAAAAGCAGTCTACCAACTGTGTGTGAAGGTACTAAACATTTGGTCTTTGGCCGGTGTAAAAGAGTCGAAGTGGGCTGAGTTTTTTGGTCCAGACTCCTCCCCGAAGGGCTGCTGGTGGTGCCTTTACAAGCTGCCGGTTGAAAAGCGGACCACAGACCTCCAGTGGAGGATTGTACGCGGTGCAATAGCTACCAACAGATACAGAGCGCACCTTGGTCCGGAGCTGGGGGAGGGGTGTGTTTTCTGTTCAGAGGTTGAGAACCTGGAACATTTGTTCATTACATGTCCTCAGCAGTCAGCTCTCTTTCAGCTTTTAAAAGGGTGGTTTCAGGGTTTCGGGTGGATTTTTCCTTTGTTCTATTTATCTTTGGTCCAAAGTACTCTGCCAAGAAGAAGATGAAGAGCTGATTCTTAATTTCTAGTGCTTTTTGTTTGTTTACTGACTGTGTTATTTTCTGTAATTGTTACTGTTTGTTGTTTTCTTCCCTCAAGTGATGAGGTAAAAGTGGTATGCTGTATGGAGCTAATTTCCTGCCATAACTCCACAAACAAACTAAACAAGTTTTACAAATGCCTAACAAACACAGTGTGGTTTGCAAATACAAAACACCATCTACAAACTAATGCATTTAGTTTTGCAAATAAAAAACGTATCTATCAAACAAACACATAACATTTTTCTAATAAATCATGTTTCAGAGACAAATTCAGCATAGGTTTTACAAGTACAAAACTTTTTTTTCTCACTGTACAACCACGGCGGAATATTACTGCCAAAAGTCACGTGACTTTTGGCAGTAATATTTCGCCGTGGTTGTGCTCATACACACTCACACATGCTCCACGGCAGCAGGGGGCGCTACTGAGTCCATTTGGATGGCGGGAGGTTGAGCAGAGCATGGAACAGCCCCTGCCAGTCTGATGACAGCGGTGTTTCTAGCGATCCGATACCAGACTAACAATAGGCCTATCATGTTAAATATCTCTCATTGTCTGGCCTTAGATAAATTAGCCTATGCTTTAAAGGGAAAGTCTGATATCTTTAATAAAATATGGGGGAAATTATTACAGTTTTAGAAAGGAACTAGATATGACTTTGGCGATGTATATGCTAGATATGATTGGATGTGATGTAGCTTCTTGTCTAGCAGCTTTGTAACCTAATGTTGAAACCTTTTGTCAATGCCCATTTATATAATTTGTTATAATTTATGTTGTTTTGAGTTTTCTCTTTTGAATTATGCTGACAGCATCTGTATATTTTTGTATTTTATTTATTTAAGTATAACTTTTTTTCTTGTTTATTGTGTTGTATTTATTTTTCTTTCTTCTCTTGGGGATTATGTGTTTGTGTAATGTCTTTTGCTGAAAGAAAAAATTCCAACAGAAGAGTTTGTTGTTGTTTCTGGTGAAAAATGTTAAACTCCACAAGTTACTGTTTTATGAGTAGGATGATATCAAGGAGACTGCTGGAGCTAGCTTACACCAATTATATATATCTTTTTGCCCACCAGTGATCAGTGGAGGAATGAGTGTATACACTGAGTTCTCCTACTGAACCAACATGAAATGTGCCTAGCTTGGTGTAAACTAGCTCCTGCAGTCTGCTCATAGCCTACTCATGAAACAGTAACTTAGTTGAGTTAACATTGGCTTTTTCACCAGAAAAATCAACAAACTTACCTGTTGGACGCTCATTGTGAAATGAGGTCCGGTATCAGATCGCTGGATCGCTAGAAACACCTGTCATCAGACTGGCAAGGGCTGTTCCATGCTCTGCTCAACCTCTCGTCGTCCAAATGGACTCAGTAGTGCCCCCTGCTGCCGTGGAGCCTGTGTGAGTGAGCATGAGCACAACCATGGTGGAATATTACTGCCAAAAGTCACGTGACTCACCCACGTGACTTTTAAGTAATAGTAATATTCCGCCGTGAGAAGAAAAAGTGTTGTACTTGTAAAAAAAGGTTTTGTAGTTGTCAAAAAAGTTTTGTACTTGTAAAAAAAAGTTTTGTACTTGTAAAACCTATGCTGAATTTGTCTCTGAAACATGATTTATTAGAAAAATGTTATGTGTTTGTTTGATAGATACAGATGTAGCACGTAATTTCGGACGCCTACCCATGTGGGTCCGTGATCGGCACGGGGTGGGCCCTCGCTGAAAGGAAAACCCCCCGCATGACTTGATATGCCCCATTGATAAATACATTTAATTATAATGAAACCAGCTGCAATGGATCATGGATCCACCAGGGGGTGCAGTGATTAAAAAGCTGCCACACTGGAACTCTTGTGAAATAAACAGCTGATAGATCTATAGTAGAGGTATCTGATATAGCGGATATTTGTTAAGATCCATATGTCACGGATAGGATCATATTCTGTGCTAAATAAGAGACATGTAATCATTTACAAAACATCACCATATTTTTATTTAAAGGGCCCATGTCATGCTTTTCCGGTTATTACCCGTCCCCTTGTGTGTTATGAAGGTTTTTATGCATGTAAACGGTGTGCAGAGTCAAAACCCTCAAAGTACACCCTGTAGCGAGTAAAACTCTAACACAGAAAATACCTCTCCAAAACGCCTCGTTGGAGATACGTCATTGTCCATTTGATTCTTCTATTTCGTTCCGGGTACGGCATAATGTCAAGCCGTACCCGGAACCAAATGGACCAATCCGTGGAGCCGTTACATTACGTCCGCGGAGCCGTTACGTTAAGCCCCCGCTGATTGCTTCAAATTGACCAATCCACGGACTTCCTCACACACACACACACACTATGTGCAGGCAGCAGCTCTGCTGATTTCTCCAACCTTTTTCTTACTCAATATCAAGCCACACTTATTGTTTTTAATCCGGCTGTGAGTTTGTGCGTGCTCAGGATGACTTTGGCGGTGTTTTGCTATGTATCCTAAACAAGGAAACAACACCTCCACGGAGCTCAGCGCGATTCACAATGTCCCGACCAATCCGAGCACACTGTGCTCACAGGGAGGGTGGGGGCTGGAGCTATTGGAGCTACAACGAGCCGTTAAAGGCAGAGAGTGAAATTCAGTGAATACACGTAGTTTACAGAGATGCTGTATGAGAAACCAATGTGAGTTTGGAAAAATGCACAATATAAATCTATTCTAGTAGACCTCAACAATGGAATTATGATCAGTGGAAATGGCCATGACATGGGCCCTTTAACAAAATAATGTTGTTTAATCCACGTTGGTGTATGTACAAAACCATCGCTATGTTTTTTCATCAGGAAATGCCGACCGGCTCATACAAACGATTTTTAATCATCATCCTCACGATCATTTAATGTATCATATGTTCGCCGAATTGACATGAAAGCACTAATAAATGTAGTTTAATCCACGTGAGTTTACAAAACTACAAAATTACAAAAATAATCGGTTTGTTTTTATATCCCATCCGACGGGAGGAAATGCAGCACGGCTCTCACTACCGACTTTTAATCCTATTTTAATCATCTTCACCACGATCATTTATGTTTATGTTCGCCGAATTGACATGAAAGCACTGACAAATATGAATATACTGTAGTCAACTTCATTAAAACGTTATTAACTTGCCCAAACTCAGTAATTCACTAAAAATAGGTTTATTTTTTATGAAGCCTCGTCATCTCACCATGGGCCAACGGGCTATAATATTATACTATTGTTAATAGTTTACTGTATTATTAGTGTTTAATATTACTGCTATAACAATCACACATTGAGTTCATTGTTGTGCAATGTTAACCTGTTAAGCCCGAGAGACCCCGGTACCGGGGCACTGCCGCAACATCTTGCAGGAAACAGTGTCTGAGGGCATGTTCATTTAATAAACTATGAATGTTTTATATCCATGTAACGGGAAGAAACTCATCTAAGTGATCATTTTTATTTTATTTTTCAAAAGAAAACCCACAATGCTAACACTGAGCCTCTGAATTAGCAACGAGTGAAAAATGCTAACACCTTACTGCACCAAAAATCACTCACAAAACCTTATTATTTATCTACTTCTCTACATCCATGACATCGTTTCACATCGTGAGGTGACACAGAATCGATGGGTACCCACATTATCACTGAATTATACGAATTTGCGACGTTATAAGCAAAAACGGACATCAAAACAGGTGACGCTAGGTAGCTAAAAATGCTAACATTTTTACCTTGGCTCTGTAGTCTCTCCAAAGTGGTCTTCAATGGCATTACAACGATAAAAACGCTGCTGAAGTTAATCCATACGTTAATCCAATGTGTCTGTGTCCCTTTGAAATGATTTCTGATAATCCATAAGCATTAAAACTGCTTTTCCGTTTCCAAATGTCAAAGCTAGAGATAGGTTCACTCTGATGCAAAACTGCATACGCGAAGCCCCCACCTTTTTGTTTCACAATGAGTGTGTGTGGGGGACTCCCCCTTCGATTCTATTGGCTCTAACGGTCAGAAAGACATCAAAACATCTATATTGATTCTGACTTTTCTACATCCAACTCACAGGTTTATCATTACTTTGAGAAAAAAGATTATTAATTTAACCCTTTTAGAAGGGAAGATATGGTCATTTGTTCTGGGCATGTCATTTTCGAGCCTGAGACCTGAAAAACAGGCTCAGGGCTTAATAGGTTAAAATCAGACCGTTTTTTTTTTTTTAAATAGTCTGAATGAAACGGCAGCTCTTAGGTGATCAGCTGTGTGTTTACACACCTAATGGCCCATCAGCCACAGCTCTCTCCCCCCCCCCTGATCTTTCTTCTCCAGCAGTTAAGTTAACTGTAGGTTTGCATATTTATGCGGTGATCTGTCTCTTCCTCTCTCCCGCAGAAAGCTGATCGCTGTCAGACCGGACCATGGCTGTAAAGGGGTGTCTAGTTCTCCACCCCTCGACACATAGACTGATCCTTTGTTTTTGTCCATGTCTGATTGGCTTAGACCTTTCGCGACTGCAAACATTTTTAAACAAACAAACATTGACCATACCGTTCACCTGCCCCCACCCCCCTCTGAGTGACAAGCTTACAGTTAGTGAAGTAACACTTTTTTTGTGTGAAACCGCTCAATGAACTACATCTCCCGTCTCGCACCACACACCAAGACGGCCGTCACGTTGGCACATTTCACTTCTTTCTTTCAGAATGAGGTGAAAAGTATTAAACTTTAAAATTATTTTTTAAGATTGACAAACATCATATGTGTAATTCGTGGCACAATTCAAACGGGATCGAAAGATAAGTTTTCTCTTCCCATTGACTTCAATACATAATTTTATGTAAATAAGGTCCCATGGGTCGGAAGTAGACGGGCGGGACTTCGCCTCTCTATACGGGAATTGGGATGCCGTGGCTTTATCTGACAGCATACTTACATTTATGGCCCGGGACACACATATTTATTTAGATATGTTTTAAACAAGTTTAAATAAAAGGCTGGAGTGTTTATTTATTGCTCTGCCAGGTAGGCTACAACAAGTGGGATTTATCTTGTATTACTATACTGTAGCATATCGTTTTTGATTCCTACTGTCACGGATATAATCATATTCTGCATTGACAAGAATATTTACTATAATATTATATTATTGTTAATAGTTTACTGTATTATTACAGCTATAACAATCACACATTGAGTTCATTGTTGTACAACGATCTAATTTTATCATTATAAAATGAGATCGTTTTTTTTTTATAGTAAAAAATATACTGCATAAAGCAAACTATTGTAAAGGTAAAAGTATGAGCATAAAAAATAAAGAAGTGTAAACATTTACATTATTATGATTATTTGATATATAAAGACTATAAATTATTGAATTACAATTAAGATAATAAGATTAGATATACTTTATTTGATCTAAAATATTGATGTTTTTTCGTTATAGCAGCCTGTGAAAACCATAACAAATAAGTGATTAAATGCTACAGTATTCAGCAAACACAACTGCAGAGCTGCAACATTGCAAACAGACTAAATTCTACAACACCAAGTTGTCTTTGTGTATTTGTGAATGAAGCGCCATCTCATGGTTAAATCCTGTAATTGAACAAATGGGGAAATTTGGCAACGCCCTCTAGCAATAGACTGGGATCCGCTGGGTTTTTGGTTGGAATCCGCACATTGAGTCCTATCTGGAGTGCTACATCTGTACGTTTTTATTTGCAAAACTAAATGCATTAGTTTGTAGATGGTGTTTTGTATTTGCAAACCACACTGTGTTTGTTAGTGAATCATAAGGCATTTGTAAAACTTGTTTAGTTTGTTTGTGGAGTTATGGCAGGAAATTAGCTTCATATGCTGAAAGTGCAATAGTTTAATAAAAGGGACTTTAAAATCCAAAACCTCTCCTCTCTAGCCGCGTTCACACCAAGTACTTTCCTGTACTTAGTTCCGGCACTAAGAGCCCTGGCGCTTTTAACCCCAGGGCACTTAGTACAGATCGCGTTCACACTGGAGTACTTTTCCCTGAGGGAAGATTACAAGTACAGTAGGTGGCGGTAAGCACCTTAAAGTTGTTTGCAATCCGCTACAAAACAAGAGAAGAAGAAAAACTTCCCGCGTATACTGTCTGTTGTTTACCTTCCGACCTCAGACATGATGGAGATGGAGTCGACTGGAGTTGTGCTGTTTGTGCTCATGTTATACAGCTTTGTAACTTCGTTAATGCGACCAGAGCCTGAGCCTATTAGGCGTCCGACAAAAATCCGGAGCCGCCACACGACGAATGCTATAATCGCAAAGTTTCTTCAGCATCAAAGGCAGTTCAAAAGCTTTAGGAAAAGGATTGGCCGACGGAAAGCACACATGACTGCCATGTTTCACCGTAGGATGGCTGATACAGGATCTGTTTAATCGCCATGTCGGTTTTCTTTATTGCACTCTCAAGACATAACATTAAATAGAAATATTTTAAATGTAACTAAAGTGTCAGTTGTACATGTCAGTAGGGCTGTGCAATTAATCGTATTTTAATCGCAATTACGATTTTGGCCTGCCACAATTACGAAAACAACATAATCGAATAAAGCAATTATTTTGCTTTGCTAGGTTGTGACAGTGCACTGCAACATATTTGATCTAATTTATTTTAGTCTAATTTATTTGTATTTATCATATTTACATATGTTTAGTAGCTTGTTGGAGGGCGCTCCAAAATATTTGTTTATCTTGTTTATTGGTATTTATTATTTTTGATATTATTTATTTAAATGTAAATATAAATGTATCATTTATTTAATTTATTTTTGTATTGGTTTTTCAGTTGAATTATACGTTCAGGGTAATCAACAGTTAAAAAGATACATTTCAAATTATTATTTGTATTTGTTTTAAAGTCAATGAATAATCGTATTTAATAATCGTGATATCAATTATTGACCAAAATAATCGTGATTATGATTTTTGCCATAATCGCCCAGCCCTACATGTCAGTAAACATTGTCAATATAAAATAAAGTGTCAGTTGTACTATATAATAACAGTAATAATAATATAAAATAAACTGTCCCAGCTGTAGGGAGTCTCAGCAGCAAACCCACCTTTATTATATATCTTCCTGAGACCCACTGCATCCGTCTGCCATAAACACTATGCAAACATACATGTTAGTTTTGGCCCATAGTGGACTCCATGTTGTGTTGTGTGAAATGGGGGGGAATTAAAAGTTTAGGTCAAATAATATTTAAAATTATATAAATTATCATATTTGTGTATGTGCCACTGCCATTCCCCCACAAGGTTGCAACATTGATGATAAATAAATGACAAATAAAGCTTTGCCAGTTTATAACCGATGAAACATGATGGTATCAGAATAATCACTTACATGTGATGTATAGGACGCTTCCTCATGGCGCAGCGCCCACACTTCATCCTGGTGCTGCTGGCGCTCCATCTGCTGCTTGAACACTTCTGCCTGGCGCTCCATCGAGGTGAGCATCTTGTCCTCCGTTTCCTGGGCCTTGGTGAACAGCACCATCTGATCTCCAACTCATTCACCACGGCACGCCGGTCCTCCAACGCCTGGGCGGTGTCAAAGAAATTTGCATCCCGTGTCCGCTTTCCTAAGAGGGGAAAATAAGCAAGATACAAGATCTGTTTAGTCGCCATGTAGTTTTACAACATACTAGGAATGTTTTTTTGTATTTTCACAAATAGAATTAAGGTTTCACAAATCTGAAACTGTGTTCTAAAGAATCTTTTGACTCTGGGATAATCCAGTCCAGATTTGATGAGTCTAGGTATAGTGGTTTTAGATCAGGACCTGGTCTAATGTGGTCTAATGTGGTCTACATGTAAAAACAGCACTAAAATCTCTCTTTTTTGTATTTTCACAAATAGAATTAAAGGTTTCACAAATCTGAAACTGTGTTATAAAGAATGTTTGGCCTCTCTGGGATAATCCAGTCCAAATAAATCGGCTATGCAGCGATTCAAGAGGTTCAAACACGGAGGATTGTTCCTTTTTGAAGAGTGCTTCATGTATGCTTGAACTTTGTTTAATGTTGTTGAGGCAAGTTAAACATAAAATATGATGAATATTATGAAATAAACATGATTGTGAACATCAGTTCGATGCGTAACGTTCTTTCAAGACAAAGTTACAGTGTGTGTACCTTTGCGTTTGGTTGCTGGTAAGGAGGACGAGCTAGCGCTGTGATCTAGAATGCAAAGCTCGCTTGTTTCCAATCCCGAGAGTTGTCCATCCTCGCCTGAAACACACGATTAGTGCCATGAGTTAGTGAAGCAAATTACAGAAACACTGCACAGTTATTCACAAGTCAAAACGTTTTCAGAGCGGCCGAGAATATCTAGCTAGCTAGATGTAGCTAGCTCGGAGCCTAGCATGGCTAGCTTGATCTACTGAGCAAATAAAAGTACATCTGAGACCATTATTGTGCAGATTAAACCCCCAGTGCATGTAGTTGATTTTACCTTCGTCGTGGTAGTCATCGTTGGCCACTGAATCCGCCGTTTGTAGTCCTGCCTGAGTTTCTTTATTTTTAGCCGGTGGGGCTGTGCACAATTCCCAGGTCGAGTGAAAGCTACCGAACTGGCTTCAGTAGCATTCCCTGGGTCGCCTCCTCGGCGTAGATCTCCAGAAGCGCCGACACCTCCTCATCATTTCTTGATGCTTGCCATAACTGCTTTCAAAAACAAACACAACGCACGGAGCGTTGTGTTTTTGTAGCGAGGAAAAACAATGGCGTCTCCACACAACATTTTAAGAGTTGTACGGGCGTGGTTTGCAATTCGCCCAGCCAATCAGCACTGGGGCACTTTTGGAGCACTTTTCACCCACAGAAAAGTACGCTCTCTGAGCTGGCTCTAAAAATGGGGGTAAAAGTACCCGAGATTAAGTACGATTGTTGGTGTGAACGCGACATCTGTCTCTATCTGTGCTGTTTGTGCAGGTGAATGGAGAGGGAGAGAGATGGGAGTAAGGAGCAGTGTGAATAGTGCTGTGATTCCCCCCCCCCCCCCCTCGGTCAGAGCACACAGACCACCATGAGGGAGCGTGTAATCACTTAGGCGTCATTCAACCCCATTACAGTCAGTCACACCAGGGGGATCCCTCCCAGTCATTAGGTGTGATTCAATTGGTTATGGTGTTGTGCAAAATGGGCTCCATAACACATTACTCTAAGGATCGAGTTCAGACATATAGGTAGGCTGTCTTGAACACTAGCATCAGAGTAATGTGATCAAATCAATAAATAAAGATTCAGCCGATAACATGAAAGCACATAGCCATATGCTTTCATGTTATCGGCTGATTCTTTATTTCGGGCTTAACATTTAAAAACCTATTAATGTGTCATACCCGATTAACGGGAAGAAACTCAGCTAACTGACGATACGAACCATTTTTACCGAAACAAAACACAAGTCTCACAAGAAGCGTCTAAATGAGCCCTGAGCGAAAAAATGCTAACACACTTAGCACAGAACTCACGTTAAAATACCCTTATTACTTATCGTATCTGCACAAACAGCGATCAGAACTCGCGGCAAAATGACAACAAACAACAACAAAATTAGCTTTACGGGACCAAATCGGAAAATAAGTCTTACCGTTGCTGTGTTCTGATCAAAAGTTGTGTTCAATGGCATTAAAACGATAAAAACGCTGCTGAAGGTTAATCCATTAATCCGTGTGTCACTTTGAAATAATTACTGATAATCCATCTTCATATTTATGGCAATAACGGAGTTTTCATATTAGCTGCTAATGATAGCTACCAGAGTGTATCGCAGCTTCCGGTTCCGGGGCATTCTGGCTACGCATCACTCATTCACCAATGGGTAATGTTTAGATGGATTTTAGGAACTTCCCCGTCGATTCTATTGGCTCTAACGGTTAAAAAGAGATGTCAATCATCAAAATCGACCGATGGGTTCCAGAGATATGGAAAATGCACCCAAACAAAATATTTGTTCATTCCAAACAAAGCAAGCCACCTATTAACACACTAATGGTAAGGGATATGATCCTAAAATCCGATCCTAACCACATGTTAAAGGTCAGTCAGGTGCGATGAGCAGAATGCTTCCTCAGACTCTGTTATTGACCCGCTGCTGTCTCTGCCCCCCCCCCCCCCCCAGGCCAGAGTCAGCTGGACATGTTGACCCTCCGCTTTGGACAGCATCTCATCAAGGCCTCGGCCGTGTTCCTGCAGACAGAGCTGTCCTTCGCTATGGTCAACAGGAAGCCTGTGGTGCCCGGACGTATCCTTTCATTACTTCCAGCTGAGAGGTTAGTGCTGACTGTGTGTGGAAGTGTGTGTTGGCTTCTTAACCCCTCACACACCCTGAGTCTGGGGATGAGTGGTCATTTTGTTGCACTTAGTTGGTTAGATGCTGTAAACAAGAGAGATACAGAGGTTATTGGAGGAATGTTTACGTTTCTTCTGAAGGTTTTCTTTTTTTCTGGAAGCTTCCTATGATGCCATATTACAGTTCACACCATGATAGTGACAGTGACAACAATATTTGTTATCAATAATAAAAACAATAATGAATCGACATAACTGCAACTCTCCATGGTCCCCAACACATGTCATCCTGTCTCAACTCGGAGTCTATCACGATCTATAGCAGTGGTTCTCAGCCATTCCCCACTTTGAACAGGTGGGCCTTTTCACTCGTTCACTTGTTTTTTGCAGTGTATATATTTAGCACATTTTAACATTATTATATGCTTACCTGTGGGACCCGTTTTCAGTGTTTACTAAAAGACAATGTATGACATTTAATTATTTTAACCTGCTTTCTTTGGGGGTGGACCTCACATACTCTTGGGGGGTCCGGGGGCATGCACCCCCGGGAAGATTGTTTTTTAAATGTTGAAGTGAAATGCATCAATCTGGAGCACTTTGAGCACAACATGAATTGATGGATACAGCTCTCAACACTCATGAAAGGGAACTGTATACTTTTCAATAATCCAAACATCTTTAGAATATGATCACAACCAATAACAAATCATTCAAACTGGTTTATTCTTATCTTATGTTACCTAGTTAGCATTCTTTCTTTTTATTTATGCATATTTTACTAATCACTCCCCTTTTTCTTTTTTTTTACTGTCCTATAGTACACATTGGAATGATTTCTTACTTTATTTTTTACAACTAGGCTATATTAAATAGATAAAGGTGTGCTCTCTCTCGCTCTCTCTCTGTCTCGCTCTCTCTCTCTGTCTTGCTCGCTCACAGAGGCTGTGTGCTCCTCCGTGGCGATGACGGCTTGCGTTAAAAAATAATAATAATAAGCATATTTGTAAAGTGGGGGGACACAAACGGGATTTCGAAAAGGTTTCACGGTTAAACTCCTTTGGTGATGAGGTGCCGCTCCACATTGCTTTTCTTCCCGACTGCAACGCTGGTGTGTGGTGTGTGTGTGTGTGTGTGTGTGTGTGTGTGTGTGTGTGTGTGTGTGTGTGTGTGTGTGTGTGTGTGTGTGTGTGTGTGTGTGGTGTGTGTGTGTGTGTGTGTGTGTGTGTGTGTGTGTGTGTGTGTGTGTGTGTGTGTGTGTGTGTGTGTGTGTGTGTGTGTGTGTGTGTGTGTGTGTGTGTGTGTGTGTGTGTGTGTGAGCGTTTCATATGTGTGTATGAGAGATTTTTACATATGTCTGTAAATGATTTTGGTTTCAGTTGTGTGTGTGTGAGCAGGCTCAGATTGGCCATCGGGAGATTCGGGACTTTTCCCGGTGGGCCGCTGCCGTTTGTGGACTGCTGCCTTTGGTGGGCCGCTGGCTCTGGCATATGTGGGCCGTGGACTTTCACAGCGCCGATACCACATCCGCCGTCCGTTGCGAGTCTCCGGCTGTAACAGTCCACTACCGCCCGCGAGGACCCAGGTTCGACTCCGACCTAAGGTCCAAAAAATGTATTTAAAAAAAAAATAATAATAATAATCTCCCGTTCATCGCGTCCATTCGCGACCCACCTATCACATCAACGCTGATCTATAGGGAAGAAACAAACCTTTAAAAATCGTAATCATCTTGATCAGCTCTTACTCTGTGCTCAAACCACCTAAACTAAATAATGATCCTGAACATGGCTAATTGTAATGCTTTAATAACTAATGTTACTGTGGCATTATCCTTTGTTAGAGCAGAATCAGTTATAGAGATTTGTTTAAAGGGCCCATGTCATGCTTTTCCGGTTATTACCCGTCCCCTTGTGTGTTATGAAGGTTTTTATGCATGTAAACGGTGTGCAGAGTCACAAACCCTCAAAGTACACCCTGTAGCGAGTAAAACTCTAACACAGAAAATACCTCCCCAAAACGCCTCGTTGGAGATACGTCATTGTCCATTTGATTCTTCCATTTCGTTCCGGGTACGTGGCTGAGGGTCCGAGGGACCACCCTCACAGCCCCCGCATTACTGCCCACTCTGTCCTCTGTGTGAAACAAACAGTGTGTTCTACTGACAGTCCTCTGCCGTCCAGCCTGTCTCCACACTCAGTTTGTGTCTCATTGTTTCTCTTTGACTTGAACATACGCTGCTCAATGGAGCACTTCCTAAAGCCTCCTGTTGTTGCCTGGCAACAGCTGCTGAAGTGAAGCTGACCTTGTTATAAAGGGTGTATAAGCGGCTGTTTACCATACATAAGCACAAACACACATAATGTGATTGACAGTAACAGTGTGTGCCTCAGCCTGTCTCCGTACACGAGTGTTTATTTTCAGTGTGATTGATCCTCATGTTTCATATGATGATCAACATAAAACAGGAGACCTTTAGTTTATCTTTAAATGTGTATAGGTGTCGCACAAAGTGAAGAGGAGGTCATGCATCCTCACGGACTCAAATAAAAAAATAAAAAATATCTTTACTTTTGTCTAATAATCATTGTTTTTAACAAGCCTGAGCAGAGAAGAAAACAAAGTCTTGAATTAATTTGCATGATTTCCATCACTGTGAATAATGTGCTTATTCTCTTTCCGGAATCAGTTCTTTGCTTTGTGTTTCAACTTCTCAAGTGCAGCTCTCGCCTCGCACAATTGCTCCAAACTCAGATTAACTTTGGACCGGGGAGACTTCTTTCTCAGCTCTGCTATAAGCCTCCATACTGAAGCCATATCTAATCAAATTTGTCTTTAAACACTATGATTATCACTCTTGATCGCAGAGGCCTCCTGACATATTCTAAGAAAGCCCTTGAATGAACTAAGTGTATTGTGTTTCCTTATCAAAGGTTCCACCAGCCTGCGATGTGCATACTCTGAGTGCTGAGTTCATTTATATTCCTACAAATGATGGATGCTGGAATAATTTGTGTGCGTCTTTGAGATATAAGACTAACCCAACAAATAAATAAAAGAAAACACATTACACCAAATGCACCTTGAATGAATCCAATGTAAGTGTGTGTGTTGATGTGATGATGAACAAGAGGCAGCCGGTGGTTTCTAACATTAGCTTAAGCTTTCCTGCAGGAAGCCTTTTACATCTCACTTTGGTTCAAATGCAATCATATTTCTGAACCTTATTAGGCAGAAAGCTACACATTTCAAGGATGTGAAATACGACAGCATCATACATGGTTTCTGGGGAAACAAAAAAACTAAAATGATGTGGATACAGTATGCAGGAAATACTTGTGATACCCAGAGGATGAATGGTGACTTCCCTGACCTTTAGCGCAACAATCAGGCCAAAAAGTCAACTTTATATGAAAAACATTTTTAAATGTAATATACCAAGCTCGATAAAGCTCCACAGAAGATAAACACGTTCCTTTTACACACTGCATCTGCTGTCCTGCCACCCTCAGGACAAAATAATAACATTTAAGATAACTCAAACTCTAATCACATAGGCAGATTGCCTTGAGATTTTAATGTGTATTCCTCCAAAACGTTTGATTATAACAGCATTATCACTTTAGAATTTAGTGAACCAGTGACCTTATTAATGGACTCTATCATGTGCGGCTTGAATAAATCTGTATATTGTTATTTGTAGAGCTGCATTTTGAACAGGCAGAAATGGACATTCCTTCCATCCGAGTGATCCCCGCTGTAAATGCAGTCTGGTTTCATTGGGGTTGCTCTATCAATTAACAAGCATTTCATCAGAGGCAAAAAGAGGGCTCAGGAGACAGCACCCTAATAAATGACTGGAATCGGAAAGCTTTACGCTGTCACAGCGGCTTACAGGATGTAAACACATATCTCCTGTCGATATGGAATACACAGATGGAGGGAGATAACTGAATGAAGTCCTCTTATTGAAGTGTCATTACATGAAAGGGAAGCTGTTCAACACCGTGTGTTCTTCCTTTGTACTCCTGAAGGTTACACTGAGACCACTGGCCTAACTGTGAAATACCATAGGGGGGGCTGTGGTGACAGAACAGTCTGATACTGCCATGCATGACGCACACAACATCAACACATTCTTTGATTAGGTCTCCTCTTTCTTGGAGAATTCATTAGACTTAGAGCTGATTACATACATGTAGTAATCCTATTAAAATGTATAATTAGTAGCATTTTCTTTCTCTCTGCTGGGGTTATGAGTGGCGGGTGGGAAAAGGGTTGCAATTAGCACAGAAACAATGCTGTCCCTCGTTATCCAGCCATCTCCGACACACATTAGAGGCGCTCAGGCAGGGATTACTGGAGGAGCAGCACTTTCTTCTCAAAATAGCCCCTTAAGTGTCTGTGAAGGCAACACGGTGAATGTCATCTGCTGTGGACAATTTCCTGTTTCTTTCCAGGCTGAAATGTTTAACATTTCAAATGATGGGAAGCTGAGCATTGGGAACACAGACTAATAGAGCATAATTCCTGCCACTGTTATTATCGGCTCTCTCTAAGACTGCTGCCTGCGTTTCTATTTAAAAGAAAAACTTAGTAAATAGAGGCAAGTCTAACCTTAAGCAATGTTCCTGTATGTACATAGAACACTTAATACAACTTTGACATTCCTGCTTGTTTTGTGTATTAATGTGAGGAAGGTCAGATCTGTGAGCAGACCGTTTTTTGGTAACTCTGTTGCAATTTGTTGCATCTTGCTCTATTTGCCCTCAGCCACCCTGTGTTTCCACTGAGGTCTTTCTATGTGTTGATTGCTCAAAAAGGGCTGTAATGATGATGTCATCCAAACGTACCTGTTTGTATCTGTTCAAACTTGCAGAGCTACTTTCCTCCCCTAACATAGCACACCGTTTTACATTGTCCTGTATCATTTCATAATGTTTGTTTGTCTTTGGTGTTATGTTTGTTGATCTAATAGTGTGTTAATAATTAGCTTTGAATCTGTATAAGAAAGCATCTAATTTCAACCCCTTGCTGGTTGTTTCAGTGACACTAAGAGATGCTGTATCATGTTGTCACAAATATAATGGCGTCATTGTGAAAGCAAAACTAAAGGAGATTTAGTTCAGAAATCAAGTGGAGGGGACAACACTCCATAGGATTCTAAAGGTTCTCCATCCCATCCTGCCCTCCCCTCTGGGACACATTGTTCTGATGTGACACCAAACGCCTCCTACCGTCAACCCTAACCCTACCGATTCAGTCTCTCGTGCACATGCAGCTGAGCATGGATCACTGGTGCTTGCATGCCGGCGAACATATAAACAAAATCAGGTCATCGGCTTCTCTCAGCTGCAGGAAGTGCTGAGCCTTGACCTTTTGTTCTTCTTCTCTGGTGTGTTTACACTCATAGCTGGCCTGGGGGGCCCTGTTTGTCAGTCGGTCTGAAGGGAGGCGTAGATATCATCCGAGCCCCCCACAGAGCTGTCACAGCCCATATACAGCAGGGACAGCAGGCCCCACAAAAGGCCAGCGCAGAAACAGGCCACAAGGCATGGGGGGGGGGGGGTCAGATCAATCATGCATGCACACACGCACCAAGAAAACAATAATGTTCCAGCATTCAAGTCTATTTAGGGGAGGGGGGCAGTCTGTTTGAAGCGCCCCTAAACCAATGTTTGAGAGCAAACCTCCAGCAAAGTAGTCCACGTGTGTTTTAGCAGAAAAGGTTTGGGAAACATCATCACATCAGCAGCAATTACAAGTTCATGTAGACTTTTTTGTATTTTTGCCAAATGTATTTGCTTTTAAGAATTGATTCCCATCTGAGAGATCACTTGCCTTGGTGGATTGTTTCTGCACCATGTCTGCTTTTTCATTTTCCTATGCAATGCATTATAGACACTACTTTGTTCTTTCTTCCTTGTAATCAATAACTCACAGATCTCATCAGGGCTTCTCTTCATCTTCAAACAACAATTCATCAGTGCTGGAACATTTGGGCTTTTTGAGGAGCTCTGCTGTTGCTTAAAATAAGCAGCACCTTTGAATTTTTAAGCAGCATTAGTTTTTATCTTCAACATACTTTTAAGCTCTCAAGAAGAAGTTCCCGACCAGGCATCGGAAGAAAATGTCAATTTCTTCACTATCATGTGTGACAGCACCCCCAGTATAAACGATAAAAGATTTGCTATAGACACATGTTTTGTGAATTATTTACATTTTTAGTTAGAAAGCCAGAAATAACTGTATATCAACATAACGTTAAAGTTCTAACCTCCTAATAAAACTGCAGTCAAATATAAAGCAGGGTGACTTTACTGTGTCTAAGTCTTTGGAGATGCAATCTATAAATCCTGCTTCAGGGCTCCTCTCAGACCCCATTTACACGGGAACGTTTGTGTTTACGCCACAAATTCGTTTTCAAAAAAGTCTTCCGTTCACACGCATTCGGCTCATTTAACGTGTCCGTTCACACGAGACCACTGGAAACGCTGTAGTACTTATGCCGGGCCTGTAAGAGTCGCTGTATTCTGCCACAAAATACACCAAAAGCAGCGAAGAAGACCCCCGAGCATGGTTGCCATGGTTGCCCTTCTGTTTATGCCCCGCGGTGGATTTAGCAACATGTAGTTCTCCATGTCCACTTGTTGCTGATGGGTGTGGTAGAGGAGCTGTAGATTTTGCACTAACATCTGTAGCATGGTCAGTAGCAGTAGCACTAGCAGTAGCTACTGACCATGCTACAGCAGTGAGCAGCAGAGGTGGGGAGAGGTGGGGCTATGGCTTCATCGTTATCAGGAAATGATCGTATAGGACGTACACACAGAGCCGTTTGGCCCCCCAGAGCGTTCCGGTTGCAGATCTATCCACCTTGGGACCCGTTATCGTTTGCGGGGTCCGTTTCCGCGTTTCCGTTACGGCCTCGTGTGGCCGAACGGGCTAAATGAAAGAGAAAAGTTGTGGATACAACCGTTTGCGTTCTCGTGTAAACACCGCCTTAGTGCAGGAGCATACTCCATTGACAGTTGAGTTAGTATACTCAGAGACATGTGAAGGTAAAATGAATGAGGTTGACATTTGTTGGTAACTTATTCAGCAGCTCATTGTGCTGCCAAGTAGTAATCTATCATGCAAAGCAGTGTAAACACCATCATGCATTTTCCTTCAGTTGGAGTGTGTTAGTGTCAGGATGATGTCATAACGTTTAGCATTGTTATACCTTTGTTAAAAGGTTCTGGCCTACCTTAATGAATTCCTTAATGATTTAATGCTACCCTCCCACACTTAGCATGCTGCATGATCCACAGGTGCATTGTGGGTCTCACTAACATGCTTGTGATGGCTCCTCACGCTGTGAGTTCCATGCTCACTTAGGAAACTCAGTGACGTGTGCACAACCTCTCTGCTGCTTTTAACAATTCCTGTTGTGACTGCAGAGACCTCATTCAGGTTCAGAAAGTTTAAAACTCTGAGAGGTGAGTCAACTGCTTGTGTTATACTTCAGAGTGAACGAGTGAGGAAGTGTAACCTAGGGCAGACTGTGGTGGTCAGACCAGAGACGATGCTCCCACAGACTAATGACTCAGTCAACGACCAGTTGCATAGCAACACATTATATTGTTAATTGGTTTAGTAGTGGCAGAACATAACACTTATGTAGCCAAGCATTGTGTGTGCATGCTGCAAATGTCCGATTGTAGAAAAATGATTCACTGCGGTGTGAGAACCATTGACTTCTCTAACAAATCTGTCCTATTTTTAAATTCCAACAAATAATTTAACTTTTACTTCAATAGAATATCATTATAATAACATGAACTCTATTAGAGTTAAATACATCAGTTATCAACTGTTGCTTTGTCTGTTCTGTCCAACACACTGAACTTTGTACTGCAGTAAAGAAACACAATGTTAAACATATAAAGTCATGTTTATTAATGCTAACAGTATATTTAGTATCACTGTTAGTTACAGTAGTTACATTAGTATTAATAGTCAACATTACAAAATGATGATGTGAGTAATAAAAGAAGAAGCCGCTTGATAAGCTGCACTGTGAGAATGTAAAATATGTGTAGATATGTTGCATAGTTCTGTAATGCATGTATGTGAGCATGAGATTCAGCCTATTGTGTTTGTGAGGACAATGCAGTGAGGCAGCATGCACCATTATTTTTCTCTGGGAGTAGGGGGGGCCTCCTTTCCTTCAGTTAAGACTGTGTTTTATAATTAAAAGCTTGTCTCCCATTGGCCTGCTCCAGATGTGCTGCTCAGCCTCCTCTCGGACAGCTCTGACTAAGGGACGCTTGGTCGCAAATCACATTTGTTTTAATACACTGTGCAGGGTCTTCAGTCTCTTCAGCTGCCATTAACGCTCTAAAGAATCTGTATTGTTACATTTATACCAAAAATAAAACTGACAGGCATGTCTGCAGCACAGAGCAGCTGCAACGAACAACAAAGTGAGTGTTGTTCTGTGATGATTGGGCTGCAGCAGTTTGTCCTGAAGGGGGGGCCAGAGGAAAGGTCATGGGGGCGTTGATATCAGATGGGTGATCCAGTGGGGAGCATGAATGTGCTCGGGGCAGTATATGCCGTGACAATCTGCCAATGTGATTATGAAGTTGCTTTGTTCATGTCATGTTATGAGGGGCCGTACAGGCCGTAATTCATACTGGTCCTCCCACACATACATTCTCCTTTCACATACATATTACATTACATGTTACTTGTTATACGCTTTTATCCAAAGCGTATTACTCAATACTGTGGGCAATCCCCACAGAAGCAATTTGGGGTGAAGTGTCTCAGGGACACAACGACATGCTGACTGCAGTGGGGTTTGAACCTGTGACCCCCTGATCCCAACACCAAGGCTCTACCCACTGCGCCACCCGCCTCCCGCCTCCCCTCCACATATATTTTCACTCTCACCTACATACATTTTAACTCTAATATTCATATATTTTGACTCACACATTCATACATTTTCACTCTCATATACATATATATTTACACTCACACATTCATACATTTTGCTCTCATGCACATTCATTCAATTTTACATTTAATATTATAAATAATATATGCATGTCTGAAGACAATATATGTATGCAAGAGAAGAATGTATGGCCCAATTCCAAACCACGTCTCACACTCAGTTTAAAGAGGCTCCCTTCTTCCAGATGGAGGGTGTAAATACAGCGGCAAGCTTTGGGACGAACTCCCCTCTCTCCAGCTGAAACAGGAAATGCCATAATATGTAACAACGGTCTCAAATCAGCATCTCTTGGATTCAAAATAACAAAAATAAAACTCTAAAAATATTTTATGGCATGTATTTTTTGTAAACATATTTTTGTTTTAAAATCTGATGTTTATAAGCCGCTTAGTTTTAGCAAAAGTCCGTGTAAATATACACAACTTTTACCGTTTTCTAGACTAGACATGAGTAAATGATCCTAAATGTAAACAAATACGAGGTAACCATGAAGTTGTTAACATGACAAGTGGTGCAGACAACACACTTTGCGTAAGACTATCTGCAGCCCCGACGTTGAACTTATGTGCTTGAGCCTAAGACCCCTGTACCTGCCTAGAGAGTTTGGGAATATCATTCTCTGCACTGTTTATATTCCACCCAGCGGGAACTCAGCAAGTGCAGCAGCTCAAATCACTGACTGTTCACCAGCAGCTACTACACACTCCTGACGCTCCGGTCTTTATTCTAGGGGACTTTAATCATTGCAAACTTGAACTATCACTACCCGGTTTTCAACAATACGTTACATGTGAGACCCGGGGAGATACAATTCTAGACAAATGTTACGGAAATGTGAACAATGCATATGTGAGTAGAGCCAAACCCCCGCTTTCGAACTCGGACCATAACACTGTTCATCTCATACCTACCTACAAAACGGTTCTCAAGCGTAGTAAACCACAGACCAAGACTGTAAAGGTTTGGACTAGTGACAGCATAGAGACTCTTAAAGGATGTTTTCTCTCTACTGAGTGGAGTATCTTTCATGAGATGGACGTGGATAACGCTACTGAGACGGTAACTGACTATATAAACTTCTGTGTTGACAATGTGATACCTCAGAAAGAAATAACTGTGTACCCCAACAACAAACCATACATAACTAAAGAGGTTAAGGACTGCATCAATCGTAAAAATATAGCTTTTAAAAACCGGGATAAAACGCAACTGAAATGTGTGCAAAAGGAGCTTAACCACATGCTCAGAGAAGCTAGAAGGAGACATAAGGAAATTATTGAACAGAATTTTTCTACAATGAACTCCAAGGAACTTTGGGACACCATGAAGGCAATCACAAATATGACTCCAGCTAAAAAAACTCTCTGTACCTCTGATGACCTGCAAAAAGCAAATGAACTGAATGACTTTTACATGAGATTTGAAACCCAGGACTTCTCCTCTGAATGTACAGACATCTTAGAGACAATCTCTGCTACTGACCAGGATGAAAGGGTGCTGATTGACCCTTTAAAGGTCCAATCACTTTTCAAACACACCTGTACTAAGAAGGCCACAGGGCCAGATGGCATCTCTGCATTCCTTCTGAAGACATTTGCAGAATAACTGACATCAGCATGGTGTCCCATATTTCAAAAATCTGTTGATCTTCACACCATCCCCACCCTCTGGAAAAAATCAATAATAAAACCTGTCCCCAAAAAACCTTGTCCAAAGGTAAACAATGATTTTAGGCCTATTGCATTGACATCCATTGTCATGAAATGTTTTGAGAGGATCATGGTTCCGCTGCTAAAGAAAGAGGTTGATGTACATTTAGACCCTTTTCAGTTTGCCTATAAGCAAGGGCGTGGCACAGACGATGCTCTAAATAGCATCACACACCTGGTCACTAAACACCTGGAAGACCCTAAGGCATATGTACGCCTACTGTTTGTGGATTTCAGCTCGGCTTTTAACACACTGCAGCCTCACATCTTGCTTCAAAAACTGATAAAGATCAGTATAAATCCTTTTATCTTGAAATGGTATTTTTCGTTTTTAACCAATCGCACTCAGCATGTCAGGGTCAACAATGCCCTCTCAGAGCCCCGGACCATCAGTACAGGAGCTCCCCAGGGTTGTGTGAGCTCCCCGGTCCTCTTCACATTGTACACAAACGACTGTACGAGAATCCACCCGGAGAATTATATCATCAAATTCTCAGATGATACAGCCATCCTTGGCTTGATGCACAAAGGCAGCAGTTCATCGGCTTATCACTCTGAAATAGAGAGATTTGTGCAGTGGTGTGATTTTAACCATCTGGTGCTGAATGTGAAGAAGACTGAGGAGATGGTGTGGGACCCAAAGGCAGTGGGTGACCTTAGGCCGGTGGTTATCCACAATGAACCCATAACTCAGGTCAGCTCCTATAAGTATCTTGGTGTCCATCTAGATAATACACTCAGCTGGAAGGCGCATGTTCAAGGTCTGTGCTCTAGACTTCAGCAGCGGTTGTACTTTCTGCGTCGACTCCAGGCTTTCAGAGTCGACCAGAAGTTCATGTTACTGTTCTATCATGCAGTGTTGGAGAGCATCATGAGGTATGGTATCACTGCCTGGTATGGTAACTTGACAGAGCAGTCAAAGTCACAGATCGCTCGCCTAGTACAGACTGCTATGAAGATTATGGGGGTTAAAAAACACCCATCTCTCCAAAACATATACGAGCAGTCGATTATCAGACAGGCAAAAAAAATTGTGTCTGATCCCACCCACATACTCCACCCAGAACTCCAGCTCCTACCTTCTGGTAGAAGATTCAGGGTTCCCAGAAGCAGGCTGAACCGCTATAAGCACTCATTCCTACCTATGTCCAATAAGCTTCTTAACATTCACATGAAATGATATGTAGTCAAATGTAATGAAATGTACTTTTTTTAATGTTGGCCATGAGGGTTGTGCAATAGGTCGCCATTGTCAGTATGTACGTCTGTGTATTGTGTTTGTTCAAACGGTGTATGACTGATGATATGTGTATGTCTCTTAATGTCCACTATGTTTGTATATGTACATGGATGCACTGCAGGACGGAGTCCAGAACAAATTTCCTTACGGGGACAATAAATATATCGTATCGTATCGTATCGTATCTGTATGAAGATATTAAATAGCTCTTGTTGTGCAGTTTATCAATGTTTCCACGGAACTGTTAGTAAACAGCTTGTTTTCATGACCGACACACACAGCGTTGAGTCAGGTAGTGCAGCAAGTGAAGTCAGCACCGATGCAGACTCTCTGCTGGAGGGCTTGATAACCCACTCCCCCTCCACACTCGTTGGTTTGGAACAGCACTTAATTTGCGGCTCCGCTGCCCGTTTAACAGCCTCATCTTTGTCAACCTTTCTTATGTTCTTTCTCTAACACGTAATGAAGGTTATTAAGCGTTTCAGCTCCTATGCTGTTAATATTGACCCCCATTTCCTCTATGAAGTAAAGCAGCCTCCCTGTCTGTGTCCTCGCGCTATGAAGCAGGGTATGTAAAATACATTATTTAAATGAAAATACTACTTATTTACTTTTACAAACAGTGAGCAGCTGGGCATCTGTAGCATATGTGTTGCAGGACATGTGTTGGACACAGACTGTATGGTTGGACTCTGTCCCACAGGCAGGTTGCAGTGTAACATCAGAGGAGACTGGGCCAACTGTACATTCTCAAACAGCACCACTTAGAACTAACTAAACAATGCAGAGATTATTTTTATATAATGTTATTCAATAACCGTAACAAAATTAAACAGTATGAAGTGATTTGTAAATAGGAATACAGATTTGACTTAATGTTTTCATAAACTTATTTTTCTCCCAGTGAAATTGGCATGGGACTTATTTTTACCCTCTCATGGCGCGTTTCCACTACACGGCCTCGCTCGGCCCCGCTCGGTATGGCTGGGCCTCGTTAGGACTGGCTCACTTTATGGCGCATTTCCATTACAGTTTAGGAACTGGGGTAGTATCTATAGTAACGCAGTGTAGGCGGAGCCGTGACGTGGTCTTCAGAGAACTCCAGAAAAACAACACAGCCGTTAGCTGTTAGCACTCAGAGCTCACAGCTCCTCATATCTGTTCAGAAACTAGACAAAAGTTAAACAAGTACAAACCACAGACTGCCTGTGTCATGGTGAATACAGTCGCTGCTTTATTTATGTCTGTATAGGCCGTTGTTGTGAGTGTGGACGGTCGGAGCATATACTGCGTTAGCTTAGCCAATCTCCATTTAGAACACACGCATTTGTCAAATCATTAATTCATGGTTTTTACTAACCGGTATCAGTATGTTGTTACTTCGGCATCATTTTGAAACGTGTATTACAATTAAATCACGGTCAAATATGTCCATCTTGTTGTAGATGTAGCCCCCTTGCCAGCGATGCTCTCTCTAGTTTAGCATACTCAGCCCGACTCAGCCTCGTTGTCTCTGGCCCTAGACCCGCGATTTTATGAGGCCAGAAAAACTGTGAATTAGGACCCGCCGGCCGGTACTAGGCCAAGTGGAAACGCAACCAAAGACGGGCCGCTGACGTCACAGCCCTCTTAAACCGTGCTCCGCGCTGTAGTGGAAACGCGCCATCAAAGAACCGGAATCGAAAAGCAGAACCGGAATCAGAACCGGAATCGTTAAAATCCAAACAATAACCAACCCTAGTAATGGATACCAAAACAGATGAGACAAAATACATGCGAGTGTCAAGTATATACATGTCTGAAAGTGACAATGTATGTATGTGAGAATATGATATATGTTTATACATATGAGAATACAAATATATATATGTAAAAGTTAGAACTTATTTATGTGAGAGTGAAGAATACCTATATGTGTGGAGGTGTACATATATGTAAGTCAGAGTGAAAATACATGTATGTGTTGAAAAGTAAATTGTATATATTATGTGAGTACAAATATATGCATGTGAAAGGAGAATGTATGTGTGTAGGAGTGAAAATATATGTATGTTTTTGGGAGTGAAAATATATGTATGTGTGTAAGAGTGAAAATATATGTATGTAAAAGGAGAATGTATGTGTTTGAGGGGGCCAGAATGAATTACTGCCTACACGGCCCCTCATATCATGTGGAAGTTACTTTTGTAATGATGGTAAGAAAGTCAAAGAAAAAAAAACAACCTTGCACAACCACCTGTGCAGTCTGTGTTGAGATTGATTCATAGACTAACTCATGAGTTCCTTGATGGTGGTGTTAAAGAAGAGGTTAACACTTGAATTTGTAGAGTTCTCAGTAAGCAGGAGCAGAATAAGAAGTTGTAAGAATTGACACGTGCAGTTGGCAATAGAGAAAGCTATCCTGGCCCTGCGTCGGTGGGGGTGGTGGTCGTTACAGTGGATTCAGTAAACTGTGATGAATAACATTATACACACCTAGCTCTGCTTTGACTTCCATGCTGAACTACAATCCTTCTAATGTTGTGACGTATAAAAATTAAATATGACTTTTTTCTGCATTATGTATTGCAAAAAATCACAGGAATAGTTACACAAAAATTCAACCTAATTATTTCTTTTTTAATGCATCAATCTGGTGCATTGAGATTAGCTAGATCATTGGGATTGACAATCTTGTGCTCTTCTAAACCATCAAATCATAAACACTTCGGTGTATATGAATGATCATGACCCAGCATAAAGCACACACCCACAAAGCATCATGTTAACGAGACATCTCAGTGTTACAATAAGTGACAGGGGGGTTGCCGACACCGCCACAGAACCCCGAACCACGCCCTCAGCCCGGGGGGTGGGGGGACGGGGGCACCTCCTCATCACTCCACCGCTTCCACGTTTTATTTTGTGTTGCCATAAGTTAGTCTCTCTCCGTTGGTGCGCTGGGCTAATGCTAATGCGAGCAAATAAAATGGCGGCTTCACAAAACCTTTCAGAGTTTTACGGGGCGTGGTTTGCAATTCGCCCAGCCAATCAGAAATTGGAACCTTTTCCTCACCTCTCTAGCAGGGACTGAAAAGGGGTGAAAAGGTTCCCGAAAACTAAGTTCTAGTTCCAGATCTTTTTGGTGTGAACGCAAAATCCCAGGAACTATCGGAACTATTCCTGGGAAAAGTACTCCGGGTGTACCAGTAGCGTGGCGTGGGAAAAAAATTAGGGGAAGCCAATTGTTTTGGGTCGGGGGGGGTGGTCAATGTAATAACGTAACCAGATGAGTGATTACAGCGCCCGGTATCATTTTACACACATTTGTATCATACAGATGCAGGACTTGCCTGTTATCTAACCGACAGGTCCGCACGCACTCTCCAGCCGAAACTCTCTCGCCAACCCCCCCCCCCCCCCCCCCCCCCAAATGCATAACCAGCCACTTAATGCGCAGTGCAGATTCGGTAATGAATAAAAAATAAGCATTCACTCACAAACGTTTTACGTTCACATCAAAGTATCAGTAGGCGTGTATGAAACACATGAATTCAAAAACAATTATGTGCAGAAACATTGCATGCGATAGTCCACCTTCTCTTCCCTTCCCTTTCGAACACACACGGCAAGTGCAGCAACAGTCCTCGTCTCTGTAATTAGCTCAGTCCTTAGACCAAAAGTAACGAAAAAATATAACAACAATCTTATCTATTCAGGTGATCGGGCCCTATATGGGTGCTATCCGCGGTGCTGATTTTCGGATAGCACCCTGTGCTATTTAAACAACTGCAATAAAACAACTACTTCAGACTGACAAACACCTGCAGCTAAATCCAGGCAAGCAATGCACAATAACCAACAGAACCACATCAGAAATGTCACACATAGCTACACGGGCAGTTCAGGCAACAGGTATGCCACAGAGAGAAAGGGGTGTGCATTTCACTCACCCTATTTGAAGAGGAAGGCCATTCTCCTGTCTTTCATGGTGGCAAAGTGGTCAATAACAATGTCATAGAACTTCCCAGTGGCCTTTAGGTCCTCCACAACAACAGAGTCAATGGATATTGTGGCTAGGTTGACAAGTCTGTCCTGTCCACACGTGTTCCTCAGATACGTTTTTATCCTTTTCAGACAGGAAAAGGAGTGCTCTGCTCATGTGCTGGTATCGTGAGCATGAGCTGGAGTAGCTTGTAGACCTCGGAGAGTCTGCCCTGTAGGTCATCCTCAATAAGAAGCTCTATCAGCTCTCCTGGTGGCTTGTGAAACAACCTGTTGTTGTCCAGCGTGTGCAGCTCATTCCTGCTCATCAAAGAATGGATACGTGTTGATCAGCTGAGCTGAGGGAAATGCAGCAGGCTTGCAGAAAGATGCGAATGATGTGTGTTCCAGTATCCGAAAAAAGTTCAGGTGCTCCATATCTGCAAATCTTTGGGTCATGTGCAACACTATACCGTCAACAATCTGGAAATAAAGATGCCGGAAAGACACAACCGTTTCCTCGTCTCCTTCTTGGTGCTGGTTAAACCCCTGCTCCAGGTCGTCCCAGTGGCGGCGACAACGTTTACGTCGGGGTACAGGTTCTCCGACTGCCTTGACTGTTTCATCATAAATGCGACTGAATGTCTCATCTGCATCTCAGACAGCATTCCCTCTCGCCTTCTCAGAGATGTTTTAGAATCAGTTGGAGCAAGTATTTTATTACTTTTAAACACCTCTCTTACCTCAGGATGTGTCCCAGCTGCCTTCAAACATGCCGTGGTTAAGCCACTCCTTAAAAAGAAAAATCTCGACCCCTCCATTCTCGCAAATTTTAGGCCCATCTCCCAGCTGCCTTTTTTATCAAAAGCCCTGGAGCGAGTAGTCTACGCCCAGCTGCAGTCCTTTTTAACCACGCATGGAATCCATGAAAAGTTCCAGTCTGGCTTCAAACCCATGCACAGCACTGAAACAGCCCTTTTAAGAGTTTTTAATGATCTGCTCCTAGCCGCCAACTCAGGTAGCCCAGCTGTCTTGGTGCTGTTAGACCTGACAGCTGCCTTTGACACTGTGGACCATAGCATCCTGCTGTCACGGCTTGAACAGTCCGCTGGCATCACAGGCTCTGCCCTTGCATGGTTCAGGTCCTACCTGACAGACCGTAGCTTCTCGGTACAGCTAGGTGCCTTCTCCTCTGCCAAAGCCCCTCTTACCTGTGGGGTTCCCCAAGGCTCGATTCTGGGCCCCATCCTTTTCCTACTGTACATACTGCCCCTAGGTTCAATACTCACAAAACATAACATTCCCTTCCACTGCTACGCCGACGATGTACAGATATATCTGCCTCTAAAAGCAAATGTCACACACTCACTACAGCAGCTAATGGACTGCTTAGCAGAGATTAAATCCTGGCTGAGCAAAAACTTCCTCAACCTCAACGAGAGCAAGACTGAGGTCATCTTTTTTGGACCGCAACCTCCAGCCTCTCCGGTTGATATTCTGGGCTCTATAAAAAAAAACATCCTCCCCTCGGTCATGAACCTTGGAGTGACATTCACCAGCACTTTTAAATTTGACAAGCAGGTTAGCACCGTAGTAAAATCCTGCTTTTTTTAAAATAAGACTATTGGCCAAAACCAAGTCGTATTTATCTTTTAAAGACTTAGAAAGGGTTATCAACGCCTTTGTAACCTCGAGACTGGACTATTGTAACGCTCTGTATGTGGGTATGGACCAGGCCTCAATCAAACGCTTACAGCTAGTCCAAAACGCGGCTGCACGTTTGTTGACTGGTCACAAAAAGCGCGACCACATCACCCCTATTCTGGCCTCATTACACTGGCTTCCAGTTCGGTTCAGAATTGATTTTAAAGTCCTTTTCACTAGCAAGAACCACGCCACAACAGTGTGATGTTTGTGCGTTTATTGAAGTAACATGTGAAGGATATGAGGGGGGTGAAGAGGTGATCTGGGAGGACGAGCTATGGTCCGTGCTGTGGGAGACTCAGAGTGGGGGTTCCGTCTCCGGCATGAACTGCGTGGGCTGATTACGGTCCCCCAGACAATACCTGGAGTTTAATGTTAGTATACGCAGTATAGATATGCACCGTTTAGATATAAATGGTGATGGGCAGAGGATGTTTATGGGTAGAAGGGTGAGGGAGGGTGGGTTGAAAGATGAGACAAGCGTTTGCCGGAAGCTTTGCCGGATATAAATAGGGGTGGCTGTGGTTTGAGGCGGAGTTTTAGGCGTGGCCATGCTCCTGAACCTATGTTAACATTTTAACCTCATTTCACTAGCAAGAACCACGCCACAACAGTGTGATGTTTGTGCGTTTATTGAAGTAACATGTGAAGGATATGAGGGGGGTGAAGAGGTGATCTGGGAGGACGAGCTATGGTCCGTGCTGTGGGAGACTCAGAGTGGGGGTTCCGTCTCCGGCATGAACTGCGTGGGCTGATTACGGTCCCCCAAAAGAGTCGGATTAAAAGCAGCTGACTTAAGCATGTGCATGTCAGACGTCGTTTAGATGTTGCGGATGTAAGCGTGGTACGCTTGGGATGACGAGCGGCCGAGGGCCTAGGCGGTTGGATAAGAGATGCCTGGTCTAGCTGCTGTGGACGCTGCGCCGATGCGGGAGAAATGGCTCTAATTCTGAGAGTGCCCCCCAAAATGTGCAGGATGTTCTGAAAGTGTTTCTGGACCGGAAACATGTGGCTTGAAGATAACGTGTCTGGAACGAGTGACTACATCTTCACTTCTAAATCTGGCTAAACATTGAGAGAGAGAGACCGGAGCGTCTGCTCGTTGCGAGGGTCGGAGAGAGAGAGACCGGAGCGTCTGCTCGCTGCGAGGGTCAGAGGGCTTGCTGTGCCTGTTAACTGTTCTGGACTATGAGGAGATCTCTAGTCATCCTGAGAAGTCTACTGGATTCAGGTCTGTTCTGGACTATGTGGAGATCTCTAGTCATCCTGAGAAGTCTACTGGATTCAGGTCTGTTCTGGACTATGTGGAGATCTCTAGTCTGTTCTGGACTATGTGGAGATCTCTAGTCATCCTGAGAAGTCTACTGGATTCAGGTCTGTTCTGGACTATGTGGAGATCTCTAGTCTGCTCTGGACTATGAGGAGATCTCTAGTCATCCTGATAAATCTACTGGATTCAGGTCTGTTCTGGACTATGTGGAGATCTCTAGTCTGCTCTGGACTATGTGGAGATCTCTAGTCATCCTGAGAAGTCTACTGGATTCAGGTCTGTTCTGGACTATGTGGAGATCTCTAGTCTGCTCTGGACTATGTGGAGATCTCTAGTCATCCTGAGAAGTCTACTGGATTCAGGTCTGTTCTGGACTATGTGGAGATCTCTAGTCTGTTCTGGACTATGTGGAGATCTCTAGTCATCCTGAGAAGTCTACTGGATTCAGGTCTGTTCTGGACTATGTGGAGATCTCTAGTCTGCTCTGGACTATGAGGAGATCTCTAGTCATCCTGATAAATCTACTGGATTCAGGTCTGTTCTGGAGTATGTGGAGATCTCTAGTCTGCTCTGGACTATGTGGAGATCTCTAGTCATCCTGAGAAGTCTACTGGATTCAGGTCTGTTCTGGACTATGTGGAGATCTCTAGTCTGCTCTGGACTATGTGGAGATCTCTAGTCATCCTGAGAAGTCTACTGGATTCAGGTCTGTTCTGGACTATGTGGAGATCTCTAGTCTGTTCTGGACTATGTGGAGATCTCTAGTCATCCTGAGAAGTCTACTGGATTCAGGTCTGTTCTGGACTATGTGGAGATCTCTAGTCTGCTCTGGACTATGTGGAGATCTCTAGTCATCCTGAGAAGTCTACTGGATTCAGGTCTGTTCTGGACTATGTGGAGATCTCTAGTCTGCTCTGGACTATGTGGAGATCTCTAGTCATCCTGAGAAGTCTACTGGATTCAGGTCTGTTCTGGACTATGTGGAGATCTCTAGTCTGCTCTGGACTATGTGGAGATCTCTAGTCATCCTGAGAAGTCTACTGGATTCAGGTCTGTTCTGGACTATGTGGAGATCTCTAGTCTGTTCTGGACTATGTGGAGATCTCTAGTCATCCTGAGAAGTCTACTGGATTCAGGTCTGTTCTGGACTATGTGGAGATCTCTAGTCTGTTCTGGACTATGTGGAGATCTCTAGTCATCCTGAGAAGTCTACTGGATTCAGGTCTGTTATGGACTATGTGGAGATCTCTAGTCTGCTCTGGACTATGTGGAGATCTCTAGTCATCCTGAGAAGTCTACTGGATTCAGGTCTGTTCTGGACTATGTGGAGATCTCTAGTCTGCTCTGGACTATGTGGAGATCTCTAGTCATCCTGAGAAGTCTACTGGATTCAGGTCTGTTCTGGACTATGTGGAGATCTCTAGTCTGTTCTGGACTATGTGGAGATCTCTAGTCATCCTGAGAAGTCTACTGGATTCAGGTCTGTTCTGGACTATGTGGAGATCTCTAGTCTGTTTCTGGACTATGTGGAGATCTCTAGTCATCCTGAGAAGTCTACTGGATTCAGGTCTGTTCTGGACTATGTGGAGATCTCTAGTCTGTTCTGGACTATGTGGAGATCTCTAGTCATCCTGAGAAGTCTACTGGATTCAGGTCTGTTCTGGACTATGTGGAGATCTCTAGTCTGTTCTGGACTATGTGGAGATCTCTAGTCATCCTGAGAAGTCTACTGGATTCAGGTCTGTTCTGGACTATGTGGAGATCTCTAGTCTGTTCTGGACTATGTGGAGATCTCTAGTCGTCCTGAGAAGTCTCAGTTGAATGTGGTGAAAACATTTGGGTGTTGGGGAAGGGATGGGGTAGGGATGGGGGGAGGGGGAGGGGGAGGGGGAAAAGGTAGAGCAGTTGGAAAGGAAGGTACTAGGTAAGAGTCGGCTGATAGGTTAGCATGTGGCATGGCCCCTGCCCCTTGGTTTACTAGGTGGGACGCTGTTGCTACGGGGTTAGCTGCTAAAGGAGGAAAGTAAGCAGAAGCTGGGTAGCTGTGGACTGCTGAAGGTAGAGAAGAAGAAGGGATGGAGGGATGAAGGGATGTATGTGCAGGGGGATTTTGTGAAGCCTGTGGGCACAGGGATGAAAGAAAGGTTGAAATGAGCTGCGACATGTCAGACACAGAGAGAGCGGGCACAGAGGGCAATACAGCCTGGCCCCCACCAGGGGGTGCTGGTGAGTCGAGCTGTGTCTGTGGTGGAGGAGGACGGAGGCCTGTGACGTCACGACCCGTGGTGCGCGCGCGCGGTGGTTGATTCTGGGGCGGGAAGAGCTGTGTGTGTTGTTGTTCTTGCCGTTGTGCTGCTGTAGGCTTGGTAGAGGTTGAACAGTCTAGCCTTGTTGTCGTTTCGGTGAAAGTGGATGCCGTTGTCCTTCAGGAAACGTTGGAGTTGAATGACTGTCCACCTCCGTAGTTCGGGCTCTGTTGTGGAGCGTTGAGTGCGTTCGGGCTCTGTTGTGGAGCGTCGAGAGCGCCGCTGCGAGTGGCCGGGAGCTGCGAGTGAGGCAGGCTGCCGGTGGTGGGGAGATTGGAGCTGGCTGTACCTGTTGCGGCCTCGGCTGTTTGCCCTCGCTGGCGGAGTAGACGAAGCCTGGGACCTGTCTGGAGTTGGAGGGATCTCGTTGGGGGAGCTTGAGTGGGAGCGGTGGCGGCTGGTGTGTGGGACACTGATTGCCGAGCGCACGCGGCTCCGTTCGGATGCTTGGCTTAGATCCGTCTGCTGACCTGAGGATGGCGGGTAGCCGATGTCGAAGAGATCTTCGTCTGACTCCGGCGAGTTGATCAGGATTTCGGGATCCATGGTGAGTAGCAATGTTCTTGTGGTAGCGTTTAGCTTGTATTGAACTGTGACGACGCGCAGCGTGAATCACAGTCTGCCTGTCGATCTTTGAAAGATGAGACAAGCGTTTGCCGGAAGCTTTGCCGGATATAAATAGGGGTGGCTGTGGTTTGAGGCGGAGTTTTAGGCGTGGCCATGCTCCTGAACCTATGTTAACATTTTAACCTCATTTATTTGTTTTTAAAGCCCTAAATGGGCTGGCTCCGGCCTATATAACTGAACTGCTCCAGCGCTACACCCCAGCCAGAGCTTTAAGGTCTGCTGACCAGCTGCTGCTGGTAGTGCCCAAGACCAGGCTAAAAACCAGAGGGCACCGAGCCTTCGCAGCAGCTGGCCCTAGGCTCTGGAACACTTTGCCCCTCCATGTGAGGTCGGCCCAGACCGTAGGGGTTTTTAAATCCACATTAAAAACACACTTCTTCTCTCTGGCCTTCTAATTAGAGCGGAGCATGACTCCTGACTTTTCCGTGCGTTTTATTCTTATTTTGTTTTTTAAGTTATATCTGTTGTAATTTATTGTCGTTTATTGTGTTTTGTAGTAATGTGTTTTTTATTACATGTACAGCACTTTGGCTCGACCAAAAATCGCTTTTAAAATGTGCTTTATAAATAAAACCTGATTTGATTTGATCTGTTCTTGTGGCTTTGAGAGCGCTGAGAGTGCTCATGATCCGATCCTGGCATTTTTTTATGTCCACCGTCTTACTTTGCAGAACCTGGAAGAGTGGTTCTGTGAGGCCGAAAATGGAATGAAAGACCCCGAGCAGGAAGGTGAAGTCAAAATCCTCAAGTTTTTGCTTCAAGGCAGCACTCTGTGCAATGGTCTCTTTGTCCCATCTCTGTCATTATCTTATCGAAAGCGATACAGAGCGACCCGCGTCCTTCATGGATGGCGTGTACCGCGCGGCTTTTAAAGTTCCACCTCACAGCAAAACCCCCTGGTACACGCACAGCTCGATCAACTTCACACAGTAATGTTGATCTCTTACATGAACGTGAGAAACAATTGTGGAAGGCCTCAAGATTGGCAAAAAACGAGGGGTTACGTATGGTAACCCTTGTTATATAAACACAGGCGGAGCCCTCTACTGGACTCTATGGGTCCAGTAGAGGGCTCCTATCATGCAAGCATTCATCCACTGAGACTTTCTAGACGTAGCCGGCCCCGGCCTACCTGAATGCACGTGCATCTCACCGCATAAAAGGAGGCCTCGCCTCCTGACTGTCATCCTACACTTCTCTCGCAAGCAGCATAGGACAGACAGGGCCCCTGAGTAGAGGGCTCCGTCTGTGTTTATATAACAAGGGTTACAATACGTAAACCCTCGTTATATCTCTCACACGCCCTCTACTGGACTCTATGGGTACAGAGAGTGTACAGAGATGTATACACGCGCTGTCGTCCCACAACAACACTGTCCCATCTCACTGTTTCTGACCGGCTTTCTGGTTAGCAGCCGCTGCGCCTCACTCACCTCGGCCGTAACCGTGGGCTGCGGCTGACAGAGCACACCCTGACGCGCTTACCCCGCGGAGGTGTGCTATGACGTGGAGGACTCACCCCCCCTATGGGCCCATGTGCGCGTCCCTTCCCGGGGCCGGGGGCCTGGGGAAAAATGTCCTGCATATGTCCTCCACACTCACGCCGTTAAATAAGGCTGTTAACACAGCCATGGCTCGTGTAAAGTGTGCACGGACCCCCATGGGGAAGGCTCTCCCCGCGTGTCCGTAGGCATGTGCAATGCACTCGCAGAGCCAGCCTGCCAGGCGTTTCTTGGACAGAGCTTTCCCAGTTACCCCACCCCCGAAACACACAAACAGCTGTTTAGTGCGTCTAAGGGCAGCTGTGCGCTCCACACAACATGCCAGCGCACGCACCGGGCAGAGGAGGTGTAATTTAGCCTCCCTCGCCCCACTATGGGGTGGAAGATTAAAGCCCCCCAACTGAATAGCCCTCGACCTGAACGCACTCCTTAGGCTCTTGGGCACAAAGGAGGGGTTCGGTCTGAGTGTTGCCCTGCTCTGGTCACCCCGAATCATTAAACAACTCGGGTGCACCGATAGAGCGGTTAACTCGGACACTCTTTTGGCTGACGTTAAGGCAAGTAGCATTGCTGTCTTCCACAACAGTGCTTTCAGGGAGGAGAGCTCCAGAGGCTCAAATGATTCTGTGACCAGAGCCTCGAGCACCAACGGCAGGTCCCACTGCGGGGAGGAGGCGCGCACTACTGGGCGCTGCCTCCTGACCGCCCGCAAAAACCGCAACATTAGTGGCTGAGAAAAGGCTGACCTGCCGTCAAATCCCTCATGGCAGGACGAGATGGCTGCTGCATACACTTTCACTGTGGAATGAGCAAGCACTCTGTCCACCAATAACTGTAAGTACGACAAAATAGATCCCAATTTACAAGATAGGGGCTCTATTCTCCGCTCCTCACACCATTGCAGGAATCCCAGCCACTTTGGCCTGTAACAGGCTGTGGTGGATCCCGCTCTAGCTGCCTGGATACACTGAATAACACTATCAGACAATCCACCCTGTCTTAGCCTGTCCCTCTCAGGAGCCAAGCCTGAAGAGGACGGCCAAGAGTGGGTAACGCCCCGATTGCACCTGCCTCTTGAGACATCGCCCCCCAGAACTGGGGAAGCGCTCAGGGCTGGCCCACCTTCATCTGTGTCATCTCTGAGTACCACGGAGCCCTGACGCGATCCGGCGCTACTAGAATGATTGACAGACGTTCTCGCCTCACTCTCCCCAGGAGAGGGAGAATGAGACGCAGCGGTGGAAAGGCGTAGAGCAGCTTTCTTGGCCATGGCTCGTGTGCAGACGCATCCCCCCCCCAAGGGCGGGTCGTCGCTCAGGGCCATGGAGAACCACAGGGCACAGTGGCTGTTGTGCTGGCTGGCGAACAGATCCACCTCTGCTGTCCCGAACCGGGCCCAGATCTGCTTCACCACCTCCGGGTGAAGCGCCCACTCGCCTGGCAGGGGTCCGCCTCTCGACATGAGGTCGGCCCCCCTGTTCTCCAGACCCGGAATGTGGAGGGCTCAGAGATAACACCACCTCTGAAGCCCATAACCACAATTTCTCCGCTGTGGTCAACAAAGCGGCGGAGCGGACTCCGCCCTGTCTGTTGATATATGCCACTGTGGTGCTGTTGTCGCTCCTGACCAGTACATGTCTCCCCTGAATTAAGGGTTTGAAATGCTGGAGGACCAACACTACTGCCCGCAGCTCTAGGAGGTTGCTGTGCCATATCTCTGTTAGAGACCAGCGCCCACCTACAGCTCTCCCCAGGCAGGTCCCTCCCCATCCCGTTCCGGATGCATCCGTGAACACTGTGATGTAGGAGGTCACCCGTCCCAGTGGGGACCCCCTCCGGAGGTGATCCGGGGACCCCTGAACCGGAGGTTGCCCTTCACTGAGGGGGGGATGGTCACCAGACGCCGTTTGTGTCTCTTGAGATCCAAACGCAGGCTGGAGAACCACCTCTGCAGGCGGCGCATATGCAGTGACCCGAGCGGGACCACAACGTGAGCTGCTGTCACTGTTGCCCCCTGTTGCAGTCTGCAAATTGCCCGAAGCAAGGATGCCCGTCTGCTCTCTGACAGGGTGGCGCGTAGCCTGCCTGCATTGAGCACCACTCCCAAATACAGCGCCTGTTGGTGAGGTATGGGGGTGCTTTTCTTCCAATTGATCACAAAACCCAACTTGGTTAGGTGTAAGATCAATTGGGCTGTATAAAACATTGCCCGTTCCCTGGACCTGGCCATAACTATGAGGTCGTCCAGATAAAAGAAAACTCTCATGCCACGGCCGCGCAGCGGCTGGAGCGCTGTGGCCACAAATTTGCTGAAGGTGCGTGGGGACAGGGAGTAGCCGAACGGTAGCCTGTTGTACTCGCAGGCCACCCCCTGGAAGGCAAAACGCAAATACTTTCTGTGTTTCGGAGCAATCTCGACATGAAAGTAAGCGTCCTTCAGGTCGATGGTTGTCAACCAATCGCCTGGCTGCACCAGTCCCAGTAACTGTTTTATAGTTAACATCCGGAATTTTCTACGTGCAATGTGGAGATTCAGACTGCAAAGATCCAGAACAGGCCTGAATTCGCCTGTCTTTTTGGGAACCAGGAAGTACAGGGAATAATCCAGAGCCTCGTCAATCCTGACGCGTCCAAAAAGCTTCAATTTCACAGCACAATCTATGTGATTTTTTGATTTACCGTGCTTCTCAATTGCCCGTGACAGGTTGGCAAGGTCGATGAATCCTGAAGTTGCCCAAGGATTGTTCAGGGAGCACGAATCCTTGTCAAAAAGAAGACATGGCCAGCAAAATAGACGCTGAAGTTTAGCGCTTCTAGTTAGCCACTCCGTGCGGACATAATTGTCCTCATTGAACGTCTGATTCGCTCCCTTTTTCCTCTCTGTACACAGCTGTAGTATGGGCCTTGGCCTGTCATCTGATTTAATTTTTAGTTGCTGCTGTAGCGGGAGTTTCATAAAATTATGTTTGATTAAGTACGCCAAATCTCCACCCTCCATAATGCTTCATTTGCTTGATACTTTCTATATATATACATATATATACATACATATATATATACATATACATATATATACATATATATACATACATATATATATACATATATATATACATATACATATATATACATATATATATATATATATACATATACATATATACATATACACCTATTATACGTTTAGTTACTTGTGGGCTACTTAACGTGAATAATCACAGTTACTATCCTTTTACTCCATCACATTTCAAAAAGAAATTACCACAGTAATCCATCATCAGCTTTACTTTTTAGAAAAAGATTTAACTCACAATTGATCATAACTCAAAATACATATATCTTTATATATTACCAAGTGGTTTCATGTACAACCCACACAAGTATCATGCTAAATTAAGCTCTGTTGCTTGGATATCACTAGATCCTGTTACAGCGTAATATAAAAGTACATAACGATTGATGTTACATTAGCATAATTACTAGCTAGCCGCTAGCTGCTAACTGCCACGGCCGCCTCGTTAATATCAAAATCCATCATATAACAATCCAGTGCCATGCTGTCATGAACGTGCGGTGCTGTTACGTGTACAAATTGACGTGCATAATGTGAACGAGTGTGTGTGTGTGTGTGTGTGTGTGTGTGTGTGTGTGTGTGTGTGTGTGTGTGTGTGTGTGTGTGTGTGTGTGTGTGTGTGTGTGTGAATGTGGAGACACTGTGATGGATCGTTGGAGCTATGTGCAGCTCAAGGCATATATGCTCGAACGGGAGCTGCCTGGACGCTGCAATCATGTTGCGCGCACTATCCGTGCTGAGTGTGCTGACTTTTCGTACAATGTCCCACTGTCTGGCTACCTGCATAAAGTCAAGTGCTCGGCGCAGTTGTCGGCGAAATGTCGCTCCTCTGTTTTCATTGAAACAGCTCCTTATATCCGTTAGCGCAGCTAGCTAGCACCAGATGCTAACAACAACAACAAAACGCGTAAGGTGTGCCTCGCTCGCGCCACACATACACACACCCTCCCGGTCCTCCCGATGGCCAGTCCGGGCCTGCTGGTGAGCGTGGAAGTGTGGTCTGCCACAAGCGGGCGGCAGGAGCGGGGCTGTCAGCATCAGCTTGTAGATGGTATTTTAAACTCGATGCGCTCTGAAACTACGGGGCGGCCGAGGACAAAAAATACACATGCGTTAATCGCGTTAAAATAATTAGTGGCGTTAATTAACGGGCCGGTAGCAACACACAACAAAGAAGAATTACCGAAACTAAACGAAGTGTTTTTATTTATTTATTAAAATTATAACTACAATCCGAAAAAACAGGGGAAGCCTCCGGGAGAAAACGCCACTGTGAAGTACCTGCATCTAACCAAGTCCTTTCAAACCCAAACACTGAAAACAGTTGCATTAACAGATTGTTGGTTACAAAAAAATACATCATTACTTATAATGTATTAACATTATATCAAGTCTGTCTGAACTGACTATTCAAGCCAAATAAATGGTCCTGCCATGAAAGAGTAGTTTAGCATTTTCTGTTACTGAAGAGGGTGCTTGTTTGCAGGTTATGTGTATTGTGTGTGTGTGTGTGTGTGTGTGTGTGTGTGTGTGTGTGTGTGTGTGTGTGTGTGTGTGTGTGTGTGTGTGTGTGTGCGCACTTTGGGCCCCCATGATTTCTCCGCACTGTTCCCCCCCCCATCACTCTCAGACAGATGATTCACATGCTTATGTGTGGATGAAACACATCAATAATGAATCTACGTGCACTAACTGTGTCTCTGCTGCTTGTGTATTCTAATTCTCCAAAAGATATACACTCTCACCCCAACCCCCACCCTCGGCTGCTTTGATTAATATCAGAGTCTGAATACCACATGAGACGGCGCTGATTATTTTATTCTTTTAAGCTTGGGTGGAGCCGGAGGCAGTTACGGCTGAATTAGACTAATGTTTTGACACGACTGCTGGAGAATCGGAAATGGAAGCAGGGGGGCAATGGGCCCTTTATGGATCCAATGAAAGATTGTGTTAAGACAGCAGGACTCCCATTATCAGTGGCATGTGTAGGAAAGAAACTGGGACGATATGTCAAGTTAATGTAGCAGCATAGCATGTAAAGATAATGCATCTCATCTAGCACAATGCTCCAAGTGACCCTTGTGAATTCCCGTCACTTCCACCATGATGCTAAATGTACCCCTTGTTGTCTTTCTGTTGGTTTGGTTACATTTGAGTTTATTATATATTTTGTTCCAGACTGTTTCCAGAGATAAACAGGAATCAATGGAGAACCGTTAGGTAATTTATAAACAACGTAATTAATAAAAAAATAATAATAATAATGAATTTTTTTACTTGTTTGCACTTTAAATTTGCAAAAGTAAAACGTTTATTTGTCTATAAAAACTGTCCTGTCTTTAATCATGAAAATGAATTCAGATTTAGTCTATTTATGATGCATTCAGCTAAAAAATCATGTCATGCAGCTCTCCCCTACATGAAAGTATACATAAGACGCTTTTCATTTAAAAAAGTATCGGTATCGGCGATACTGGCCCTGAAATATTTGGTATCGGATCGAATCCAGATGTTGTGGTATCACCCACCCCTAATATTCACAAATGACCCTCTCTGGAAAATCCTAAATTGTAGGATAGTTTGGCCATTAAAATGCTTTTTGATTAGATTTCTAGCGAGAAGTGTATATTGTACTTTCAGAATCCACGTCCAGTGGATGTGTAGGATCTATAGTTTGATAAATATTACGAAGATGATTTGAGGTCTCGCCAGGAGAACGTGTAACGGCAGCGTCCATGTAAAGTTAGCGTCAACCCTCACGGGGTGAAAAATGTTTTTCCGGTCTCGAAGTTTTCATAATAAAACCGTATTCCCCCCACTGTCAAATGATTTTAAAGCTATATCTGCAGTACTCATACACTAAAAACATCAGTTTATCCTTGTTAATTACACGACATGAATTGGTTTAAATTGTGTACAATGCTTTTGTGTTTTTCCCATAGGTTTTTCCCTTTAGATTCTGAGAGACACATTTGAACTTGAAGCTTGGTGATTGGATGTTTTAGCCGCAATGCACGTTGGGATATGGTGTTTATGCGATATGAAATCCAAAAACATTTAAAAAAAAAAAAAATACTTTATTCCGAGTGTGCTTGCTTTTCTCTTTGGAAGTCATCACATAACGGCATTGTAATACACGGTTTGGCTGCATTAAATATTACATATCTGCCGTAGTTCTTTATTTATAGAGCCCTGATGAGAAGACCTTAGGACAAACTGGAAGAAATGCCGCCGAAACTGAATACGTGACGTGGATCATAAATATATCAGCAATTAAACAACATCTTCCATTTATTTTCACAAAATACGTCTCCTTGCAGTATCAACACTAATTCGGCTGACTTTTATATTTGATCCAATTGGTAAATAGGCTATATTTACACCATAACGGCTGATAGAAAGGGACTTGTAGTTTTTAAAGATATTATTGATTTTCTTTGAATATAAGAATGTAAATACTGAGTTGAGAGAATAGTCAGGGGATTTGGGTGATGGGAGACACATCTATGGAATCAGAATTTCAATAGCTTACCATCAAATGACGGATATACCTTTCTGTCTGTGATGTTTTACAAATCAGATATTAATGTGTATACACATTAATATCTGATATATTACATGATATATATCATATATAATATATATATATATATATATATATATATATATATATACATTATCAGCTATAATATTTTAGTATATTGTAGTTCGATAGAACTACAATATGTGAAATATTATAGCAATATCCTGTACAATTATGCGAAAACATGAATAAAACTACACATCTTCAGATGTTATACATACATAGTTATTATGGCGTTGTATGCTGTGTGTTATTTGTAACATCTTCAGAAACTACCTTTCCAACTCCTCATGCAGTTGACTGTTACAGGTCTATACAGGTTCATGGTACAATGCATAAGCTTCAAATCGAGAAACTGAAACTGTATTTTTCTTTATCGTTCTATTTTAATTTCACAATAAAGTTAATAGTAATATTATGTTTGATATTATTATGTTTTATTAACTAGACCACTGGTTTTTTAACCCGCCTATTTGATGAAAACATTTAAATATTAAGAGTAGCCTACATACAAAATAGGGGGAAAGTAGAAGGTCAATGATAGAAATATAGAATAGAACATATCAAGAAGATACTGTTGTGATCTCTACAATAAAACAACTAGTGGACGACGTCCAAAGATATTAATAGGAGGATGTGCAAAATAGAGAAACTAATAAAGCTTTATTTAAACATTAAAGAATACTTTAAGTTAAGGTCTTCTTTTGAATAAGAACAAAACTTTGGGGGTATCAACAGGTAAATATGAAGTTTGACAAAGTACTTAAAGGTGGGGTAGGTAATTTTGGAGAAACCAGCTCGAGTGCGCTAGATTTTGAAAATACACAGCCGGAAAAAATCTGCCACTTCCTTACAGAGCCCCTCCTCCAACACACACGAACGCGCACATGACCAATGAGGGCACGAGATAAGTTTGTGCACCGATGGAAGGCTGACAGGCAGGTAGGCCATCCAGTTATTTTAGCCGGGCCGGCTAAAATGATTGGTCGTACTTTTTACAGTACTACAGCTTCCACAGATGACATTCTTTTTATGGATTTGTTGTCAAAGCACTTAAGATATTCATTGCTATTGGGATGTTAAGAGTATTCCATGGAATATAACAAAAAGTGTATCTCGAGCCGGTTTCTCAAACTGTTCGAGTCCAGTTTTGGATAGTCTGTGGTTCCATTCCATTTCAAAGAGCTGTTTGACGCTCGGCGTAACCTTGTCGCACTGCCACTCCAACATCCAATCACAGAGCTTGAGGACTAATCACGGGGTTTGTAAAGCAAGGCGGATGTTGTAGTCCCAAACGATAGCTGGGGATTCTGGGTAGTGTAGTGTCTTCGGAAACTGTAGTGTCTAAACTCCGAAAAAACTATTTGTTTCTCTGAATCGAAGGTTAAAAACACAAAAGCATTGTACACAATTTAAACCAATCAATATTGTGTAATTAACAAGGATACACTGATGTTTTTTAGTGGATGAGTAAAGCAGATATCACTGTGTAATCATTTGACAGTGAGGGGAATACTTCCGGTTTTATTATGAAAACTTCGAGACCGGAAATACTGTGTTCACCCCGTGAGGGTTGACGCCAACTTTACATGGACACTGCGTAAAGACGTAGTACACATTCTCCTGGCGAGACCTCAAATCATCTTCGTAATATCTATCAAACTATAGATCCTACACATCCACTGGATGTAGATTATAAAAGTACAATATACACTTCTCGCTAGAAATCTAATCAAAAAGCATTTTAATGGCCAACTATTCCACAATTTAGGATTTTCCAGAGAGGGTTATTTGTGAATAAACGTCCCTCCGGAGCGTTTGCAATCAACGGGAGCATGTTGTTTCTTACACGACCACTAGAGGTGCTACACTTTAAAACGTGACTATGGGTCGTAATAAGCTGCTGAACAATCGACCTATTTGGTCGTTTTTCGTAGGAGGACAGGCTGTGGAATTTGTGTGTGTGTGTGTTCCAAGTGAATCTGTGGCCCCCTGGTGGCCAGTACATAAATTATGTGGCCCCCACCACCATCCAAGTTGCCCATCCCTGCTCTAGGCCCTCCCGGAGGGCCTTAGATATTCTAAAACAATCATTAAAAAAATATTTTCTAAAGGAATATTTTGCATTAGTTATACCTAAATTACTTGATTTAATTGTTTTAAATGTCCCCTATTATACTGTTTTTCATTACTTTATTATAGGTCTCAGATATATACAAAACATGTCTCTGAAGTGTTTGTCTGAAACACCAAACAGATCATTGCAGCATCCCATAATCCCCTCTGTTTCAGCCCTGTTTCCAAAGTGCTGATTCTCTGTCTGTTACTTTAGATGAAAATAAGGACCCACTCCCCACGGCCCTCTGAGAGATATTTGGTTACAAAGAACACAATGGTGCTCTAGGAGGAGATTCAGGTGATAAGGGGGGGGGGGGGGGGGGGGGGGGGGGGGGGGGGGGGGGGGGGGGGGGGGGGGGGGTTCCTTGGTTGGTGATTGGCTAATGGTTACACAAGCCAAAAAATTGTTATGACATCATAAAGTGGCCAAATCTGATCAGCTCATTTTCAGACAGGTTTTTATATAAATGGATCAGGACAAAATGGATTTTGCATAATAGGTGACATTTAATTCATAATACGTCAATTAACATTTAAAAAAATATTTCTGAAGAAATAAACCCTTCAGTTTCTGTTGGAATGTGAAGGGTTCAATGAAAGAAGCCCGTCTCTGCGATCACTGTGAAGATAGGAGCTGATTGGTGGTCCAGCTATAAACGCACAGAGGGCCCAGCAATAGTCATTCATGAGAGAGTAATGTCAACTGACAGTAAAATTGACCAATCATATCTTCCCTCTAAATGGGTGGGCTTTATTATCGCAAACTTTATCACAAGTTCCACCCGCTGTCAAGCTAGGGGGGGAAAGCATGGGAAAAGTAGCTAGTTAGCATTAGTTCACTATCACAGTGATACTAATGACATCGTTGCGAAATTATTAACAGAGTAATTTTCAAGATTAACTTACAATGATAAATTGGAGTTAATTACCAAAGGGTGACCAACACCACAGCTTACTTTACTGAAACGTTCTGAGTCTCTTAACACAGGGGTTCCCAAAGTGGGGGTCGCGAAACCCAGAGGGGGGGTCGCAAGATGATTACAAATTTAAAATAAAAAATAAAAATATTTGTAATATTAATAATAACGGGTGCATAGACATTTTAAGGGGCGGACTGGCCATCTGTAGAATTTCCCCGCAGCAAGGCTTCCCCTCAGTTGAGAATTCATTCCCCCCCACCATTGACAATTCACTTGGTAATAACTCTTTCTCTCTCCGTTGCATTGATGAGGCTCGACTAGCGTCCTAGGTGGAGTTTATTTAAAAAATGTTCGACGAGGGAAGGGGGGTCAAAGGGCCTCGGTATAAAAGTGACGGCTTGCCACTGACAGGAAGTGTAACTGAGACAGAGATGAGGCAGAGTTATGGTGTTTGCACACTGAGGGCCTTGTTTAATGTTCCTGCTCCTGCGTAATGGAACTCATAGGGGGAGAGTGGGGTAAGTTGACCCACCCCCTGTGTCTAGGCAACTGTGCACATTTGTTGTCATGTGACCATAAATTCAGGAAACACCCATCATTTCTATTTGGCTGTGATGGAGAGAAGCACATGGTAAAGTACATGTCAGGTATGTCAGGTATAATCACTGTTATTTCAAAGCAAATGTATCCTGCTCTGAACATATGTATCATACATGTTGGTTATTTAGCAAGGTGTATATTTTATGTTTTTGTAATAATAATAATAAATTGTAATAAATGTCCATTACAGCTTTCTAAAACTGAACAAAATATATTGAATTTACTTTCATAGAATCCAAAAGAAAAGTAACAAATGTTCACGTTGAACAATCTGGAAGCCAGTATACTTTGTCAGTATCAGGGGCCGTACAGGCCGTAATTCATACTGGTCCTCTCACGCACATATATTCTCCTTTTACATACATACATTTTCACTCTCACACACGTATATATTTACACTCACACATTCATACATTCTGCTCTCATATCATCATATTTCAATGCACACATTCATACATTGTCACTCACACATTTATACGTTTTTCACTCACACATTTTTACATTTTGTTCTCATATTCATATATTTTAATGCTCATATTTATACATTTTGCTCTCATGCGCATTCATTCAATGTTTACATTTAATATTATAAATAATATATGCATGTCTGAAGACAATATATGTATGCAAGAGAAGAATGTATGCATGTATGAAGACAATATATGTATGCAAGAGAAGAATGTATGTATGTATGAAGACAATATATGTATGCAAGAGAAGAATGTATGTATGTATGAAGACAATATATGTATGCAAGAGAAGAATGTATGCATGTATGAAGACAATATATGTATGCAAGAGAAGAATACATGTATGTGTGAGAGAAAGTATAGTGGAAACGGAAGGAGTATGGTTGAAATGGAAGGCAGGTCATCATCGCGCTGTGATTGGCTCAGAAGGTCGAGCGGGGCGGGCTCATGTTCAGAACTTCTGATTCAAATCAACATGATGGAGGGAGATGAATCCGTGTATCTACGGACCATTTGTGTTTCTTTATTAAACAAGTAAACGGAAGAGCGTCTGAGAGGCGTTTTTGCTTTTGTTTTTCACCTTACTAAATGGTCTAATGGTCATTGTAGCGAGGGGGGGAGGGGGGGGAAGTGATTTCAAAACAAAAGCACTCGTTTGCTTGGAACGTTGATAATATTATAAACAAGGGGAAACAAGGTGAATTTAGCGATCACAACGAAAACGGCCAAGACACACATTGAGTCCAGAAAATGAATGTTACTAAGGGCTGTAATGTAAATATAATAAGTCTGTGTCTAAAATGGACAACATTGTTAGGAGATTTAATCTATACAGCGATTCTGCACTGCGGTCACTCAGCCGTCTCTCCACTTTGTTTTTTCAAATCAGCTGCTCTTCATTTTACCGCAAGTTCTTAATAAAACTGACACTGTTGGACTCGGTATTAGTTTGACAGCTACCAACAATAAAAATGAATTACTTTTACTGTGTACTTTTTTAGTAATCCTCTGTCAAAGTGCACTGCATGTTTTTCTGCTATCTTTGATGAGTGATAAAAACACAATTTTACCATTCGTTCTTAATGATATTGATACTGCTGGACTCAGTAGTGTTGTTGTTGAAATCCTCTGTCAAAGTCCCCTCCTGAGAACAAAATCAAGCCACTTCTGCTAAGTTTGATGAGGGGAAAAATGATTTTTTTGCCATTAGTTGAGTTCTTCGTGAGATTGATCCTGTTGGACTCAGTACTAGTGAAACTACTCCCACAAATACTATGAAGTACTTTTACTGTGTACTTTTTGAGTAATCCTCTGTCAATGTCCCCTCCTGAGTACAAGAATGCATGTTTCTCTACTATTTTGAATAAGCGTTAAAACACCTTTCTTCATGAGACTTATATTGTTGGACAGAGTATTTTAAGAGGATGGTAGACATGATATCAGCACTAGTACTCCAGCAGCAGCATTTTACACCTTGGAAAGTCTTTAGAGTCTGGCCTGGATAGCTGGTCTATCCTTCAGCACACTGACACACCTTGTCACTCTTGTTGGCCTCTTATGAAGCTGCTGTCTTTTAAAATATTATTATTTCTCTGCCCCTAGTTCATTCCTCGCAGATTCTTCCATCAGTCCCAGTCATTGCATGTCAGTCAATAGAGCTTCGAACAATGTGTCCAATTCAACTAAATGTTTTTTTGTGAGTGAAGTTCCAGAGCTAAATTATAGATTGTTTGATTGTGTACTTACAAGGTGAGAGAAAATAATTCCACATCCTATGAAACGTATTTTAATTACTTTTCCATTATACTTATACTTACTTGTATTAGACAGGGTTCTTACAGTCATTACAAACCTGGAAAAGTCATGGAAATTCAAAATGCTAATTCCAGGCCCTGGAAAAGTTATGGAAAACAATATTTTTCCCAAAGTTTTGGAAAAGTCATGGAAATGTGACTAAAATTGCATCAAATATAATTTATATTTGATCTAATCGCCAAAATAGTAATACTATAATGATAATACATACTGTATCGTATAGTAATGAAACGTAAAATGGCATTTAACTGACGAGGTATTTTGCTGGTGAGAGATTAGTTGCTTTAGCGTGTAGAAGCTAGTAAGCCTACTATTGGATTTGTTTTAGATAGGCACAACATGTTTCATATGCAGACCTTATTTTCCTGTTCCATGTTCAAATAAACCATTTTCAGTGGTACCGCTGAGAAAGAGTAATTTTTTTGGTCATGGAAAATTAGGTATAGGTCATGGAGAAGTCATGGAGAAGCATTGGTGAAAAAGTGTATGAACCCTGATTAGAACATTTGCATGTTGAACTACATGCTGGATATCTTCCCCAGCCTCAAGGAAATACAATAAAATAAATGGATTCATAATTTTAAACAATTGATAAAAATTTATAAATTAATAATGTTTGGTGCAAACATTTCAAATTTACAAAAGGAAAAGAAAGTTTACTTTTGAAATAATTTCTCACAAAAACCTTTCTAAATAGTAAATTATTAAAAAGCGTTTAGTCAATAGATGTTTTTCTGCCTAAAATAGTTGAAATTGAACGTAAACTATATCAAACACTACATCCATGGCAATTAACCCATTTTTGCCCGCTATTTAAATTGACTTTGGTTGAAGTTAATACCAGGGTCACAACTTGTCACCTTTCGGCGAAATTCTCCGTTTTGAATCCAAAATAGGTCGTTTGTGTGATTCATGTAGATCTGCAATAAAAATATTTTTGGGGTATGGGGGGGGTCTGGGACCCGCAGTAATCTGCGGCCGCGAGCTGTTATGTGCCATCATGACATGCATGGTGTTCTTTTTTTATATATTCTAATGAAGCGCGAGCTGTGTGCTCGAGTCTTCCTGCCTGTCGGCTCTGCTCATGGATGTATAATAAGGCTCTGCTGCTCCGGGATGAGGGTCTAGCTTCAGCAGCTACATTACCTAGGCTACGGTGCGTTCGTTAATATTAACTGTGCGGTCCGGAGTCACTGTGGCACAGACTGGACCGCTGGTGAACAGCTGTTAGAACGGGCCGTTCAGGTGTTCAGATCAGAGCTCCCTGTCGGAGCGGCAGAGCGTGATGTGCACTGAAAAGTTTTTCTGTCGCAATATTATTTAAGGAATCGTTGAGCTAGCTAACTAGCATACATGCTAACGTTAGCTTTAGCCTTCGTTTTCTAATAGTTTTTTTCATAGGCTATAAACAGAGGTGGTATAAGTATATATCTTGTACTTGAGTAAAAGTAGAAGTACTCAGGTCTTGTACTTGAGTAAAAGTAGAAGGAGTCAGATCTTGTACTTGAGTAAAAGTAGAAGTACCTCTGAACTGTAGAGGAGAAGAAGAACAAAGTAGCAAAACATTGAAATACTTAAATAAAGTACAAGTATCTCAACATTGTACCCAAGTATAGTACTTGTTGAGTTTATGAACTTAGTTACTTTACACCACTGGCTATAAAGATAGAAAGACTAAGCCTTGAACAGAGGCATGAAAATACATTTTCAAAATGCTCAACAGTGCTGCCAAAATTATAAACTGACTGCTACACAATTAAAATAAATGCTTTTATATATTTCTATTAGATGTGACTCTTTGGCGTTTCTGTTATTATTAACACTGCTGCTTTAGTTGTTCTGACTGCTAAAATCCTCTGTTATTCCTCAGTTTAAAGCCGATATTCCGTGGGGTCGGGGGGCTCGGATCCTTGTCACCTTTTTCATACCTGATGAGTTTGCATCCCTGTAATACAAATATTCATATTATATATATATATAGCATATCATTGATGCAGTCTTTCTGAACACTTTTAAAATAAAATACTGCAAATGAAGAATATTTTTAACCCTTTAACAGCCAGCGCCACCATTTGGTAGAGCTCATTTTGTGTCTTGATATCTTGTTGAAAAATAAATAAAAAAGTTTTACTCCATCTGATTCAGCCAGCTCTACCGTTTGGTTGACATGTTATGCACAAAACAACCTCTAGATGTCACTGTGGTTCGAACAGAATGCCCTTCAGCTAGCTTCCACTGAGAAAGTTGGCATGCTAAAAATCACTGCTGACGAAATCACTCTTTTTGGTCAACTTTTGTAAGGTAACCATGTCATTTTTGACATATTTTAGTGTTAGAGCACTGAGTGAACATAATTAGATAACTTGATGCACAAAAAATGCCTTTTATGGTTAACTAGCAATATGACTTTTTCAGAGTTTCAGAGATGTTTTTCATAAATAGCTAGATTCGTGGTAATATTACTACATCTAGTACTGCCTTATGATTCTCAGAGTGAAAGAGTGATAATAATTCATAAAGCAGCTTTAATGCATGGCATTCAGCCCGAAGTTGCACACAGATGAGCAAGTTAGGCCAACACAGGATATAGACATTTGCTGTTAGGCCAGTGGTTTCTTGTTAGGCCAATTCAGCATCTACAGTAAGATGAGCACGTTTTTTTTTTATTATGAAAAACACTTAACATTACTTTTTTCCTTTTTTTACAATTATAATTGATTATCTTTTGTGAATATATCTATATATGGCTCATTTTCCATAAAATATTTTTTTTTATTTCAGTTTGTGTTTTATTTGAGTTTGATGCATACAAATACTGTACTGTATGATGATTGTTGAAAATGCACTTTTCCCATAGAAGGCCAGCTCGACCAGTTGGTAGTCTGGCTCAAAACAACAAAACTGTGTGGTCAGTCAAAAAAAAAGAAATGTGTTTGTGGTTTTTTGTGGCCCATTTGATAAAAAAATGCAAACAAATAATTGTTCCATAGCTTTTTTCTTTTCATGTTCTGCACAGATAGTGCCTTAACTTGAATTTGAAAACACGTGGCAACTTTATTAATAGGCTACAGCAGATGAAAAGATTTGTGGAAGGATACATTCTTCATGGGCTTCAATGGCTCTCGAGATAAAGGGTGTTTTATGGTTGCTTGTATTATCCTCAGATAGTGGTTTGTTTAAATAACTAGTGACATTTTAATAAATATTGCAAAAAAGGGCTCCAAAAAAGGCTTGTATATATAACCTGGCCGGCTAACCAGTCTGTATTTCTTCAAGCACCACAAGATTCAGAGTTTATAAAGTAACTACACAGTAAAAGTACTTCATAGTACTTGTGGGGGTTTCACTAGTACTGAGTCCAACAGGATCAATCTCACAAAGAACTAATGGCAACAAAAAAGAATTCCCTCATCAAACTTAGCAGAAGTGGCTTGCTTTTGTTCTCAGGAGGGGACTTTGACAGAGTATTTCTCAAAAAAGTACACAGTAAAAGTAATTCATTTTTATTGTTGGTAGCTGTCAAACTAATACAGAGTCCAACAGTGTCAGTTTTATTAAGAACTTGCGGTAAAATGAAGAGCAGCTGATTTGAAAAAACAAAGTGGAGAGACGGCTGAGTGACCGCAGTGCAGAATCGCTGTATAGATTAAATCTCCTAACAATGTTGTCCATTTTAGACACAGACTTATTATATTTACATTACAGCCCTTAATAACATTCATTTTCTGGGCTCAATGTGTGTCTTGGCCGTTTTCGTTGTGATCGCTAAATTCACCTTGTTTCCCCTTGTTTATAATATTATCAACGTTCCAAGCAAACGAGTGCTTTTGTTTTGAAATCACTTCCCCCCCCTCCCCCCCCCCCCCCCCCTCGCTACAATGACCATTAGACCATTTAGTAAGGTGAAAAACAAAAAGCAAAAACGCCTCTCAGACGCTCTTCCGTTTACTTGTTTAATAAAGAAACACAAATGGTCCGTAGATACACGGATTCATCTCCCTCCATCATGTTGATTTGAATCAGAAGTTCTGAACATGAGCCCGCCCCGCTCGACCTTCTGAGCCAATCACAGCGCGATGATGACCTGCCTTCCGTTTCAACCATACTCCTTCCGTTTCCACCATACTTTCTCTCACACATACATGTATTCTTCTCTTGCATACATATATTGTCTTCACACATACATGTATTCTTCTCTTGCATACATATATTGTCTTCATACATACATACATTCTTCTCTTGCATACATATATTGTCTTCATACATACATACATTCTTCTCTTGCATACATATATTGTCTTCATACATGCATATATTATTTATAATATTAAATGTAAACATTGAATGAATGCGCATGAGAGCAAAATGTATAAATATGAGCATTAAAATATATGAATATGAGAACAAAATGTAAAAATGTGTGAGTGAAAAACGTATAAATGTGTGAGTGACAATGTATGAATGTGTGCATTGAAATATGATGATATGAGAGCAGAATGTATGAATGTGTGAGTGTAAATATATAAGTGTGTGAGAGTGAAAATGTATGTATGTAAAAGGAGAATGTATGTGTGTGAGAGGACCAGTATGAATTACGGCCTGTACGGCCCCTCATAGTATAGTCTAATCTAATGTAATGAACTTCCCTCTGTTTGTTCACACTTGAGAGAAGTTGATTCATGGCTGAGGAAGAGTGTGTTTTACAGTTGGTTTCTCCGGCCAGTGTCTCTCCTCTGTGTCTCCTCTGTGTCTCACAGGCTCTACAGGAAGCTGTTCACGCCTCACTCCATTATGTGCTTGGCTAGCACAGCCTGTTTACCCCACTACATTATTTATTTCCTATTTTTCACATTTTTAAACATAATTGAGAAATTGTGTTGGTGGATACCTCGCCAGCAGACAAAAAGGAGCCATCTCTATTGTCATGAAAAGCAGTCACGCTACTGGAAATATTTATTCCCAGTGGCAGGCGGCGATGAGTCCTCTTCAGTCTCTGCTTCCTGCAGCAGCCACAGTACATATTTTCTGACTTGCTCATATGGAAAATGTGACATTTACAAGAGGGATCATCTGTTTGCCTGGGCCTTGCTCTTGGGGTGCTGTGTCACATGATGTCCCTGAGTGAATGAGGAGCTGATGATGAGGTCCGACCCAGCAAAACACAATTTAGGTCCACAAGCAGAATGTTACCCAAGTCTCCCTCTGAACCGTGGTAAAACCTGAGGCCCACCAAATGTATTATGTATTATTTGATAATGCAAGACACACTCTCTGGGAGGAAACGTATTTAATAAATAATACATATGCTCATTATGTGTTACATGTTCCAGTGATATAAATTAATAAATATTTTAAATAATCAATACTTTAAATATCTATTATATAATATATTATATATAATAATATGTTGTTATGGGTAATATATCACTGTGTGTGTGTGTGTGTGTGTGTGTGTGTGTGTGTGTGTGTGTGTGTGTGTGTGTGTGTGTGTGTGTGTGTGTGTGTGTGTGTGTCATCTGACTTTGCTGCATGCAAGTTGAAATTGAAATGCAAAGCGTTGTAATTCTAAGTAGAGCTCTTTCCTTAAGTATAATGTTTTGATTAATTTAGTAAAATGACTCATAGCTCATGCTTGCTTGGCTTTTGGCTGGCTGTAGAATATGAACAGTGTGACAGATTGGTGGGTCTGGGTTTTTTTTCTCGCTCAGTTTGTATTTAGTGACTCGTTCTTCTCTTCTGTGTTTTACTCCCTTTGCGTGTTTTTATATTTCTCCAGCCTTTCTAACCGACATAATGTATTCATTCCACGTCTTTGATCAAAGTGCTATCACAATGGTGTAAAAGTTTTACATAGGATTACATGGCTCATTCATTTGTAATGCATGTATTACACGTGTGATGCTGCCCTGTGTTTGAATTGAAAGTGAGGGGTTCACTCTGCTGTCATTACTAATATCCTTCTCTTTACAGCTGCTAAAAAGAACATCAACGTTATTCCTGATTAAAGGTGACTCATCAAAGTGTTGTTTACCCTCAACAAAGTGTTGTTTACCCTCAACAAAGTGTTGTTTACCCTCATCAAAGTGTTGTTTACCCTCAACAAAGTGTTGGCTTCAGAGGCAGAGCATTTCTGTCAAAGACTGTGCATTGTATTTTTAGAGGTGCAGAAACAGTATAGCGTGCAGTCGGATCTGAAATTGAAAACTTGGCTTCAAATATTGGAAAATACAAGGGGTCCCACTAGATGCAGCTTTTCATTAAACAGACCATTATTATGATGTGATTAAAAATGAAGAATGAGAGAACTGACTGTATTCATGAGGTCCATACTTACTGAACATGCTATTAGTCTGCCCCCCGCCACCACCTTGAATACATATGCTGCTTGATGGGTCCCAACACTACCAGCCATTGTAATGGAGTCCCAAATTGGATGTTGGTTATTCTAGTAATAATAATGAAGCCGCTGACTGGAAGCGCTCAACACACCCCGACAAGTGTGTGAGCCGCCCAATCACAATACTGCAGATAATTAGCTGCTTAATGAGCTGGACCCGGCTGTAAACATTCTGAGTTCAGAGTTTGTTAAATGTGCTCAACTATCAACCTTTCCAATGTGTTGCTGAACGGACTCCTGTCTGCTCTGTTAGGCTCAGGTCTATGGGAGGGTTTAGTAATGTAGTGATGTTAATGGTTTTGTTATCAACTTGTCAGTGTGTGTGTGTGTGGCACAGTCTGTAGCAGGAAGTAGAACAGAGGAGGTTCCAGTCATTCCATAGTGTTGATATTTCTGTCAGTCTGTGTGGATGTGGACTTCGTCACATGATAGCATCACGTCAGGACCAGACATACATAGAAATATAAAGCTTAAGTGTATTCATGGTACAATATTTGATGTAAAGAACAAATTACAATACACTCTAAATATGCCAAATAAAGAATACTATAGTACACTGTTTAAAACAACTGATCACTGTTGGACAGGACCCAGAACTAGAGGGTCCATGTTTAAAACAACTGATCACTGTTATTGAGATGGACAGGACCCAGAACTAGAGGGTTTATAACCAGAACTTATAAAGGTGCAACATGTAATAACATGAACACCAAAACTCTATCACTAGACTCCAAACTAAACAAGAATGATGTTATTGGTCATCGTATCTCCCATCATGTCTGCTAACTGCTGATTGTTAACATCTAATATTTATAAACTAATATATCAACTAATGATATGATAGCAGGCCCTACAGGCAGGTGTACTTGCTCAGCTGCCTGCACAGAGCTGAAGGTAGTGGCCGCTCTGTGACCCTCCCCCATAAACGAGACAGTGAGTGAGCTGTCTGCGCTGCATCTCTGTCACCAGCAGAAAGACCCGGGGTTGTTGAGTCTGTTTGATAGTGTCAGTGCACATAGAGCGTGTCATCGGTCTCCCCAGCTCCAGCCACTCACCCGTCTCTCTGACAAAAAAAAACGTTGTTTCTTCTAATGTTTCTTGAAGACAGGATGGGCTGGGGCGATAGAGACTCTCTCTCTCTCTGACCAAAACGAGATGGAGAAAAGAACAGCACTGACTCAGCGATTGATAATATCACTGTACTCCCTGCTTTTTTGCTGGGAGTACAGTGCGTGGCTTTTGGGAGACAGACTTAGCATGTTGATTATATGGGATGTGGACCCAGTGGTAGAGGTGAAATACTGAGCAGGTGTCTTGGAACCACACATTGCTCCTTTAAGATAGCAGGAAGTTATTTCCCTTTGAACTTGGTGCGCTGATTTATTTATTTGAAATGTGGTCACGCTTTATGTATCGAGTTTACACCTGGATGAGGTCTGATCATCATTTTAACTTGACACCTCCTGAAAGGGCTGATCTAAATGCACCCTGATCAAAACATGTTGCTGCATTTACACCAACAATAACATGTGTTATCTTTTCAAGGTGATATATCCTGATACAAATTATATTATAATGCCAAGAAATGTGAATGAAAGGCGATGTGATACACAAACACTTGCCTGTGATAGCGGAAACCTTAAAGGGGAACTATTATTTTATACATAAATATGTGTCCCCGGTGTGTAAGGAGACTCACAAAGTGTCAGCACATAAAACCCTCTCTCTTTTCCTCCTTACCCACATTTCTAAAAATGGGGGTACAACGGAGATGTTCCAGATTTGCTGCGGTCATGATGACATTACTAAAATGTGGGCTGGCCTTACGTTGAATAGCTGGCAACGTCCCGCCCACGTCCCAACCTATCGTCTCCTATCAGAAACGTTGCTATCAGAAACAATGCACGACGTGTTTTGGAAGTAATATGGTCTGTGTTTACATTAGCAAGCATCGCTAGCACTCAGAGCTAACGCCGGAGAGAGTATGTGTAAAGAAGCAGGATATAAAAGGTACTGTCCTTGTGGTAAACCTGCGAGAGAGAAAGCGTTTGAGCTCCATACTGTTTCAGAAATAATGCTTGATGTGGTTTGGAACATAATATGGAGCAGCTCCAAAGGGGGCATGGCCAGCAGCTCCAAGGGGGCGTGGCCAGCAGCAGCTCGTGTTACGTTTATAGATATGGCCCTATAATATATTGTTCAAATATAGCATAATAGGTGAGCTTTAAATAATACATTTTCATAAAATGATAACTTGTCAAAGATACAAAAAGTGGCCCTGTTTTCAGACCATGAATGAGCTGCTTGATACGTTGCTCCAGGTGGAGAGGAGGCCAAACCCACATGGTGCATCTGTAAAATGATGAATACACTGTAAAAAAAAGTTTGAAATCTTGCTGAGTACATTTGTCTCATTTCTATTCAGAATATGTCTCTACATTTGATATAAGTCCTCATAACTTAAGAAGTAACAGTGCAGTGCAGTCTTGTTTTTAGACAATGCATCTTAAGTTTCTTGTGAAGTCAAAGACTCTTGAAAACATCTTATTTTGAGTTGGATCTCAGATGAAACACGTTTTTTAAGCTGTTGTGTTATTTGAAAAAGATAAATATTAATTGATTTTAGAAACACATTTCTATTGGAAAATCAACAACTAACATCAGAACACTTTTGATCATTTGTGGCCTATTTATAACACAACATTTCCTGATCCTGGTGAAATATAGTTAAAAATAAGTTTTTCGGATCTGATTTCTCTAAATATCCCATCTTATTTCAAGAAATCTTACCAAGAAAAAATGCACTTGTTCTATTGGCAGATTTGTTTTTACTTATTACAAGCAAAACACCTTGTTTACATAATTGTTTTACTTGGTTTTGGAGCAGCATTTTCTCCAGTGAATGACACCACAGGCATTTAAAAAAATGTATCTCTATGTTCAGACCAGCAGTTATTATTTCTTGGTGCACAGCTGACTGACCCTCTGTCTCAGAGCCAGATGTTGTGATGAGACTGCAGAGCTGCTGTCAGGTGAGCTCCACCCATCTGCTGGCTGGGTGGAGGCAGTGCAGCAGCTGGCAGAGCCAGGGCATGTTGGCAGCTCCTCGTCTTCTCCCTGACCCCGTGACCCCCCCTCACCCAGGATGCATGTAGATGAGGGGGAGAGAGCGAGGGTCACTGTCATTAGAGAGGGGGGCACAGCGCTCTAATGACTGCCATGCTGAAACGCCTGCTTCCTGTCAGCAGCGCCACAGGTCATCACATACATCATCACCGTCATGGGACTGGCTATTTACTGCAGCCAGAGCATGTCCAGGCAGCATGTAGCTGCTACAGGTCACACCTCCACTCTAATCACACTGCAATTAAAAAGAAGGTGTTAACCACAGATGACCCGTAAAGCAAGCCCTGGGGCCTCAAAACTCTACTCTGGAAATTAATATATTATAAACATATATATATCCCCAGACAGTAATTCTATCCTTACAGAAAAATAAAGATGTTTTTTTCTAAATAAAAGTCCCAGAAAGCAACATCACAATACCTTCTTAGCACTGGCAATATTGGCATCGGAACGCACACCAGTCACACAGTCAGAATGTCTAAGGGAATGTTCTAGTTGGGTTCTTGTCACTGGGTTTAAAATGTGTCTGATTGATTTAACTGTAGACACTGTGCATCCTGACTTGGTTTTCTGTTGTGATATACTATAGACATAAAGGCACTCTCTCCATTATCCAAAGTTTTTACCAGCAGTTGTTTTTTTGTCTTTTAATGAACGCTTGTTTGATGTTGTGATTTGGGGTTTAAATTCAATCTTCTAGAACGGTGTGCTCTGTCGACTTGGCCTTGTATGTATTTGAAGGTGTGTCTCTATTTTCTTGTTTTAAGGAAAGCTTGAAGCTAAAAACATCACTTTTTGCTAATTAAACAGATGTTCAGGGAGCAAATGGCCTCCATTTATATAACGCTTTTATAGTGCACCGACCACTCAAAGCCCTATATAAAGCCTGCCAAAATTCACACAAACACACACATACACATACACTGACGTCAGAGGCTGCAAAGTGAGGTGCCAAGCTGCTTGTCGAGAACAGTTAGGGTTCAGTGTCTTTCAAACGCATTGTCTAGACTTTATAGTTTCCATCTGTTCTGGATGTCCATGCTTTGCTCTGTTATTTTTTTGTTTTTTGTTGCAGGGGTTTAAAATGTACCTGTGGTTAAATAACATGACTTTATGCATAAAATAATGTTTCTGAACTGCGCTGAAGCTTCAGCATCAGAGGCTCATCCAAACAGCATTTTGGAGCTGGCGGCTGGAACATTTCCAGGAGCGTTACGTCTCGCCGGAAGAGGCGGAGGACCCGGACCTCGAGGTGGTGGAGATGGAAGAGCACGATGACGGAGTGCCCTTCGTGTTCGCCATGCCAGCGGACCGGGCGGCCCCGTTTGTCGGGGAGAGGGACGACGACACCTTGTCCGATGCTTCCGGTGGCCTCCAGGAGGGTCCGCAGCAGGACTTCCCGGCGGTGATGGCTATGGCGGCGGAGCGCGTAGGCTTACCGCTCCCCCCTCCGCTGTCACCAAGGCCGGTGAGCTGCCTCCGTCTGGGCTTCTACAGCCCGGCGCAGCCGGCCTTTGCTTCGCCCCCCTTGCCAGACATCTGGCGGTGCGTGGAGGCAACGTGGCGACAGCCACTCAAAACGAAGGCTCCAGTGGCGACATGGGCTGGAATCCTCAGGGTGCAGGGCCGCTCGGACACGGAGTGTCCCGGTGTGCCCCCCCCTGGATGAGAGCCTGGCGGCCCATCTGCCGGGTGGGCAGAGGGGAGAAAGCCTCTGCCCCCGCTGCCGCGTGACCGTGAGATCCTGGAATATCTGGATAAGACGTTCAGGCTCGGAGCGGAGATGGCAGCAGCGGCCAGTAATCTCGGCGTGTTGGGGGTCTCGCTGATCACCCCCTCAGCATGACATCTCCGCCTCCGGACGGAGGCGATTACTCGGACCGCTGCGTGGGCTAGATGAATAATCTGGTCCATGGTATGGCTACCGCAGCCGGACGCGTGATGTCCCTGGCCACCGTGGCGTCGCATCACGTGTGGCTAGGTTTGACCGCGCTGTCAAAGAAGGACCGGGATGATCTCCTTGGGGGCCCCGTATCCACGGAAGGGCTCTTCGGGTTGATCACCTCGGTCACCCAGCGTTTCAGTCGCTTGGAGGAAGAGAGGGCGCAGCTCAGCCGCATGATGCCGCTGACTCGTCCTCGTGCTCCTCCTCAGGGGAGAGAGCGACCGGCGGTGGTAAGGCGGAGAGAGAGGTGCCGGTACAGAGCCCCCGTGCCTCCCGTTGCCCCCTCTGCCTCCGCGGCTCGTCCCGGAGAACCGGCTCAGTACCGGCACTCGCGGGGACAGGCTGGCCGAACCCGGCGGGCTCCCGCTCCGGCTCCGCCTCAGCGAAGGGCTTCCGGGTGGGGTGCACCGTCCTCCAGAAGCTGGCTGGCGGTGGGAGGAAGCGTCCCGGCGGAGGGGGTCACCTTCTCCGCCCAAGACGCGAGGGCAAATCCTGCCTCCTCCCTGTATGATCCATCTGTGGCAACACGCTCATCTTTTTAAAATAAAAATGATTGCATGTATCCCAGTCTGAATGTCCTTTCTCTCCACAAATCCACACTTCCACACAATGTTAAATGTACAGATTCCCCACTCGCTGCCCCAGTTGTAACTCCAGTAGAGGAAACAGCTAGTGGGCATGCGCGAGTAATAAACCGCGCTATGCGGGCACAGGGACATTATGGCCGGCGTGTTTGGGTAAAGAGACACACAGCGCCAAGTGTAAAAACTCCGCTGGATGCATTTCACCGTCTGGGTGAATGTGTCATGGCGGAGCGCGCGCTCCCACGAGAGCGCGCCGCGGGGTGTTCAAGGACCTCAGTAGAGAATCGGCCCTTTCTGTGTCGACCCTCCATGGGCAGAACTTCCCTTCACGGGGAGTTTTGCGGCGGAACGGGTCACCAGGGAGTATCACAGCTTCATAGCTGGGGCCCCGCAGCTGATTGCACATCCCCTAACGCAGTGTTATGGGGAATGGAAGCGCAGCTGTGTATTAACGGAGTGGATGGACAGGACACTGAGACTGGGTTATTCACTCCAGTTTTGCAGCATCCCTCCTCCGTTCACAGGCATAAGAGAGGCAAAGCTATCATCCCGAGGGGAGATAGGTTACCTCTCGGCAGAGGTTCAGGCCCTGTTGCAAAAACAGGTAGTGTCTGCTGTACTTCCTGGTTCCCAAGAAGACAGGAGAATTCAGGCCCATTCTGGATCTTCGCAGCCACATTGAACGCAGAAAATTCCAGATGTTAACTATAAAACAGTTGCTGGGACTGGTGCAGCCAGGCGATTGGTTCACAACCATCGACCTGAAGGACGCTTACTTTCATGTCGAAATTGCTCCAAAACACAGAAAGTATTTGCGTTTTGCCTTCCAGGGTGTAGCCTACAAGTACAACAGACTGCCGTTCGGCTACTCCCTATCCCCACGCACGTTCAGCCACAGCGCTCCAGCCGCTGCGCGCCCATGGCATGAGAGTTTTCTTTTATCTGGATGACCTCATAGTCATGGCCAGGTCCAGGGAACGTTGTGGTCCCGCTCGGGTTACTGCATATGCGCCGCCTGCAGAGGTGGTTCTCTAGCCTGCGTTTAGATCCCAAGAGGCACAAACGGCGTCTGGTGACCATCCCCCCCTCAGTGGAGGGCAACATCCGGTTCTGGGGGTCCCCGGATCACCTCCGGAGGGGGTCTCCACTGGGACGGGTGACGTCCTACATCACAGTGTTCACGGACGCGTCCAGAACAGGATGGGGAGGGACCTGCCTGAAGAGAGCTATAGGTGGGCGCTGGTCTCTAACAGAGATATGGCACAGCAACCTCCTAGGGCTGCGGGCAGTAGTGTTGGTCCTCCAGCATTTCAAACCCTTAATTCGGGGGAGACATGTACTGGTCAGGAGCGACAACAGCACCACAGTGCCATATATCAACAGGCAGGGAGGAGTCCTCATTAACATCATGTCTGAGATCTGGGATCCAACGACAGTGGAAACAGTTCCAGTGACAGCGTAACGGGTCAGATGGTAGAAAGTAACGTGGCCTTGGTTCGGCTTGACTCAACTCACTTTTATAAATATCTACATCATAATCAGCGTGACTCTCGCTAACCTCAACTCTAACCCATCCTCCACTACATTTCAGAGGCCAATCATGTACTTAACTACACATACAGACATTCAAATAAAAAAATAAAAACATATTCATATCATAAACCATTATTCATTTGTATAGATTAACCAACACAATAGTATACATTTGAGTTAAAAACAGCACCACATCCAGATGGAAACATGCTGCTTGTTGTTGTTTTGATGTTACATGGTAATGCAACTGGATATTCAAAACAATAACATAATTTACATATAAAAAATAATAGCATTAACCTATTGACAATAATAATAAATCTGTTAACTAAAATAATGAATGCAAGGGTTTTTAACTCTTACGCACCGCCCCCCCGGTACCGGGCGGATAAACGCGTCATTTGCAGGAAACAACGTCTAAGGAATCTTAATATTTAATAAACTATGAATGTTTTATATCCATGTAACGGGAAGAAACTCAGCTAACTGATCTTTTAAAAGAACAAATCTAAAAAAAAAACACAATGCTAACGCTCAGCCTCTGAATTAGCCTCGAGCGAAAAAATGCTAACCTAACACTGCACCGAAACTCACTCATAACTCCCTTATTACTTATCCTAGATGCACATCCAACCCATCGATTAGCATCGTAAGGAGACACAGAATCGATGGGTGCCCACCTCAACACTCAGTGATACAAATTCGCGACTCTATAAACGAAAACGTACATCAAAACATTTGGCGCTAGGTAGCTACAAACGCTAACATGGCTTACCTTGGTCTTTGTCTGGTCAAAACTGGTCTTCAATCGCATTAAAACGATAAAAAACGATGCTGCAGTTAATCCATACGTTAATCCAATGTGTCTGTGTCCTCTTTGACATGATTTCTGATAATCCATAAGCAATAAAACTGCTTTTCCGTTTCCAGATGTCAGAGCTAGAGATTGCTTCACTCTGATGCAAGCCTGCATGCGCAAAGCCCCCACCTTTTTGTGTTAATGTTGGAGTCTATGTGAAAACCCCCCTTCGATTCTATTGGCTCTAACGGTCAGGAAGAGATTACAATCACCAAAATCGACCAATGGGTTCCGGAGAAACTGTAAAAACGCCCATTTACACCCAAAACACCCCAGAGGTGGGTTTTTTTTTCTAAACCTGGCTAAAAAGGTCAAATGTCACTTGTTTTGCATCAATCTCGATACAGGGTACTTATTATATGTTGTACTTTGGATTCCTAAAGCTTTTAGTCTACCATCCCATCATTCAAGGGTGGTTTTCACTATAAGTAATGGGTTTTTTTTAGGCGGAGGTAAGAATTTACCTTTTTTTACCATGTTCCATCGGAATTTATTCTGACTGAGAAAAATCTATATTGATTCTGACACTTCTACATCCAACTCACAGATGTAACCTTGCTTTGATAAAATAAATTATTCATATAACCCTTTTAGAAGTTAAGTTGTAGTCATTTGTTTTGGGCATGTCATTTTCGAGCCTGAAACATGAAAAACAGGCTTGGTGCTTAACAGGTTAAATAGTATTTTTTGTGTATTTGATCATTTTTGAATATATTTACTTATAAATCGAAATACTTATTGAAGCACTGTCAGACTGGTTGTATACCACTTTCTTGTTTAGTGGGAATGCTGATACAGCATTCCAACTATCTGTTATTCAAAATCTTGATTCCGCCCGTTATTTTGCCGGCCTTCTCCCGCATGAACATCGCAGAAACTCCGTTCGAACATCAAAACGTTCAGCTCAGTCGGGAATCGATTGCTATTACTTTTATCATTCATAACTTTCATAATTCCAGATACATCCCATAATTCATCACATTTTTAACCATTGAAGTCAATGGAGAAAATCTTCACACTTGAACAATCTTCATGCGACTTCAACTGCTAACTGTTCCTTCATACTTTCACTCAGAAACCTCATTCCAACTTTAAAATGTCACACATCTTTCTGACATTATTTATGTTAAACAACTTTTAAATCAGATTCATACTTTTAGAGATATTAAACATTGTTCAGACCTTGGTAAAGAGGCCTCCTTCAGCTTTAACATTGCGCAGCTCGTTAAGGCAGAGTGTGTGATGTCAGAGTTAGAGTGGAGGACAGCTTGAAATTCGCCATCATATTTTTTTTAAACCTGCCATAATTCCCAAACCCTACATTTCTGAGACATAATTTTTCATGACAAACGTAGGAAAACATCTCGTAGCTTGAAAAATGAAAAAACATTAAACAAAATGCCTTCTTGAGGGCATGAAGGGACAAAAACTTTCAACATGTCTCCATTAAAGCCCATTGTAATTTCAGACTGATATTTCCTCACAGCAGCAGCTGCACACCTTTAGTTAAACTGCCAAAAAGGCCACATTATTAACCCGAAAGTACACAAAAATAAGATATCTGTTACGGTTCTTCGACAAAACGTTCACATGTAAAAGGTTTATCTCTCATTCAGAACAATGGAAACCTTTGATCTCTGGACACCTCGTTAGCTCAAATATAAACACCTGTGTCATGGAACACGATGATGTCATAACTCCAACTGACATGCTCAGAGCAGCAGACTTCAGATAATGGTTAATGGTCCTGCCCTCAACAGCTCTACGTCAATTATGGGGTGTCATCATATGCCGTTCCCAAACGGCCCAAAACCTCACAGGTTTTGTAACGATGCATCTAAGCGTATTATGGGGGGTCATCAAATGCCGTTGCCATGGCGACAGACCACTCGCCATGAAACACGATGTCGCTGTAAGTCCAATGGACACGGTACAATCGTCCCCCAATCTTCACTTGTACATCACCGGTCCATGCCTCAACAGCTCTACGCCAAATCTGAGATCTCACCATATGCCGTTTCCGTCGCCATAAAACACGATGTCGCTTTATATTAACTCCTATGAAAATGTTCACAAAGTGCTCAAACTTCACATGTGTGCTAACAATCCAGCCGTGAAGACATCTATTTGACCGTTTTTAGATTTCTTCAAATGCCGTTGCCTTGGCAACACAATGCTCACTATGAAACATGGTTTTCTCACAACTTCAGTTCAAATGCTCAAAATGGCCCAAAACTTCACAGGTTTGGTAACGATGCAGCCATCAACACATCTAAGCGTATTATGGGGTGTCATCAAATGCCGTTGCCATGGCGACAGATCATTCGCCATCAAGTTAGTTCAAAAGTTTGCAGTTCAAATATTCTGCTGCTTTTCCATGCCTTTTTACTTTGTTTATTCTCTCATCACACATTCAAGCCCCCAGTGTTCATGTATCATTTCAATCTAAATTCTTCACTTTCTTCTTACACATTACATTTCAGCATAGCAGTTTAGCGTCAGCTTTTCAGCATAAAGCATTCCCACTAGCAATTTCTTCAGGAATTGCATTCTCTAGTTTATAAGTGTTATTTAATTTCATTGTTCATTAAGGGTTGTGATGTAAGCATCAATATTCTTAGGTTCTGTTAAGAGTTAAAGCTCATCTACATTCATGGCCCACCGTTTTACCAAGAGCGTTCAACTACATCTCAAATGCTTGGCCTTTGTTCAGCACTAAAAAAAACTGAACAAAGAAAGCGCTCAGAAACATCCGCTGATAAAGACTCGCTGTTGATACTTCCAAAAAATGCTTGTTAGTGGATCTCCAGTTAAGATAATTTTTCAGATATACATCTATAACAGAGAAAAGCTAAATGCAAACATTTCCCTTGTCACTGCAAAACATAATAAATAATTGTATTATTATTATCAATTAATAGCCAAGTATCCAAATCTATCATCAAGTAAAAAAGAAGCCCGTTGGTCTTTAAGTAAAGCCTGCTTTCCCTTGCACACATCTCCATTAACACCTGGCTTTTGTCTTTAGTGGTCAGGGTTCTTGCGGCTTTCACACCAGCGCTTTTCCCTTTCTAGCTCCGAGCGAGAGCTTTTCTGGTTCAGCTCCGGTTTCCCTTTTCAGCTCCCGCTCTGTTCACACCGCCCAGAGCTGCCGCTGCTGCGTCATGACGTCACAGTTTACGTCGCTGATTTTCTCCCACAACAACAACGGGCCGGGGACTGCGTCGGGTCGATGATCGTGTTGCTTTTAATCATACGAAGCCAGATTAAATTAAATAACGACTTCTCCAACCTTATACTTTTCTCCAGAGTGCCGTGGTTCATTGTTTATTAATGTGTTTCAGCGGCATTTACCGACCGCTGGCTGCTCTTCCACGGGAGTTTATTCTCCCGTTAGCTCCGGGTTAGTTCACACGGCTCTAAAGTATTCACTGTCTGACTGTCACACAAGCAGCTGATACATATCCCCAGTTCCCCTTAAGTGAATGTGTGTCAGTCTGAATTGACGCTGTTTGGCATCACAACGCTGTTATGAAAGTTTCTCTGGTATAACATGGGTGATGTTAGCATAGCAACCAAAGCTAAACTGACACTTGCTAAGCCGTTTTCTACAGGCACATTTTACCGGCGTATTTTTCATTATGATTCTACTTGTGATAGTCGGACATGACAACCTGTGCAGCCCATGTATTGATTCCATCCGATAGCTGCTATAATAACAAACAAAACGTCTGCCTGCTCTCCACAATGATCAATAACAGCGAACGGATGGTCAAAGTAAGGTTTCCTGCACGCCTCGACGTAAGAGAGACTTAAGCGACGCCGCGTCATAGCTCCGAAGCTCTTGCCTCTGGACCGACAATTTTTTGGAGCTGGAAGTGAACCGCATTCCGGAGCTATGACGCGCCGCCGCTGCGGTGTGAACAGGAAAAACCGGCGCTTTTCCAGCTCCAGCTCCGAGCAGGAGCTGGAAAAGCGCCGGTGTGAAAGGGGCATCTGTCAGCGTTGGTTCCTGGAACAGGAGCCTGCAGTAGTCCCAGGTGTTAGTGGGATCCTGTTGGCAGAGAGGAAACCTGAGACCCAGCTGTTCAGCTGATCTTCCCCCTTTGATTGTGCAACAGGGGTTTAGCCAATTAGCATAATGTTTTAAAGAACAAAAAACATCCTCTTGTCTAAGCTAACAGACTCAAGCCAGACAACAGGGATTATACCTTGTTGTAAACACTTCCATTCAATATGATTGGTGTTACTATGGCACCAGCAGGAAATTGACTAAAATGCACAAAGGACAATAAGGGTTTAGTAGAAGTCTTTACTTTAATGAAGGCAAACATGTTTTACAGTCAACAGTCAACAATTGGACTGAACAAAGTAACAAAACAAACATTTGACCAACAAAGAAGTAGAAACAACTGTTTCCTGTGAACAGACATGACCAACAAAACAAAGGAGGCATAACAAACTAAATACACAAGGGGGTGGTGCGGGACGGGTGAAACTAATCAGGGGGGGGGCAGGTAATCACAGAGGCTGGAAACACACCAGGGCAGGAAGTGAAGCAATTAGATACAGGGCCGGGATGTGACCACGCCCCCAGGAAGTGCCCTGGACGCTGAAGCAAACGTTCTTAGAGGCTGAACTGTGGTACTACAACTTCCTGATTCATGATATCATTGGGCCCAAAAATACTTTTTTCCATTGATTAACATTGGGAAAGAGATGTCTCTAAATCAGCCGATATTTTTTTTTAGCTAAATCAAGTACCCATCACGAACACTTTTATAGCCCCCATCATAACGGTCTAACAGTTGTAAAATGCGCTAAAAGCTGAATCCAGAGTTATTTTACCTCTCCATTAATCTGACTGAGAGCAGGAGATCAGAGGCAGGGCTCGAGGGAAAACTCAGCTGTGCTCTATGAGCCCAGATAGGGGAATTATTGCCACATACGGTACTGTTGTGGTGTTTTGCTCTCAGAGGCCCGTTCTCATTTCATCAAATGTCCCTCCTCGACTCCTCGACTTCTCGGTCCTCCGGTAGTGACCCGGAAATGAATTTTAGCGCGCCATGTTGAAGGACATCTCATTTCTCGAAATGCACATCGAGGACCGAGCATCGAGCGTCGAGGAGGCTCTCTGGAGGAGCTATAACCGAGGATACACTGATGGGTCCTCCACGGTCCTCCACGGCTCCTTCGTGGATGCATTTCCGGCAACAGAGATGTTTCAAAGAGTCGTGACGCACGGCCGGACTTATCTCAGCCAATGACAGCTCTGCATGCATCCCCTGGATATTATTTTATTAACTGCTTTCATCGCGACGCGATGTTTACAGTGAGAACAGCTGTGAGGTCCGTGCAGAAAGCAGAGCAGTGTGTATAATATATATCATATCACTCAGTATAACAGGCCTACTCTCTGTATTTGCTTTAGTTTAGTAGATGTCTACAAACAGAGTCGATATTTTTCTAAAACCATTTAGTGCTTCACATAATAAAATACACAACGGCTGTAGCCTGATGATATGCTTTAGGAGCTGTAGGTGCGTGTGTGTGGTGTAGGTGTGTGTGGTACAGTGTGTGCGTAGATGCAGCGGACAGACAGGTCTCAGTTGGTTTGGTGTCCTCTGCTTACTTGTAATACTTGTAAATAAAACTTTTGGCCCGTCATTTATTTCCCTCATTGTAGCGACCAGAGAGGGGGGGAGGGGGGATGTATCCAGTCTCTGATAGTGTTACGTTATTATGAGAGTGCTCTGTTTGATTCTGAAATTGTATATATTTATATAAATATATACATATGTGTGTCTGTGTGTGTGTGTGTGTCTGTGTGTATGTCCACATCTGTAGCCTGTTATTGTCTCATTATACCGCACTGTGAATGAATCAAAGTAAATATATAAGTGGTCATGAACACATCTGTCCATCAGACAGAGGGCTGCTGTGCCTCCTGTCATCATTAATGGACGTCTCTTTAAAATGACCACTCAGAGGAGAGGAGTTCTCATTTCTCTAACCGCCTGCTGCTTCCCCTCCTCTCTCCTCGGTTCCCCTCCTCGGCTCCTCCGCTCGCATCTCCTGTGGGCGGGACTAAGTCTTGAGGATAGGAGTCGAGGAGGGGAGTCGAGGAGGGACATTTGATGAAATGAGAACGGGCCAGAGTGTCAGGCCGTTCATGCACAACTGAGCATCTCTCATAGGAATGAAGGAGGCCCCGCCTCCAAAGCGTGTGTGTGTGTGTGTGTGTGTGTGTGTGTGTGTGTGTGTGTGTGTGTGTGTGTGTGTGTGTGTGTGTGTGTGTGTGTGTGTGTGTGTGTGTGTGTGTGTGTGTGTGTGTGTGTGTGTGTGTGTGTGTGTGTGTGTGTGTGTGTGTGTGTGTGTATTATGATCAATATTGTAATGTTATGTACATCTAAAAACCAGACATGAAGAGAGGCATACAGCAGAGTGCTGGTAGGGACAGTAGAGACGATGATGGGATGGACAAAGCTGCTTGCTTGCAGTGGACAGTGGCAGAAGAACAGAATCGCTTAAGACATTAAGCAGCCAATCAAATCTGCTCCTCTCACCCCCATATGAGGGGTAACTCAAGTTGTTTACATTCTTGGTATCATTTGCTATTATATAAGTGTATTTGGTAACTTGTGAGCTTGGAAACATTGCGGTTAGTTTAGTTCAATAGGGTTTATCAGCAGCAGTCAAATGATACAAAAAATAAAGAATCTTGACGTAATCAAAACCCTAAAATAAGTCCTTTTCATAACCCTTTTGTCATGTAATTGACCCGGCTGATATCAGGCTGCCAACTTCACACCTGGCCAGAGACGATGGATATAATCTAGTCTTTTTGCTAGGTCTGGAAAATGTACAGTAATGTGTATTAATATGTCCCTGAGAAGAAAGCTGAACAGATAAATACAACTAAATGTTGATCAGTCGGCGAGTAAGGCTCCAAAAATGTAATGTTCATTTGGTTAAATGTTCTGTATTATGGTGTGATGAGCAGTGCAGCCTCTGCAGGCTTTCTTTAGGTCTGTATTCTTATTTGCTGTACCTTTTTTACAGCCTCTACAGAAAGTTGCCTATTTGTGAACACGTCTTTCTTTCTTCCATCTGCATTCTCTCATGTCGTCGGTGGAGTGATTGGACTTGATTATCTGCCACCACTAAAGGAAATATCCTCACCGACAGCAGCCGTGATATCTAAAGATCTCGGTCTCCTCCACTATCAGTCTTCAGTTTACTAAAGTTTGGTCCATGGAGGACAAGTATTCTCGGGATCATTAGTGAAGAAACAGCTTTATTTACTGACAGTGGAGGCAGACAGTAATGTAACACTGCTCCTTTCTGGAGGATAATGGCTCTACTTCTGTTGTGATGAAAATCCCCTTCTCTCCCCATCAAACTTCTCCCAGCTACTGCAAACCTCGTCATAACATGGCCCCGCGTCAGATCAATTCCAGTTCCCATCCTGGCTATTTTTCTTTTTATCAGTTATTTGTGTGTGTGTGTGTGTGTGTGTGTGTGTGTGTGTGTGTGTGTGTGTGTGTGTGTGTGTGTGTGTGTGTGTGTGTGTGGTGTGTGTGTGTGTGTGTGTGTGTGTGTGTGTGTGTGTGGTGTGTGTGTGTCTGTGTCTGTGTGTGTGTGTGTGTGTGTGTGTGTTGTGTGTGTGTGGTGTGTGTGTGTGTGTGTGTGTGTCTGTGTCTGTGTGTGTGTGTGTGTGTGTGTGTGTGTGTGTGTGTGTGTGTGTGTGTGTGTGTGTGTGTTGAAGATGAATGGGAGAGTAATTGACTGAGACAATACAAATCATTTGTGGCTGTAAAAGAGCATCAGGATTGATGGCTGGTGCTCCGCTGTGAAACAGCTCTTAGTTTTTGGAAGTGAGAATAGTTTGTGAGGCGAGGGAATGCTGGAGTCAAATAAAGAGGGAGGGAGAGGAGAGAGAGAGTGCCAACATGACAGGAGATGGAGAGAAAGCCCCCATGAATTACCATTAAAGAAGGGGGGGGGCGCCTATAGACGCCTCCCGCCCCTCCTTGTCTGGTGTTGATTAACCCTGTCATACATTATGCATCCTGCTCTGGAAGTGAAAATGACTTTTGGAATGGGCAGATGTGTAAGAACACGGAGCCCCCCCCTCAGATTGCTCTCCGGCAGAACATCCATTCTCAAGTAATCCTTGTTACTCCTGAAACTGTATTCAATTTTTGGACACGTCAGCTTCCGATGTTGCAATGCATGCATTATGTGTCTCGATGAATAATATCACACTTCCATTCTTATATTTTAATATCATTTCTGTGAATACAGTATTGTGAAGGTCCCTATACGTCATTCAGAGATTTCTCTTTGTATGAGACGCTATGTGGATAAAGCTGAGGTGTGAAGGTAGAAGTGCATTTTCCCAAGAGCTGAATTACATTTCTGAGATACTGAGACCTTATGTTCGGTACTTCCATTTTGTAAGATATAATATCTTAATTCTACTGTATCCATGGCTTGTTACTTTGCATTTAAAAAATAATCCATATGCTGTGCTATGTATGCCATGTGTAGATGTACTAGTACTCAGGCAATACAACAAAAATGTGACTTTACCTTTAAAAAAAAGAACAACATACTACCGTGCATATCTGCACGTCATTTGCATTGCAGCACTTCACAACATACGTCTCACACAAAGCGACGTTCACTGGGTGGAAACTCCAACAATATTTTTTATTCAGTATTATTGAATTCCTTTGAGATGTGAACATTTGGCTGAAATGTGAATAGTATATTAACTAAATACTGTTACGTAAACATGCACACTGTGTTTCATCCAGGGAGGTTGGAGAACACTGAGACTGAGGGTGTTTTTTCAGATTGTATCTTCTCTGATGCCAGTATCTCCTTTCTATAACAGGTAGCACCAACTATAACTTCTGCTCTTTATATTGCTACAAACTGACAGGCACTACCAGGAGGTGTAAACCATGCACACATTCCCAAACACTAATAATGTCGATCTGAACTTCACTAGCAAGGACCGCGCCACAACAGTGTGATGTTTGTACATTTATTGAAGTAACATGTGAGGGATATGAGGGGGGTGAAGAGATGATCTGGGAGGACGAGCTATGGTCCGTGCAGTGGGAGACTCAGAGTGGGGGTTCCGTCTCCGGCAGGATCTGTGTGGGCTGATTGCGGTCCCCCAGACGATACCTTGAATTTAATGTTAGTATAAGCAGTATACAGATATGCACCGTTTAGATATGAATGGTGCTGGCCGAGGATGTAGGAATGAGGGATGAATGTATCGCTCGGTGTGAGTCGGAAGGGAACTATATGGGTAGAAGGGTAAGGGAGGGTGGGTTGAAAGATGAGACAAGCGGTGGTCGGAAGCTTTGCCGGATATAAATAGGGGTGGCCGTGGTTTGAGGCGGAGTTTTAGGCGTGGCCATGCTCCTGAACCTAAGTTAACATTTTAACCTCATTTCACTAGCAAGGACCGCGCCACAACAGTGTGATGTTTGTACATTTATTGAAGTAACATGTGAGGGATATGAGGGGGGTGAAGAGATGATCTGGGAGGACGAGCTATGGTCCGTGCAGTGGGAGACTCAGAGTGGGGGTTCCGTCTCCGGCAGGATCTGTGTGGGCTGATTGCGGTCCCCCAAAAGAGTCAGATTAAATGGAACCGAGTTGAGCGTGTGCCTGTCTGAGATCATTGAGATTGTTACGGATGTAAGTGTGGTAAGCTTGGGATGACCAGCGGCCCAGGACCTGGATGGTTTGGTCGGAGATGCCCAGTCTCGCTGCTGTGGACGCTGCGCCAATGCGGAAGGAATGGCTCGAATAGTGTTCTGAGCATAACCCCGAAATGAGCAAGACATTGTGGAAGTGTTTCTGGAACCAGAAACGTGTGGCCATTTTCCCTGTTTCGGTGAGAAAGAGTGGGTGTTGAGGCGTTGCGTGTGCAGCATACCTCGTGCTGAGGTATTTGGTTAGTGGCTCGTATGGGCTGAGATACGAGTTCAGGCGGAAGATGTGGATGGGAAAAGAGATTCCCAGCTGATCTGTTTTACTCCTGCGGAGTGTGAATATGAGAGAGTCGTTTGTGTGGAGGGATATGTCGGATAGGCTGGGGTGGTGGTGAGGGTTGTAGGCGGATGAAGTGGGTGCGAATTCGGAGCATCGCAGGAAGCCGAAGAATGCTAGCAGGAACATGCATTCTAGGGTAAGGTCGACCGTTGGTGATAAGTATCCCGAGCGTAGGGAACGGATGCAGAGGCTGAGAAGGTCGGATGTGAGTGGCAGTCGTTTGGCTGTGACAGAGGGTTCCTGCTTACGTAAGCCTTTGATAAGCATGGTGACGTGGCTATGGGATGTGGAAGGACATGGTTGGCCGCTGGCTATTTTAATGAAGAAGTTAATTCCGGCCAAGTATGTCTGAATGGTGGATATCCGGCACTTGCGGATGGAATGAGTGTGAGTGATGAAATTGCAGACGGACATGACGTCCAGAGTGGGGAATGGTAGCTGGTATGTGCCGTGGTATGCCTTAAAGCAATTCCAGCCGGTGAGGTAGGCTGACAAGGTGCTTGGGGCGAGGCTGTTGAGGATGGCTTCCCGTGAAGCATGTGTGAGCAGTTCCAGCTGTGGGTTCAGTTGAATGTGGTGGCTGAAAACGGTGGGACTGGTATGGGATGGAGATCCGCCTCTGGGGCCGAGTTTCTGAATTTCTGAAATTGGAAACGAGACAGAGAGTCAGCGATGCCGTTCTCATGACCTGGGATGTGTGCTGCTTTGAGGATGAACTGGTGTTTGGCGGAGATTAAAGTGAGTCTGCGGAGGAACTGCATGATGACTAGGGAGCGAGATCGGCCTTTGTTAAGGATCTCGACGACTGCGCTGTTGTCGGTGTGGATGAGTATGGCTTTCCTAGACCATTCGTGCCCCCAAAGAATGGCAGCTATGATAATGGGATATAGTTCGTGAAGTGCGGATGAAGGAGAAAGCGTCTGTGAATTGAGCGCTGTGAACTCTGGGGGCCAGGTGGATGCGAACCATCTCCCTGCGTAGTAGCCGCCGAAGCCTATGGAGGGGGCTGCGTCGGTGAAGAGTTGGATATCCTCTGGTTTGGTGATGAAGTCGTCGTAAAAGAAAGAGATGCCGTTCCACGAGGACAAGAAATCCTGCCAAAGGTGCATTTCCATTTTGCATGCGTCGTCGAGGACTAGTCGATCGTGGATGGAGGGGACTGAGGCCGCTCTGTTAAGCAGGTTGGATAAGAATGGTTTTGCTTGGGGTATTATGCGGATGGCGTAATTTAGGTGGCCGAGGAGGGCTAACAGCTGCCGTTTCGTGCATCTGTCTGCCTGTAAGTAGTTTGACAGGAGGAGAGTGATGCGCTGTACTTTCTCTGAGGGTAGAGAAGCCTGGAAAGACATTGAGTCCAGGGTGATACCTAGAAACTCGATGGAGGTATTAGGCCCTGAGGTTTTCTCTTCAGACAGAGGGATGCCGAGGTCTGAAAATGTTTGTATGAGTGTGCTCAGCCCGTGGCGGGGGGGTGAGGATGGTGGAGTGACGATGAGGAAGTCGTCAAGGAGATGGAGCACGTAGGGGAGTCTGTGGTTGTTTATCAAGATCCAGCACAGAGCTTCTGAAAGGGAATCGAAGATTTTGGGACTGCTTCTGCAGCCGAATGTGAGGCGTACTGAGAAGTAATAGGCTCCCTTCCAGTATACTCCGAAGAAACGCCAGAAGTCTGGGTGAATAGGCAAGATCTTGAATGCACTGGTGATGTCTGCCTTAGAGAGCCATGCTCCGCGGCCTGCTGAGCGGATGAGGGTGATGGCGTGGTCGATGTTTGCGTATTGCATTGAAAAGTCTGGGCTTGGGATGACGCTATTAATGCTCGGGATGGCTGAGCCGTGTGGAGAAGACAGGTCTATTATGAGCCTCTTTTTTCCCGAGTATTTCCGAGTAGCTATGCCTATTGGACTGATGCGGAACACTGGAAAGGGGGGACTGTCGAATGGGCCTATCATGAATCCTTCTTTGACTTCTTTAGCCAGTAAAGTGTCAACGGTGTGAGGTTCTGTTAACGCAGACTGAAGGTTGTGGCAGATGTGAGATGTGTCGGGCAGTATTGCTATGCCTGGGTGGAACCCGTGGGAGAAGCCGTGGGTGAGAAAGTAAACGAACTGTCTATCTGGATGATTAACTAAGGCTGTAGCTAAGTTGCTTACCCTGACGGGTGTGCTGAGGTGCCGTGCTAGTCAGTCTGCTGGTGTAGTTGGGTTGTGAGGGCAGGTGCTCCTGGCGTGAGCGCCGCCACAGAAGGAGCAGATGTGCATGAGGCGGCAGCTAGAAAGAGAGCAGCCTAAGTCGTTGAAGTTGTTGCACACCATCCTGCCTCCCTGGTAGAGGACTGGCCTTCCGTGTCTGTCGACGCCCTTTGGAGCGGGGGCGTTGGCTGGTGAGCGTTTGAATGCGGCCCTAGGGATGATGGGAGGTGGAGGTGCGGCGAATGATAGGCGGTCGGGGACTGAGGCGTTGCCTCTTGATGGAAAGGGGCGTGGGCGGGGTGGCTCGGGTTGTGGGGCGCTGACTGAGCAAGCTGTGGCCGGGTGGGAGGGGGCTTCGCATATTTGGCACGAGAGGGATGCGCGTGCTGCAAAGATGCGGCAGTAAAGCTCGGAGTCCAGAGCGCCCCAGTATGTTCCCTGATTGAACTGGTTGATGCGGCCGGCGGCTTGGCTAGCGAAGTGGATGTGGTAGGTGTAAAACCCTGAGCCTCCGAAGCGTAAGGCCATGTCGAGCTCTATGCGGAGGTACTCGTCTAACTCGGGTCTGCGTGTGGGGTAGACTGAGCAGATGACGTCGCGGTAGAGGGAAAAAGCTAGGGCGAACTCTGCAGGGGTTAAGTCCTTAGACCTCTGAGGTGATGGATTTCGCAGCTGGACTAAACCGAAGTTGGTCTGTATTTCCCTGGGCTGGCTAGTGTCAATGATTGAAGGATGTAGAAGCTGAGCTAAGTCTACATAGTTACCCAGGAGAATCTGCTGGCGCAGGGCGAGGGACACGGGGGAAGGGCGATAGGCTAATGAGGCTGGCTGGATGGGTGGTGTTGCTGTGGCTAGAGTGTAGCTGGTTGCACAGGGAGGAAAAACATTTGGGTGTTGGGGAAGGGATGGGGTAGGGATGGGGGAGGGGGAGGGGGAAAAGGTAGAGCAGTTGGAAAGGAAGATACTAGGTAAGAATCGGCTGAAAGGTTAGCATGTGGCATGGCCCCTGCCCCTTGGTTTACTGGGTGGGACGCTGTTGCTACGGGGTTAGCTGCTAAGGAAGGAAGGTAAGCAGAAGCTGGGTAGCTGTGGACTGCTGAAGGTAGAGAAGAAGAAGGGATGGAGGGATGAAGGGATGTATGTGCATGGGGATTATGTGAAGCCTGTGGGCACAAGGATGAGAGAAAGGTTGAAATGAGCTGTGACATGTCAGACACAGAGAGAGCAGGCACAGAGGGCAATACCACCTGGCCCCCGCCAGGGGGTGCTGGTGAGTCGGGCTGTGTCCGTGGAGGAGGACGGAGGCCTGTGACGTCACGACCCGTGGTGCGCGCGCGCGCGGTGGTTGATTCTGGGGCGGGAAGAGCTGTGTGTGTTGTTGTTCTTGCCGTTGTGCTGCAGTAGGCTTGGTAGAGGTTGAACAGTCTAGCCTTGTTGTCGTTTCGGTGAAAGTGGATGCCGTTGTCTTTCAGGAAACGTTGGAGTCGAATGACTGTCCACCTCCGTAGTTCGGGATCTGTTGTGGAGCGTCGAGTGCGTTCGGGCTCTGCTGTGGAGCGTCGAGTGCGTTCGGGCTCTGTTGTGTAGCGTCGAGTGCGTTCGGGCCCCGTTGTGGGGCGTCGAGTGCGTTCGGGCTCTGTTGTGGAGCGTTGAGTGCGTTCGGGCTCTGTTGTGGAGCGTCGAGAGCGCCGCTGCGAGTGGCCGGGAGCTGCGAGTGAGGCAGGCTGCCGGTGGTGGGGAGATTGGAGCTGGCTGTACCTGATGCGGCCCTGGCTGTTTGCCCTCGCTGGCGGAGTAGGCGAAGCCTGGGACCTGTCTGGAGTTGGAGGTATCTCGTTGGGGGAGCTTGAGCGGGAGCGGTAGCGGCTGGTGTGTGGGGCACTGAATGCCGAGCACGCGCGGCTCCGTTCGGATGCTTGGCTTGGCTCCGTCTGCTGACCCGAGGATGGCGGGTAGCCGATGTCGAATAGATCCTCATCTGACTCCGGCGAGTTGATCAGGATTTCGGGATCCATGGTGAGTAGCAATGTTCTTGTGGTAGCGTTTTAGCTTGTATTGAACTGTGACGACGCGCAGCGTGAATCACAGTCTGCCTGTCGATCTTTGAAAGATGAGACAAGCGGTGGTCGGAAGCTTTGCCGGATATAAATAGGGGTGGCCGTGGTTTGAGGCGGAGTTTTAGGCGTGGCCATGCTCCTGAACCTAAGTTAACATTTTAACCTCATTTAAAGGTGGGGTAGGTAATTTTGGAGAAACCAGCTCGAGTGCGCTAGAATTTGAAAATACTGTTGGGTTCAGAATTCCAGAAAAGACAGACAACTTCTAAGTTTAACTATTTATTGTAAAGAGAGCAAAATATATATATTACTTGGCCAAGGACTCATCACGTCTTTGGGAATCACAGGCAGCAAAGCTGTAATCTGTAACCACTAAATCCGTCAAGAGCCTTGAACCTCGTGATGACATTTTTTTATGGATTTGTTGTCAAAGCACTTCAGATA